>NW_028263373.1:7525755-7825755 GCF_051168715.1 Poecilia mexicana | reverse complement strand
GAGAAGAATGTTGTATATATGCAGTGAGAATTGCATTTAAATTTTATAATTTGATGCCTCCCAGCTGTTCTTATTCCCTTAAGAATGCCCTATTTTAATTTATCTTTTCTGCATTTTAAGAGTAAATGAACGGATCCAAAATTTGCTGGCAAATACCGACTTTAATTAGCTTTTTGGTGCTTTTGTTTCTTTGAAATTTGAACCTCACAGTTTCATTTTGACCTGTTATGTTTTTTTTCTTTTTGCTCTAAAGGAGTAACTACAACATGTCAAACTATTTCTTTAAAAAGTTGCTGAAAAAGCCATTATAGTGGTAATATTTTTTCAAATATGTTCTAAAACATTGATTTTTGCCCCAAAATATCTGCTGTTAGTTTTTTTAAATTTTTTTTTATGTTTGACCAATCAATCGCCTCTCAGAGCTGATCAAGGGGAAGTTTTCTGATTGATTTGTGCATATCTACAGTCATTTCAAGGCCTGCTGACCATTGTAAAGGCTCGTGTAGAGCAGTCCAGGTAGCTGTAAAAACGAGTGTTTACTCTGCTGCCAGCGTTCCCTTCTGTGAAGTTCAGAAAGTGGAAGCTGAAACGTCCTGTTCTGTGTAATTACAGCCACTCTGTAAACCTCTGGAGTGTTTGTGGTGGAACGGTGCGTATTTACACAAAGAGGTCTTGCTTTTCCTCACTGCCCACTAACCACTCCTATAACACTTCATCTCTAATGCGTCAGGAGGTTTTTTAATTTGTTTGTTTGCTCTTTTTATGATGATGATGAATTCAAAAGCAAATTGCTTTTCTCCATGTCTTAAGCTGAGATCTTGGCTAGCGTGTAGAGCAGGTAGTTTGCATGTTGGATGCTCAGCAGGAGTGGCTCTATGGCTTAGAATGAAAGAAAACCTACGATCCTCTGCTGGACAAACCAGGAATAAGCAATTGCATGTCTGGTTTAAGTCAGAGAACTCGCTCTTCTTACTTTCTTTCACCTCGGATTAATAACTCACTTGCACTTAACATTTGCCTCCAGCGGTCACACCTAGCCGATCCCACGCCATGTTCCTGCCCCTGCTATGTTGCCGATACTCAGCCAATGCTTTGTGTTGTCATAAGCGCTTCTGAATACGGAAGTGGCAGGTCGTTCTCTGTACCTTTATTCCCCCCAGTCTGATGTAGGTTAGGGACAGGACAGTGAGGCCTTAAAGAGGCAGGGTGCTGATATTCAGACAGCACTACCTCGACGGCACTCCCACGCCCCGAGGCGTGAATAAACGTTAACCACGAAGCAGAGATAACATCAAAGCTCGCTGTTGCCACGGTGCCATTTCCTGGTCCAGAGACACAACAGAGCCACTGTAGGAACCCAGGAAACCCAACTCCAGGCCAGAGGATCTATATTGTAGCAAACAGCCCGTCAATTATTAACAGACCAGTGCTCTCATTCCTCTGCCGTAACCATGGCACCCAGCAGACTGAAACTCGGCCAGCAGCTTGGGACCTGCAGCCGCTGAAAAGTTGACCAGGATGCCCACACAGCGCTGACACCGGGAGCAAGTGGACCCGTTTGGCTTCAGAGAAGGAATTACCAAAGATAGGATTGGCCGACGCATACGGATTATTTGATGGGAGAAACTGGGAAGAGATTTTTAGTTTCCAACTTTTAATTTCTTCACTATTGAGTGTCTTTGCATCCTGGTATCAGTGGCCAGGTTCTCCTCCGACCGGCACAATAGTGGGAATAATTACATAGAGGAGAAGGCGACGGGAACGCTGCTTTCATCATGAAACTGACACAGCGATTCAAAGTACTGAAACACTTTGGGTCTGTGCCCCCGGAGCCGCCGCCGCTTCTGGAGGTGCCAGTAAGTGAATGGATCGCTTCTAATGTAATGCTTTTGTTAGAAACATGACATCTGATCTGGTCAGTTTGTAGTCGAGGAACAAAACGGGAATCTAAAACTAAACAAAGTATCTTCCAGACACCTAGTCTGATCACATGCATCTACAATTTATTTTTAGGTTTATTTTAAGCAGATTCAACTTTTAGTTAAAATTCCAAAGTTGAATTTATCACAGTTGTGACAAACTGCCTCATGAAAATGTTTAAATCCAATCATAAACTTGAAAAAAGCAAATAATGACTGCTTTTGGCTGCTGTTTTTCCAAACTCTACAAATTCAAATGCATGGGAGGAATTGCTCTCTACATTTGCATTTTAAACAAGCTGCACCCACAGCGATGCCGCAGCGTTTCGCAACCAAAACCCATGGTGCCGTTGTGATTAAATATCAGTTTAAATGCTGAAACCCAAATATGAGAATGTGAAACAGTTGTTACCAGACTGAAAATGTATAAATCATCTGAATTATTAAGCTCTCAGCTAGATTTTGTGGTAAACAAGTTATTTATAGACTGATGAATGCAGAGGAAAACCTCCACAACATACTAATAACTTCATTATTTTAAAACTTTCAGCTTTCTTTAAGTTGCGTTTTTGTTGCTATAACCCACTCAGACAGGTATAATACTGCAAGTTAAGCCCTCTGAAAGACAATTGAACTTTAAATTTGTAAAGAACACTTCACCCTGGAATAGGAAGATAATTTAAATATTCAAAATAAAACATGACGACCAAAAAGAATCGATAAAACGGAAATAAAAACCACACGGAACAGAAACCATAAATAAAATGGATTTTGCAAACAAAAATGGAAATGATCGAGCTCATTTTAATTCATCATGTGATTAATTACTGAATTGCAACAGACCTGAACATTATCTTCTACTTTTAAAAATACGTATTTCTATTACTGCAAACAAATGTATTTAATAGTACAGTTATTGTTAAATAACGAAGCTATAGTAATAAAATAACAAGGATGTTGATGATCCCTTTTTTGTGAATGGATACATTGCCAAAAACAACTTTGTCTTCTTGCATATAAATGTAATATCCTTCTTTCAGCCAGCTGACTATCAGTGCACAGCAATAGGTAGGGAAGGAGGAAATCTATTTACACTTCAGCCAGTGAAAGCTCTTACCATTTCAAAGCAATAAGATAGAAATATTTAGCAGTTTTGAAACGGGAACTTTTTTTAAGGCATCTGAAAGCTGGTAACCAGCTCATGCTGAAGTCTTAATAGTTAACCTCTCAGTTGTACAACCATCGAAGTCCTCCTCAGGATTAGAGCTCTGATTACAGTAGCTGTCTCGATTAAGGTTGCTTCACTGATCTCGTATCAGCCTGTTGAGGTTAAAGGCAGCGCCGCTCCACCTTAGAGGCTCAGGGGGGAGGAGCGCTGTCCAGGTGAGGTCTCTGAAATGCTCCGCTTGCTGGGAGAGGCAGAGAGCTACCACAGCTGGTCATATTACAGATAATTTCAGCGGGAGGATCGGGTTTCCGCTGGACTGCAGGCTCCGTCCGTACAGAAGTGAATCTGAGGCTCTGCAGTCCTGGGCGTTCTCGTTGTGCGTTTGGCAGCAGATGGGACATGAAGAGCGAGCTGCTTCTTGAGAGCATGGGGCCGCAGGTGTTTGGTTCAGGTTAGAAACCCCAGAGGAAAATGGAAGTAAGGTTCAAGGATCACATGGTGAGTGGAGAAGGTGGAAAACAAACACTTTGTTTCCCTCATATGATGTGACATTAGAAGGGCTTCTAGAAATTGGGATTTCTAGAAGAAAAGGTTTGATTCATTAGCTAAAGTGGGGAAGTTACTTTTTCAATCTTTTTCTTTTTTTATGAAACATCTATTAGGATATGTTCAATTATTGTCGAATTTTTAGATTTATGTTTTGCTAATTTTACTCCTACTGCAGGGACATGTTTGATTTAAGATGAATAAAGCTAAATCTGTTTCTGTAGTTTCATATATTTTTCTGAACTTTTCTGGATTTCTGACAGACAAACCGTATTTAGCTTATTGATCAAGTTGGTTTTGTCTTCTTTAAGCAGAGGACAGTGATTAAAACACCCTGGAATTAAACTTCAGTAGTTCTGCTGTAAATGTAGGACTGCTCAGCAGTCGCCTCGGCCTCCTTTCCATTCCTCTCAGTAGGAGATTTATGCTCGTTTGTGTTTGCTCTTTGCTCCTTCTCTGGTTTTTACAGAGGGTCATTCCTGATTCATTTTCCAAGGTACTTTTTCTTAGGGATGGGCTGGACGAGATGTTCAGTGACTCTCTGGAGGAACATTTTGACCTTTTTAAATGAGTTTCCAGTCAGGAGAATGCAGCTAATGAGCTACGATGAAACTACAGAATCAAACTGCATCGTGGTCCGGCTATTTTCAGACGGTAGCCTGGCATGAAATCAGGTCACGGCCAGCTTTTATTTAGATGATTCCCACAGTTGATGATTAACTTAGTCAAACAGTCGGCCACCTGTCCAAAGGTCAAACTCTGCTGATCCTTCAGCGTTTGGTAATTACCATAAGCATAGCCTCTGGATAGTCTTTATGCAGGGCCTCTCACAGGGATGAATCCCAAAATTGTTTCGCGTTGACATAAAAATGTAAACATGTTTGACACCTAAAAAAGAAACGTGAAACTACAAGATGATACACAAGTACAATTATAAGTGAAATATTTTTCTTCTAAATGTTTCAAACCTGTTTTTGACTCTCGACGGCGAGTATCTTGCTTTACCTGTTATGTAACAAACATCTTCCTCCTTTTACTTGGGGGGTGGGGGGGGAGGCTTACATTCACCCTGTCCCTTGTTTGGCCTGTGTGTGGAAAATGCAAATCATGTGAGGCATTTCACCTCGTTTGTCCAGGAAGTTGAAGTCCAGCGTTCTCACTGTTGGAAAGCCGCTGCTTTCCAACAAAAACTACTGGGTGGAAATGTAGCAATTCATCAAATTAATAGAACCGCTGGTGAAACAGTGAAACGATGCCTGTTTTGTTTTGGTTGCTTGGTTTTTTTTTCCTGAATTGATCTGATAAAACTGTTAACAGGCATGTCTTGATTCTGATATAAAATCAACTCTAATACTTCACAATTGATAAAGTTGGTTTTGTCTACTTTAAGCAATTTATCATCGCTGAGCACAAAACACATTTTGCGTTGAACTGCCCAGGCCCAAACAAGTGCTTTGCAAATTATGTAAGTACCATGCATTGTGACATATAACCTGAAATTATTTAAAAGTTAAACTTGTGGTAAGATGGTGACATTATTAAGAAACGACAACTAAGCTGTTTTAATTCCAAAACGGCAGATGAAGCCAATTTTTCAATAAAACTTTGTTGCTGCGATGGAAATAATGACTTTTTCTGTAATCTGGATTGGACTGCTCATTATCTGAGTTCAAAGCAAAATCACATGAGCAATTTTTAAATACTTTAGATATTTCAAGGCATCTCGACTTTTGCCATTTCAACCAATATTACCTCATGTTTTCCTAATACAGTGCGGCCCTGCCACAGAGGCTCTAGTGTTTTAAAAATAATGAAAGTTTTGGCTGCAGAGGAGATCAAATATTATTCCACAGTGAATGTTTACATAGTCAGACAGAAATGTGCTGCGTTACCCAGACGTAGTGAAACTGTAAATGGATCGTCACTAAGCCGATTGCATAAGTTTCAGCAATCATTTTCTATCTATGATTGCCAAACTTTTCTTTTCTTTTGGTTAAAAATAAATATTAAATATGATGACGTCATCAGACTTTCTGAAAATGACATTGGTAAAACTGAAAGACTCGGAGACCAGGACGGTAGTTTTATCTTTCGATGTTTTATTGGTTTAAAAAAGGCTCGTGTCTCACCTGCTGTCCGGTCGTGCATACATACATGAACATATCAGGTAACTCCTCCTCCTAACCGGTCAGGCAGGATTGAAACGGGTGTGAGCACGTTCATATCTGGTTGAGGCGAACAAACAACCTTTCTGTTCTCAACATCGACTGTCCGCCGTGTAAGGTCCAGCTTTACTTGACTGAATTAACTAATCATGTTGTCATTTAGCATAACTGTAAAAATATTTTTGCTAAAATCAGAAAGTAGTTCATGATGTTTTTTTGTCTTTTTCAGAAACCAGGCATGGACGAGTTAACGATATGGGAGCAGCACACGATAACACTAAACAAAGTAAGTGCCTGTTTTTGTCATCCTGATGATGAAGAATCTTTGATAAATGAGGGGGGGAAAAACATGAATGAGTATGGAAAAACATTTCGCTGCTGTGCTTTCGTGCCGTTTGGGTTTTGGCTACTTCCGTGGAAGCGAGCAGGCTGGGTGGTGTTTCGGTGTTTGTCCAGGCCGTTGTGAGGACCTCGGGGTCTAAGGTGGGCCGTGCCTCAGACATCTAGCTTCCCCAGCAGGAATTCAGAGAGACACACCCTGCTGCGCCTCGCAGCACCAACTGGCTCGTCACCGTCCTGGCGCTGGAATGCGCTCCTTCTCTCTCTATCTCTACGCTCAATCACCCACTTAGCCTGCATTTCTACCCTCTCATTTTGCTGCATTCCTCCTCTGCCTTTAATGTGGTTTGTGTAATTTTCTCCTTATCTCAGTCCTCCCTCTTTATCTCTTCATTGCAGGACCCAAAGGTGGGTTTTGGTTTTGCTCTATCAGGAGGGAAGGACAAGGCTCACCCAGACACCGGAGACACAGCTGTGGTGGTGTCGGATGTTCTGCCTAATGGACCGGCCATGGGACGCCTCTAGTAGGTTCTCCTTCTGATACGACGATTATTTTTCATAAAATAAAGAAGTGTTGATATCAACCTACGCAAACAGGCTTATATGTGTGGCTGCTTGTGCTTTTATTTTGTAGCCACAAAGACCACATTGTCATGGTCAATGGAGTTTCGATGGAAAACGTTCACTCCAACTACACCATTCAGGTCCTCAAGTCATGTGGCAAGACGGCAAACATTGTGAGTAACTGCAGAGGCTAAAAATAAAACGGCTACCAGGCCAGTCATCATGACAAGTTTTGCTGGATGATAAATTGTCCCTGAAGTTATTGTGCTAAATGATGTTTTTTTTAAAGTAATACAATAGTAACAATGGCACAATAATGCAAGAACACATTCTAAAAGATAAACACAGGAACTGGGAGACATTTTAAATATGCAAAATAAATAAAGAAAACAACAGAAACGACAAATAAAATGAGTTACAAAGTCTTTGTAAACAATATTTAAAAAAAAAAATGATAGTTGAGACCGAAGCACCAGACTGACGACTTCTATCATTCAGTTTTTGGTAAAAAGAGAAAAACAATAAATCAAGCAAATGAAAATGATTGAGTTTCTTTTTATCACATGATTAATTGATTTGTTTATTGTAACAGGCCTAGCAGCTACTTCACCGAGTAAAAGTATTTTTTTTTTATTCCTTTATTTAACCAGGTAAACCCCATTGAGATCTAGATCTCATTTTCAAGGGGGAGCTGTATTCACAGCTCTTGAACCATGTCACATTATGTCGCAAATATAACCACAATCCTCAGTTTATTTTAAGTGATTAAAATCACTTAAAATCTACAAAGTAGCGCATAAACTTAAAGCATAGTTTCATACCTCCAAATAAAATTCTACATAGTTGATATCATGAGTATTTAAAAGCCACTGTTCTGTAAAGGCTGCAGAACATTAGTGAATAATTAGCATCATAAAGGTCAGAGAGGAAGCAGAGTCGGGTTGTAAAACAATATCCCATAGTTTGAACATCTCACACTGTGGTTCTTCTTTGACAAAATGTTAATAACCTGCCAACTGACCTTCTCTTGAAACCTCCGACCTTTCTGTCCCGCAGACAGTAAAGCGGCCTCGAAAGATCCAGATCCCAGCCACCTCCAGGCCGACGAGGGCCTCCTCCCAGTCCAACCTGCTGGATCAAGAGCCGCCGAGACGAACGCGCCGCTTCTCAGACGGCAGCGACAACAGGGACGGCGGACGCTACAACACCCGCCGCAGCCCCTCGCCTCAGCACAACGGGCACACGGGGACGCTGCCACTGATGTCCGGATACAAGAAGCTGCCGCAGAACCGCGCTCCAGACAAACCGATCAGAACCACGCTGGTTAAAAAGAGAGCCACAGATGGTGGGAGCGCCGGTTGGAAATGCAAATGGAGGTTGTTTTGGTGCCAGAATGATACTGGTTCTTTAAATCGCTAAATTCTGTTTTGCAGAGTACGGACTGAAGCTGGGAAGTCAGATATTTATAAAGCACATGACAGACAGCGGCCTGGCCGCCAAGGAAGGCACGCTGCAAGAAGGAGACCTAATACTGAAGGTGAAGATTTCTGAAGTTTTTACTCCATGCAGACTGGTTGGACAAGCATGAAAACGTCCTCCATCTGGTATGAAGGAAGGAATCTAGCCGCTGCTTTCTATTAATCCATGTTGAAATAGATCAACGGCATGACGACGGAGAACCTTTCCCTCCTGGAGACCAAGCACCTGGTGGAGAAGAGCAGGGGCAAGCTGACCATGACGGTCCTCAGGGACGACCGCAAGTTCCTGGTCACAATCCCGGAGGTGGACGACAGCCCCCGAAACAGCGAGGACGAGCTGCGCAAGGGCAGCAGCTCAGAGCTGGAGGGTAAGAGTTACTGAGAGGTGGGGAGGATAAATCATGAAAGAGTTTGGGCTCAACATCTCTGCATGCAGCCTGTCTGGGTAACTTCATCAAAACCGCTTTCTGTGACCAATCAGACATTTCAGATATTGAGGAGGACATCGCCCCTCGCCGGATATCACGTCAACACACCCGAGAGAAACGGACACGCAGGTACAGATCCACACTGTTTTGTACATTTTCTTCCATTCGTTAGTTGCCATTTTTAAGTCGTGTTCAATATTTTTAACCCAGAACGAGAGCCGAGCCACCGCCCCGAGCCAAGTCCAGGGATTCATCTCCTGTACGCTCCACACTGACCCGGCCTGCTCCGAAAACTTACGCCCCTCGAAGAGGTACATCTCCAGAAAATTAGCTTCCTTTCATAAATGCTCATTTCATTGTTGCAATAAAAATGATCGTCTGGAAAACAAATGACTTTTGAACTAAATGAGTTGAGCTGCATGTATTGTAAATTAGGTTTTAAGACCACCAACTAAACAAATCACATGTAGGCAGTAAGATGAAATACATTTACTGTTATTGTTGTTTCTAATTGTAAATAATTTTCTCGTCAGCTCCGTCTGAGTCCGATTCGGACCGCAGCGCTTCTCCTCCGGCCAGGAGAGAGATTCCAGTAATGAAGGACTCCAGCAAATACAAGTCAGTTCATTTAGGTTAAACATTTTAAGAGGCTTTTGACGTGTGCTCTCAAGTTAGACATTCACTTCTTGATGGCTTGGTTTTAAGTTCCTTTTTGAACCCAAGTCATTTAGTTATTGTTAAATATATTAGTAATATTTTAGCTTTCTCTACAAGCTGATTCATAATTGTGCTGTTACTCTTCTGCATTCACTTGATGGCTTTCTATTAATTATATTTTATTGGGTTAGTTTAACAAGTGTGTGTCTTTATTAGCTCCCTGTACAGTAAAATGATCGAGATGCTTACTGTGAAGACTTTAATGACGTTCGTCTCTTTCTGCAGACCTCTTCCAGGATTGGCCGCCCTCCCAAACCCGCGATCTTCTCCTGTCCAGAACTGGACCTTAACCCGTCCCCCCTCCTCCTCCTCAAAGCCACGCAAGCCGGTGTCTGAGTCCGACTCCGACCGCAGCGTCTCCCCACCTCCACGCAGAGAGAGCCCCCTCCCAGACACGAGATACAAGTATGGACTGCATTTTAATTCACTGAGAGATTTGTGCATCCTAAGATATTTAGATAACCAAATCAAATGGTGAACATCAGTTGACTCTTTTTTTCTTAAATAATAAATTATTCCCATCTCCTCTGCATTGTTTCTGCAGATCTCTTTCTGATCTTCCCCATATTAGTCTGAAATCCTCCCCCATCACTGTTCGCCAAGAGCCACCAAGAAGAGTCAACTCCCCTGTGAGGATCCCACCCCCAGGTCTGTATAAACACACACACACACACACACACACACACACGCACACACACACACACACACAAAAAACAATCCAGCTTCCTTGTGACGTTTTGTACCCTCAACAACTCCCTGACAATATTTACTCCAGTTTTAAGTGCTTAAAATAAAGTGCAAAAAGGGATGGGCAAGTACACAAGTTAACACCTCTACGAATGTTTTGCTAGTTCCTTTAAAAAATACACATTAACTTTGAAGGATTAGCTCCCTAGTTGTCGGTACAAAATGAAAACATTGTAATTAGAATAATAATTTACAAAAAAAAGTCACACTACTGCCTTGTTAATCTTTTACTGACATTTTAGATTAAAAACCAAAACAAAGTAATGCGTAATTGTGAAATGGAAAATCATGCATGGTGTAAAAAACACTGTTTAGCAACAAAACTGAAAAAATGTGCAATGCATTTCTGTTTAAACTCGCTGAGTCATTAGTTTCATTCCCCAACTCGCCCACAGCATGATGCTGTCTCTTCTTTGTTGGACGTTGAGGTTAATGTGTTCAGAGAGATTTTTTTTTCTTTGCATGTACCTTAAAAAATTTTATAATTTTCCTTCCAGTTCACAAATATGCACTACTTTATCAGTCAAGCTCTTAAATCCAAATAAATTACAGTTGCAACAAGATAAAATGGGGAAAAAAAAAACTTCATGGGATGTGAATGCGTTTGCAGAGCTCTGTGATGCTGCTTTTAGTTTACCTGTAATAAGAGTTATTCTGCTACGTTCTGCTCGTTTCCAGATTCTGATTCTGAGTCGGACAGCACGTCAGCGCCTCCTCAGAGGCACAGCACCTCGTACAGCCAGGACTCCATCAGCAGATACAGGTACAGATGAAGGTCCTCCAAAACCCATACCTGGAACTCTGCAAGAGTTCACCAAGCGGACACTGGCCAGACTTCCCGGCTCTCCTTCTGTTACCTTTAGCTAATCACAAACTTCCGTTTGATTTTGACAATTGAAGTAGCCCTCTGTGTTTTTGTGATTTATTTTCTCTTTTGGTGTGTGTGTTTATTCATTTGCTTATTCTGGACCAGTTTTTTTTTTTTTTTTTTGATTTATTTTTCGACTGTGTATCACTTGTGTTTACAGTTTTTGTTAACTAATAATAAAATGAATAAAAGTGGCTTTTACAGAACATGTATGTGGCTGTATTGATCAGAGTACTTATCAATGAAGCAGCGCTGCTCAAATCAGACGCCAATAAACCGATCAATCATCAGTTCCTGAAAAATCTGCATGTGTTTCAAAGCATGATTGTTTTTAAAATGAGGTTTAGTTCAGATCTTTACTGGCCCAGAGGCTTTTACCTACCACATGATTAAAATGGATCATTTTGATTGGTC
The DNA here is from genome assembly GCF_051168715.1 of Poecilia mexicana. NCBI lineage: Eukaryota > Metazoa > Chordata > Actinopteri > Cyprinodontiformes > Poeciliidae > Poecilia > Poecilia mexicana. The sequence goes on along the minus strand of NW_028263373.1, from coordinate 7,814,402 downwards.
ACAATGCAGTTGACCTTCACACAGAGAGCTCACCTCAGAGGTAATAAGGTGAATATTTACCACTCAAGTCTCAGATTATCATCAATATAGCCACAGGTCGCCCCCTCGTCAAACATAACTGAGATTTGTTGTCTTCCTCCTCCCTCACTCCCGCCTCCCTCTTCTTTTTGTTTCTCTTCCAGGACCCTGCCAGAGGTTTCTCTGCAGCCTCCCGTCGAGCCGCCTCGCTGGAGCGAAACCAGCGACCTGCCAAAGAAAGGTCTGCATGGAAGGTTTTTTTTTTTTTTTTTTTTTACAGATTGCATTAAGTAGCTTTAAAACCACATTCCACATATTCACTGACCTTTACAGCTAACTCAATCGCCGAGTCAGATCCCAGTGACGCATCCGGCCCCCGCAAAGACTCCTCAGGGGGCAGAAACTCAAACGCAGCCAAGGGGAGACGCAGGTGAGATAACATCTCATAATCTCCCAAGCACTGGGTTCCTGCACCAAGAAGCTTTCATAAGTTGGCACTTTTCTGCAAACATAACCTTCCAAAACAATCAACCTTAGAGTTCCTCGAAGAAACTAAATTTAACCTCAGCTGTTGACAGTAAACCTGAGCAGGTGGAAAGTCGGATCATAAAAATCCTGTCACAATTTATAGGCCTGCAGAGGCCTGCAAAGGTATCGATACCTGTTGTACTTATTTTGTAATATTATAGTAATATACACCAATGTCTTTTAATAAGATTTTAAAATTCCTAAAGGTAATATTCAATACACTATCTCTGATGCTACTATTGCATTATTGAGCTGAAATTGTTTTAGAAATGACTTGAAAAATCTGCCATTACAGATTCTAGTGAAAGTGTTCAGAAAATTGTTGCTTCAGGGATTTTTTTTTCTAATATTTAGTCTTAAATTTTAGATTTTCAGCTTTAAACACCATTTCAGATTCTCATTTGCTTATTTATTAAGCAAAACTAGTAACACAAGGGCGTTGAAACAACAGTGTTTGGTTTACTTGTTTTACACAAACTCATCTGCCATCACTCTTTTTTTTTTTTTTCTTTTTTTTTTTTATTGCACACACTGGTGCACATGACATGACTTCCTGTTCAGGTTTCACCACATTTCATTTCAGCTGCTGAGAATCCAAAATACGCCAGGATTACGTCACTTCGTCGTCCAAACAACAAATTGTTTGTGATTTAAGCTAGTCCTTGTTGATAAATATAGCTGTCAACATATATTTATTAGCAATATCTAAATCTTTTTGACATAAAGCAAAGTGGATCAGAGAGAGGAATTACATCTGACTCGCATAACGATACTCCAACTGACCTGCAGTTTCTGTCCAGCCTTCAGAAGCTGAAGACTAATGAATATTTTAAGCAGAAAAAAATGTTCTCATAGTTTTTAACATTTTGTTTTGTTAGAGTCCTGTCTAAGAAAGCAACTTCACTTGCTGCGAGGAGGGAGCCTTCACGTCGAGTCAAATCCCCCATCAGGCCGCCTCCAGACGGTGGGTTTGCTCCACTATGCTGAGCTCTTATCGTCGTTTTTCACCATGCAAACCGTGAAAGCGGAGTCACTGACCAGAGCCTTTTGGTTTCTCTTTCAGAGTCCTCTGAGTCGGATGAGCTTTCACATCTCAGGAGGTCTGGTAGCTCCGAGCGAGAGCAGGACCACCACAGGTAACGCACAAACACCTGCACAAATTACACCAGAACTGGATTGTTTTTAAACTAAATATTAATGACCTGAAAGGTCCCACTTTAACTTTTTAGACAAGTTAAAGTGGGCTGTTAAGAGACATACCTGTTATTTTTCTTCACTGATTAATTATGCTGATATTCTAGTTAGTTTGGTACATTTTTAAATGAAATTTGAATCAATTTTTATACTTTAAAATACTTAAAGAATGTAACACAGCAATATGTTAACCAACTTAATAAGAAATGTGGCTTTTAACAGACCTAGATTAAATCAATTTCTGTTCATTTAACCTCTTCAGAATTTTACAGTAAAATAAAATAATTAGAAGTTGGGATATAACTTTTATTTTAAGGTATGCAACAGGTTCTTGGTTCAATTAACTTAATAAATAAAAATCAAATCAATCCATTCATACATTAAGGTTCCTTTAATTTGCACTCACCTAAAAGTAAGTTGGACAGAGATTTTAAAAAAAAAGGTTATAATGGATTACTTCAGGGATGCCCCAGTCCAGTCCTCGAGAGCTACCATCCTGCACCTTTCAGATGCATCCCTGCTTCAACACACCTGAATCAAATGATTGGCTCGTTACCAGGCCTCTGTAGAGCTGATCCCGGTCTATTGGAGTAAGGATACTTCTAAAGCTTGCAGGATGGTAGCTCTCGAGGACTGGACTTAGGCATCCCTGGATTACTTGGTGTCCTAATGGTAAAAAAGTACAGATATTTTTATAAAACAAATAAGCCACTTTGTTTCTTGTTTTTTCCTGTACCTCTTAAAAATACAAATTAACAAACAAAACAGTTACCTAAATTTCAAATCTTGTTAGGATACTGATTGATTTTTTTATTTTGTCGTTCATTTAATCTTTTCTTCTCTGTAATTTTAATTCATCTTGTTTTCTCCGTCCTCTAGCTTTATCTGCCATTAAATTGAGATTAAACTGTGTGACATATTTGTTTGAATCAAATGAAAAAGCTGCAGGAGTGAGATGGGAGAATAACGATCTGTTTTTCACTCTGCAGCGTTCCTCGTGCTGCAAAAGGAGGCGGCACCGTCCGGTCTGGGATTTCAGTGAACAACCCTGAGCTCTACTGTAAGAACATTTAACGTTTAAATTTATTAAAATTCTTTAATTATTTTTTCTTATTGTATGGCTACCATGGTTATAATTCCATCCATGCAATTAGCTAAGCTGTGATGTTTTGATTTCTCTTGCAGCCAAACCTGCAGAGGAGCCTCTCTACTTTCTACCTCCTGACTCTTACCCATCATCTAATCCCGGGTGAGAAATTTATTCTTAGCAAAACTCATCTGTATTTACACTTTATAAAAAATAATTCTAGTGATCTGATTTGTTTGGCATCTAATTTTATTTATTTTTTTCTGCAGGTATAGTTCTGATGTAAACACAGTGAGGTTTGTCAAAGGCCGCAGTTTGGGCCTCAGGCTGGTGGGAGGCAACGATGTTGGGATCTTTGTGGGCGGAGTTCAGCCAAACAGCCCCGCATATGAGGAGGGAATGAAGGAGGGAGACCAGATCCTCAAGGTGACCTTATCTGAGTTGTTCACATTTTTATTTATTTTAATGGATTGAAGGATGAGGCCAAAAAAAGAACAAATATAAACCAACTTAAAAACCTGTTTAAAAAGAAGCTCATTGGGAAATATGTTGTGTAATATGAGTGTTTCAAAGACCATAAATACTATCGGTGACATAAAAAGTGTTTAAATAAATTGTACATCTAAAATGAGAATGTGATATTTTTAAATGTCATGCAAGGTGAAAATAATTTGTGTTTATCTGGTGTTTGAACATTTAACTGTTTATAAGTTGAAGAGTATGATCATTTCTTTTAATTTTAATATTTTTTTCCTTCTTTCTTGCTTTCATTTTTGTCAGTTCAAAATAATTTATTAGTAAATAAATACATTTGATTTATTTGGTTTTGAACTGAATCAAGCCTTTGGTCTTTGTTTGTTTTCAGGTAAATAACGTTGATTTTGCCCATTTCACGCGAGAGGAAGCCGCCAACTTCCTCCTCAATCTCCCAGCAGGAGAGCGGGTGGAACTGTGCACTCAGAAAAAGATGGACAGTGAGTGTGGAGCACAGCTGATCATGGTGTCGTTTACTTTCTGTGTCTCAGTCTTAACTTCTACTCTGTTTCAGTTTACCAGAAGATCATCAAGTCCAACCTGGGGGACAACTTCTACGTCCGGACGCACTTTGACCACGAGGCGGACAACCCCAAGGGTCTGAGCTTCACCAGAGGAGAGGTGTTCAGGGTCCTGGACACGATGTTCACCGGGAAGATCGGCAACTGGCTCGCTGTCCGCATGGGAAACGACCTGCATGAGATGGACAAAGGAACCATCCCCCACCAGGAGCGGTGAGGAGACGCGTTTTATTCCTCCTTAAGCTCGTTGATATGCAGCCACATTACAACCTCAAACTTTATTTTATTTTATGTGATAAACCAACACACAAGTAATGCATGACTGAAAGATTAAGGCACTATTTATTCCTTTTTTTTTTTTTTTTTTTTTTTACAAATAAAAAGTTGAAAAATGTGGTGTGAAATTTCAGTCAACCACAATTTTTTTTACTCTTACCACAAATTCTGTTGGATTTAGATATTGACTTTGACTAGGCCATTTTAACACCTGAACGGTTTTGATCTAAGCCAGCTGGATCAAACTCATTTTCATGAAAATTATGGCAAGACGTATTAATAAAAGTGAACTGTTAAAACATTATAACTGTCTCTGGATTCAATGAGTACTTCTTAAAGTTAAATACTATTTATTTATTTTCCTGTCACACTGATATAATTTGGTACTATAAAGACAACAAAATATTTATTTGCCTTTGTGCACAGCTGATATCTTACCTGAGCTGTGGTTCTCTGTAGCTCCTCCAGAGTTGTATTCATCTCTTTGCAGCTTTTCTGATTACAGCTCTTCTTTCCCTGTTTCCCAGTTCAGGTGCATGGCCATATTTCGATCTTTCCATTTTCTATACAATGCTTTTCCCAGCTCCAAGCCGTATTTTTCTTTCACTCGATGATGTACTGTTGTCACATAAAGTTTTTATTGAATACATTGAAGCTCGAGGGTGTAATGTGGCAAAATGCGAAGACGAATAAACCCCCTGATTAAAACGTTCTTCCAACAATCGCCTCCCGCAGGGCAGAGAAGCTGGCCACCATCGAGCGAACGCAGCGGTCCACTGGAGAAAGGCAGGCAACCGGGCCGAGAGCAGAGTTCTGGAAACTGCGAGGACTTCGTGGAAACAAGAAGAACGAGAAGAACAACAACAGACGGACTCGGGAAGACCTGCTGCAGCTCACCATCCAGGGCAAATTCCCGGCCTACGAGAGGGTCCTGCTCAGGGAAGGTGGGCTCGGGTCTCTCACACACAAACACATGGACACGTTTAGTTCAGAAAGTCACATTCAGTTCAGTTTTAAAGCAGCTGATTGGTTGTTTATTTTGTTTGTTTTACCAGCCAATTTCAAACGACCAATTGTCATCCTGGGACCCCTGAATGACATCGCCATGGAGAAGCTGGTCCATGAGATGCCCGATGATTATGAGGTGGCAGGTGAGTTTCTGCTCGTTGTTTGACCATTTCTAACCTTTCTCACGAATAACGGAAAAGCATTGCACATACTGAGGCTTGCTCCTGATTAGTATTTGTGTTGAACTTTATTCTCACAGAGATGGTTCCGCGGAGCGGCGGCGGAGACAGCAGCTCCACCGTTATTAAACTGGACACTGTGAGGAAAATAGCAGAGAAGGTGAGAAGAAACCATCAGAATTCAACTTTAGATGTTTTATTTCTCAACAGTAGAGACGTTTTGCTTCCTGTGTCATCTTCTGAATTGTGTTTTCTTTCAGGACAAGCACCCCCTGCTGGACATCACTCCCACCGCAGTGGAGCGGCTGAACTACATCCAGTACCACCCGATGGTGTTGTTCTTAGACCCCCACAGCCGCAAAGACGTCAAGACCATGAGGCACAAGTACAAACCCGACTCCAGCAAGAGCTCCAGACGCCTCTACTCCCAGGCTGTCAAGATGAGGAAACACGCCAACCACCTGTTTGCAGGTATGCCTTATGTTAGACGGTTAAATGCAAGATGCATTAGGAGGAACAGAAGTGTTTTCCTCTCACTTGTGACTTAGCAGTGTTCACGGTATTTCTCCTGGTTTTCCCCTTCAGCTCGGATAGACCTGCAGCCCGGTTCCCACAAGTGGTACGACTCTCTGAAGGAGAGCATCCGGCACCAGCAGTCCAAACCTGTCTGGGTGTCAGAGGTCACGGTATGTCGCGCTGCTCTTCCTCTCCACAGCCCTTACACAAGTAAACTCTGGAATATTTCGATTTCAGTGAAAAACTTGGAACTAAGAATTAGAACCAGGAAATTGGCTATGATTGTGAGATAACACTGAGGTTGTTAGATGTTGTGATGTCAACTTTCCTGATACTATTCCTGTGATTTTAAATAAATAGCACCTTGCATTAAGATTAGGAGGATTTTATTTTAATAGTAGACAAGTTGAGCTTAACCAACCCAAAAATAAAGGAGAATTTATTATAACTTTGTAATAAACTCCAATATTTAATGGTTGTTGGGTAAAAATCAGAGGTGGATTGATTACCCCACATTTTTACTCAAGTAAAAGTAAAAATTATCTCACAGAAAGTTACTCAAGAGTGAAGAATATTTCATAAACGGGCTATGTAAGTACAGAGTAACTGATGCTAACATCAAATTTAATATTTTTAAATGCCATTTTCAGATTACAAGAATATGAAAACAACTTTATTTTACAATTTAAATAGAAATGATCCTAACCAATGTGCTGCAACCAAACTTGATCTTCATGAAGGTCGCTTGTGAACCCAATAATCTGAACAAACGGCCTTTTGTTCAGTAAGACAATATTTAATATTGAACATTTTATAAACATTAAGTTTACTTTTAAAACCTCTCCAAGTCCCTCTTTAACTCTCTTTAATTTTTTGGACTTTCATCCCCCTTTTTGTGCATAATGTGATGCCATTAAACTCTTTCTGAATTTTGTCTGTCCTGCATTAATAGCAATGCCAGTTTGATAATCGTCATGTTGCAGTTTGCAAACTGTTTTAGCCAACATGCATGCGATTTGTTCACATCCTGACGTTGGCTCATGTTGACCACATCTTCACAGTGGTTACACACACTTGTGTGTTCAAGGCGTTTCTTAAGCCAGGTTGTTTGTTTTGAAGAAAGATGGCTTCATGACTTTTAATTTTCAGAAATTGTGCCTGTCGAAAAGAAAACAAGGACGGATCTTAAACTGACTGAAGTGAGGCACTAGTTTCAGAATCACACAGTGGGGGAATTCGTTTTGTTCTTCCATCAAATACCCAAAATTATGTCTAGTCTTACGATCAAGTAGATTTAAAAAGACTCGTTTTATAACCTGCTTGGTGCGCAGTTTGAATAATACACTACAGATTTAGTTAGGGGGTGCTGTGGTGCAATTTTAAAGTTCCTCCTATTCAGCTTCATTTGTTTAAAACCCCTCCACTCATGTTCTCTTCTGTCCAGCTGGAGAGCGGAGGGGAGCAGGACTTGGATGCTCTGGACCCAACCCAGATGGACTACCTGAGCGCTGCCAGCGATCTGGAGGACACCGACGGAGAGGCCATCACGGACGGAGAGGCGTACACCGACAACGAGGACCTGGAGGAGGCCTATCCAGGTCAGGAAGCCGCCAGGTTCCCACAAAGCTCCAGGGGACCCGGAGCTGCTCTGGCCCGATCGTCCGAACCCGCCTTAGAGTACGACACTCCGGCCGCCGACGAAGAGCCCGGTGACTACGGCTATTCGGACAGAGAAGTCCCACCGTTGATGCATGTGCCGGAGCCCAGGTCGGCCCGCCAGGACGACTACAGCCCGCCCCGGAGCCCTGCTGAGCAGGAAGAGCCGTCGCAACGCAGCTTTACAGACTCTGACTTTGATGGTCTCGATGTAGACGAGCCCAACACTCCATCAGACGGACCGCCAGACTTTGTAGCCCCCGACCCGTCAAATCGACGATCGGTACGCGAGCCGTCATACGCCGAGGAGCAGCCGGAGAGCTTCCAGCCTGCCCCTCTGTCTGCTATTGAGGAGAGACTAGAGCAGGTCTGTCCAAACAGAAAGTTTAATTTATTACAGTCAATCTATTTGAGAATTGTTCTGGTAACCTCACAATATTTGAGAAACAGTTTAACCCTCTGCTAACTTCTTACTGGGATTAAACATGGAATGAAAACTACTTATAAGTGAAGACTTTAAACAATTTGTTTTTAATTTGGCACATATTGGCCTTATGTAAAGAAAAAAAACAATTTACAATGTTGGTGAGGTTTTAATACTCTCTGAGAGCATGAGATTCCCATTTCATTTGGGCCTTTTTTGGTTTACTTTAACTTAATTTTTCTATAAAATGGTATCATTAGACAAAATATGGCTTCAATGAAACTTTAAAGAACAAAATCTACAAGTTTGAATTTATTCTGGATTTTGTCTAATCCACACAGGCTAAAAAACATTTAAATATAGGCTCAAATGAATACATACACCCCACTAATATTTGGAAAATGCATCTTTGAATGAGCTTCTGGCACAATAGTGGCTGAATATTGTAGCCTAGAAAAGTGTGAACACTTTCTTGGCTACAGAGACATTTTACATGTTTCACCAGAGTTTACAGATTAAAATGTTTCTGTGTTCACCTGCCTACCATTTAGAAAAAACAGCCAGGGAAGACAAAGAAAATGCTCCATTTCATGTGTTTGAGCTTTATGTTTGACACTCAGCTGCCAAAAAGCTTTTGAGTCAAAAGTAGAGTTACATCTAAAGTTAATGAAATTCAAAATAAATTAAATTCCCCGTGAAGTACTGCTGTTCCTTGACGAGAATCCTCCTCAGTGCTTTGTTGTATTTGCATAATTTCAACACAACTAAGCAAACTTTTATTATGAAGAGTTTGAATCTGTTCTGGTTTTAAATGCGTTTTTCCCCCTCTGTTCCAGACGCGTGCGGCAGAACCACAGACCCAGCCTGAGGAAAAGAAAGGCCCACCATACATCGTGTAAGTCCCAGCTCCCTCTTTGTGGGATTCATTGATTAAAACGAGACTGATCCACTCTGACTCCTCACCGTTCTGCCCGTCACCTCCTCAGGTTGGCCCATCACCACCAAGCAGTCCAGTACAGACGCACACAGATCCGAGGCAGCGACAGCTCCGACGAGGACGAGGAGGACGAAGAGGTCGACGACATTGAATGGGGTCCGGCAACTGAACTCTAGATACTCTGAGGATTAAAGCTGCCGACAGCTAACCCAGGACAGACAATAACTATTTCAGCCCTTTAACTCGTTGTTTTCTTAGATTGTTAGTTTCTCTAAAGAGGGCGATGTTGTTCAATGTATGAGAAATGACCAAAAAAAAATGTCTCACTGAAAACATTTTAGATCAAAGTGCCTGGTTTTTCTTTTTTTTTTTTTCCTTTTTATATTTATTATGTTTTTAAAACTACTTAAAGCAACTCGGTCTGTAATGTACAAATTCTAGTTTTATTAGAAATCATTAAGCAAAGTGATGTTAACCCTAATCTATCCTTGAGACCAATTAAGAAACCAGTTTTTAAACCTTTTCTACAATAAACAGTTTTTTCTAATTTCACATGAGTTCATGAAGTCATAAGTGCAAGACACAACCATGATCACTGAGGATGATGTCCGCAGTACAAATATGTACTAAGGACAAATATGTGGTAAAAAAAACTTTAAAACCCAGAAATCATCCTGTTGCAGCCGTAAGGACAACTTGACATGAATGACTTTGCTCCAACTAAAGGGAAGAAAAACCCTGAAATATAAACATTTTCTCTCCAAACCTTTCAAATGTGAAAGTTGATCATAGGAAGAGGATCAGTAAGTTGACAGGAGATGTACTCTGAAGTTTTGTCCCTTTTTATTTCTGAGATTTTATGAAATTATTTTATGTTTGGGGGTTAGCAGAAGAAATGCAGCTCAGCTCAGAAGTTCATATAAACTAATCATGAATATCTGACTAATTTGGGGCTTTTGATGATTCATTTGAAAGGTTTCTTTCCCGAAGGAAAAGGACTGCAAACAACTGCACAGATATTTTATATATATATATATAATATTAGCAAGAATTAATAGTGGATTTTCTTTAATACAAAGGTTTAAAGTGAATGTTTGTACATTCTCACTAATATTTGGCTAAATGTCCCTTTGCAAGTGACAAAGATGACGCACTTTTTGTAGTCATCAACATGCATCAGACTTAAATCTGACTGGATATGAGACTAATAATCTGAAATGGTGCCCGGAAATTACCCAATCTATAAGCTCAAACATTAGAGGTCAAATATCCAGGCAGAATTACAGCAGACATTATGGTGGGGTGGATTGATGCCAGAAGTTTACATACAATAAATAAGACACTAAAGTATTTTATTCTCATTTGAAATTAAATCAGAGCAAGCTTCTCTTGTTTTTAGTTACCCAAATTATCTCGCTTTGCTAAATGCTACAATAACATAGAATACAGTATTAGAGATGTATTTAATGTCTTTAAAATCAGAAGCAAGCATACATTTCAATATTTGGCATCACTGAATTTGATCTACATAACTAATTGGGTCAAATGTTTGTGGTTTTCCTTAAGCGTCTCAATAGTTTGCTTGATTCTGACTGAACTAAAACAAGGGAAGTTTGGTCTAATTTAACTTCAGGGGGGAAAACAAATACATACCTGTCTTTTTATTCCATGTATACAAACTTCTGGTTTCAACTACAGCCAATGAAGTGGTGCACCAAATGCTTGTTCTAAATGTCAGTGGTGTTTTCTGTTGCCTTATGAGTTCACCTCGAAAAAGGAACTGTTACAACCTTTTATTAAAAGACTAAATTTAATATGAGATTCATGTCGATGATGACAGGATGTGCATTTCTAACTAAAAATACAGTTGTAGTTTAATACAACAATGTTTCACCTGCCGTGTTAAAGCCCCTGTAACGACATTGCATTAAAAATAGAAGTAATTTATCATAAATACCGACAGTGGCCAGAAGTACAGAAACAATAGAAAAGGAAGTGTGTGGGGAGTCTGGGGACAAAGAAAAACTAAAAGTTGTGCATGTTTGATTAAAGTAATTTACAATAAGGAGAACATAAAAGCTGTTCACACTTTTGACAAGCTTTTTTATTTAAAAAAAAATCTATTTTGTCTTATTTGGAGAATATGCAACTTTTAGCGACCGTTTCAGGTTGTTAGTATCTTGCCTTTAAAGAAGCAAAACGGTCACGACCATGTGCCACTACTTCGCCCACAATGAGTCATTTCGAACCTGCTTTTCAAATTTGGGGTTCATTTTCTATCTCCTGCTGGTGGTTTACGATGAAAAGTGTGGTTACGACACCGATAGCTACGACCAGGAGGTAAGTTAGAGCTAAAATCGTATTCCAGAACAAAAAATACATTGAAATGGAGACCAATACAAAGATTTTGGATATACAGCTGAATTGATAGTGTGAGGAATTAGATTATTTTATTGCAATTTAGCTCCCTTATTCCCGAAAAACGTTACATTTCCTAAAAAGCTAATTATCAAACGGGGAAAATGGCAATATGTATAATTTGAATACTATTTAAAGTCAACAAGCAAATTTAATCACTTTCACAGACAGTTTTGAAGTAACTATTTGACCTTTAAAGCTTTTATCACAACACGCTTTTATCCAGAGGTCGAGTTTTGTAGCCCGAGTTTAGCGGGGTCTTCCTGAGCTCCATAAATTTGCATTTTTCACACTGGTAGTAACAATCTTGTTTGCATTGATAACACTCGTTTTAACGTCTCGCGCTGGTGACGCAGCTCGGGTCACGTGTGGGACACGCACACCTGTGCCAGGATGAACTAATTGCTGTGGAGCGAAGAGACAACTGCAGCGCGCGCGCGATAAAGAGAGAGCACCCCCAACCCCCTCCATCACATCGGTTCACACCCATGAGACAAATCCGCCTCCGGGCTGAGATATTCCCGTTTAAAGTTTGTAGAGCAGGTGCAATACACCTCTGTGTCCCCCCCACGCCCACGCGTGCGCAGAGAGCGGATGCCAGGAGCGCGCAGTTTTGCGGTGAGCCCAGCCGTGCGTCTCTGTGCGTCAGTGAGCCTGCGCGGCTCGATGAGCAACAGCAGCAGCAGCAGCAGCAACAGGAGGAGGAAGACGCACAGTCAGTTATCGTGCCTCAGAGCTGGTCCGGATGGCACCGAGTTCCCGCTGAACGCCAGCGGCAGACGGAACAAGTGGCGAGTCGGGGGGTGGGTGGGGGGTCTGTTCGTCAAACTCAAAGAAGTCGGGATGGACGGGAAGGGCACTCTGAAGATGTTCAGGAAGAAACCGCGGGAGCTCATCAAGACGCCGTCCATCTCAAAGAAGAGCCGAGCAGGAAGCCCCGGGCCACAGAGCGGCGCGGCGTCTGTGAGTAGCGCATCACTTCTGGTTTCTCCCTTGTGAGTGTGTTAGTGTGTGTGTGTGTAGAGTAAGATAACCTTCATCTGGAGGGGACAGGCTGGACGGATCTCCAAACCAGGGGTGATTCTATTTGTATGCGAGAGCGGAGGGGCTTTTAACACCTAATCCCACCTTTTTAAAAAAAGAAATTTTCTGCTTTGCTGGCTGCATGGTGTCTTCAGGTTGAGAAACTGTCAACTTCTTGTAGGCAATCACCAAAACGCAGTGTCATGAGGGCAAAATGCGCTCACTGGCACCTGATCTCACATTGGCTCATATCTGGTTAAGTGTTGCATAGGAAGTTCATCTCTTGTGGGTTTCGTTCGTTCAGTTTTTTTTTGCGCGAGCCTTGAGCGACTGCATTCAGAAGTGGATTGAAACTGCAGTTAGACTGAGAAGAATGCTGAAGCGTAACAATAAAAACAGCTACAACCCCTACTCCACCACTCAGAGAGTTAAGAAAGCAGAGTCCAAAGGCAAGGACAAGCTGGACATACTGCCCAACAAGCACAACATATGGCTCAAACAGGTAGGACACTACTTCTGTTCAACACCATCCGGATCCGTGCCGTATTCTGGTTCCTTGCGTCTGCCCGAGATGTTTTTGGTCAGACCAGAAATGTGTTTGACATTAATCCTTAAATTTGTTCAGTGTGTCTCATTTGCGCCTCGTTTGGGGGGAATTTCCAATGTGGCCTCTCCAACCATCATGACATTCGACACTGTGTGTCAAATTGCCACACCCGACGCAGCTTGGAGTCAGGAAGTGTTGCACAACGCAACTCAGGATCTTGTGAAAGGCTTCCTATGTGTGTTTACCAACAGCAGAGCTGCTGCTGCTGGTGCTAGTGGTGGCGGAGGAGGAGGAGGCCGCAGAGGCCATCATAGGTCACTCCTCTCTGCAGGGAGCCTCAACGGTCACTGACCCTCGATCAGATACTAAAACGGCTCAATGCTTTTTCTCTCCCGTTCAATAAATTGAACAGAACTACCGCTTCAAATGCATCGAGCTTTGAATGCGTATTTTACTCCATTAAGAATCGGATGAATGTTGAATTCGCACCAAAGGTTTTCTCAAGGTACTTTTAAAGATGAACAGGTCCGGTTCATTTTCATAAGTGTAAAAACAGATTAAACAATGTAAATGTAGACGGATTCAGATAAAGTTGGGCCCAAATTTAGTCAGACACTTGATAAATTTAGAATCAAAATGATGATTATTTAACCAAGAAGTTTGTTTCACATTGAAAATGAGACGGAGATTTCCCACAAGAGGAGAAGACGATGTTCAAAGGGTATCATTTAAAAAAAAGAAGTCTGTTTTTCCATTTCATTTAGACTGGCATGTTAAAATGTTGTACTCTGCTGTGTAACCTTCGCAAAAGTTTTTTGCATTGCAACTTAAAAACCTTCATATAACTGTGGAGCAGCTTTTTGTACATTTCCACTAATATTTTCATGTTTTATCTTTGCTGATGAGCTCCAGGTCTTGGAGGTGGGAAGGCCTCCTTGCCATCACCCTAATCTTCAACCTTCATAGATTCAGATCAGATTCAATCAGAACTCTGGCTGAGTAATAACACTCCCAGTCGGAAGAAACGTATTTCTCAGATTGAATTTGTTTCATTTCTTATTTTTATTTAAAACTTAACTGACCAAGAAAAAGCGGCTTATTGCAGGAATTAATGAGTGGGAATGCTGTTCCCTTCATGTTTCGATTAAAAACAAAAGCAATCCTGGAGCTTTTCTTTCCCTTCCATCTGGTATAAATCCTTTGAAAAACCACTGGAATCGGCAGGTCAAGCCTCCAGCGGAAAACTTAAAATCTGTCTTTCTTTCTCCCAGCTGTCCATTCTCCAGGAGCAGCCTCGGAAAGATGCGGGCGACGCCACCCTCTCCTCCTCGCCCTGTTCCTCCGCCACCTCTTCGAGCTTCAACCCCACCGCGGCGGGCTTCCAGGACTCGTCCCTGTCCTGCCCGGGGACCCCGAGCCCTCAGCACGCCAAGCTGGCCGCCATGCAGGGGGTGGGCTGTCCGTCCCCCGTCCAGACGCTGAAGAGGCCCACCGCTCTGAGTCGACATGCCAGCGCCGCAGGTCCGCCTCGAAAACAACCTTCACTTCCACACAGTGTCTCATTAAAGTCAACACACCTGGCTGCTGAAGGCGTGGCCCTCTGTGTCAACAACAGGGAGGGAGCAGGGGGGGATGTGTGCGAATGTGGCATATTCTTCAATCATGCCATAATTTTGAGGGTAGTTTGTCTGCACTTTGAGGAGCTTACTTGGAACCGTCTCTAAGGAGTTACTCTCTTGAGAACGTCTCGGAGGTGAAATATTTCAGACAAAATTGACCTTCCTGTGTTTCCGTGTCTCCTCAGGGTTCCCGCTGCCATCGTGGGTCCACACTAAAGGTCAGGGAAAGGGGGCCTTGAGCCCGTCCCCCCAGTCCGAGGTACCTGAGAGCACTGTGATCGAGGTGGAGGACATCCCTGCCCTGCTGAGGGACGTGGCGCGCTTCGCCGAGGCCGTGGACAAGCTCAAGGATGTCGTGCTGGCTGAGGGTAAGAGGCAGACCCCCGAGCAAAGAAAGAAAGAGAGAGAGGGGTCCAAACATTTTGGAGATTTTCTATTGGAGCTAACTTTGTATATCCGCTTCCTGTGCTCTAATCAGCATGAAATATTATGAAATACTGTCTGTTTTCACGTCGGGGCAGACAAAATACATCTTTGTGTCATTGTGGAGACAGGTATGTTTATTCTCACGGGGGAGGAGGGAGGGGGAGTTCTCAAGCAGGACAGTGCTGTTTTTGGTGACTTTTGACAGCTTCTCACGAGCGATCTGTCGGAAGGCCCTCCTGTCGATCTTACATCAGCCCAAACACGTGTGTGCTTTATGTGAGTGACAGCAGCGGCGGGCGGAGCCTGCGTGTGCAGCTTCCTCTCTCCGAGCTGACGAGTGCGCTTCCGCTGCGCCCACAGACCGCGCTCTTGTCTCCTGCAGGAAGCCAGCTTCTTGTTTACTGCAGCCGTGTTCGTGCACTCTGTGCCCCTCCTGCACGACGCAGCCGAGCCTGAAACGGCCTGCGACGGAGCAGAGCCCCGCAGTGGACCGGCTTTACACAAGCAAAACGTCCCGGTCCGTCGTCCAGCTTTCTTCGTAATCTAGTTGCAACATATTTATTTGTGGCAGATCCTGAAATATTTTTCCGTCTCCTGCTATCTTTTGTTAAGTCACGCTCTCCACCCATGTTGGCTTTCTAAACAGGAAGCCATGATGGATAACTCGGAGACAGAAAGGCCTCGTTGAACACTTCCTCCTCTGACTGGTTGACCTACATCACCGTCACTCTGACTCTCATAATTCTGCTCCTACTACGAAGCTCTTTATTTTATTGTTATGGTGCCACTTTGGGGTTTTTCTTTCTTTAGTTTTCACTTGTGATCAAGGTGACCTGCCTTCGTGAGCCACAGGAAGCAGATACAGCAAACTGCCAGAGCTGAAGACTAATCTTGCAAATCTTGAGAAAGGGCCACATCCTCTGTGGCACTGCTGCAAAACTGTTCCTTTCTGGGTCACCTGTTGCTCCTCCGCCATTGGCTGAATTCGTCTGACAGACTGTGGGAGAATGAAGGTTCATCAGCTGCTGCCTTGGCTCCTCCAGCTGCAGGCTGCGCTAGGTAGAGAAAGGAGGGTTGCTTAAATGCGTGAAGAACACAATTAAGCAGGCTGTAGTGACTTTACTGGGATTAAAGCTGACCTTTTGTTTACTTGAGTCACACTGACTGCACTTTGTTTTGCAACACCTTGTGACCAGGGAATTTGTCTGCTTTTTAGCCGAAAGGGAAATAAAGCGATTGCCGTCACTCAGCTGGCTCATAAATGTGCTGTCTTGGCTTTTTTGGTTGTGAAGCTAAGCTAGAAAGCTGGGGGGTTTTTGTTTTGTCTTTTTGTTCCGTCGAGATTCCCTTTAAAATATTTGCTTTTTTTTCTCATTACAAAGCACTTTGAGCTGAAAATGTGCTGTATAAATTAAATTGCCTTTACAATCACAAGCTTTAATGTACTTTATTAATACTGTATGTGAAGTGGAAGGAACTGATGCATCTTGAGAAAAAAAACCAAAACAATTTTCTTTGCATCCTGGATTTGTAGCTCAAAGCAGTTTCTCCATCAGCTATGAGCAGCTTCCCTGTCGGCGTTACAAAAAAGCCTCCCGCAGCATGAGCCTGCCACCATCATGTTTCACCGAGGGGGGCTGTGTGTTCAGGGCGATGTGCATTGTCACACATCTTGGGTTTGCCTGTAGGCCACATAATATTCGGTCTCATCAGAGCAACTTCTTCTTCTTTGTTGTGTCCTCAACATGAATTGTGGAAAACTCCTTGATGATTTCGTCTTTCTACTCTCTGATAAAGGTCAGACTTTACAGTCGCAATATTGACGGATTCTCCCGGTAACCGTGGGATTTAATGCTCCTCCTTGTCGGACCTTTCAGCTCAGCTGGAGATGATTGAACAGAATGCTGTTTATTTAGTTATTTATGCTAATCGGTTAATTCATGTCTCATTTCCTGTTGATCATGAGATTTTAGAGAAGCTCCAGGTCGGTTTGCCTCTTGATGGCCCCGTTTTCATGCCAGACTGCTGGTATTTTATCCCAGCCTACTTTCATTTCCTACACACAAGCCAACCATTTTGTACCCGCACACTTGCCAGTATCAATTCATTTTTCTGGATAGTTGGGTATAAATATATATGTACTGCAGTGTAATATTGAATCCAACTGTATATTTTCTACCAATCTTGTACTGCATCTTGTTTTCAATGATTCTGATCCCTGTTTGGTTCGACTGACGGATTATAATCCCTAATCAGACGAGAATAACTGAGTCACCTCCCGCTGGTGGATATTATTCACATCCAATGTTTCCTCACAGCAGAAAGTAAAAGTAGAAAATGGATTTGGAGTGGAACAGCCAGTATCTTTTTAGAGCTAAAAATATTTCACTGTTTTTCATTTTTTCTATTTTGTCTTCTTGGCTGAAGATTGGCTTTAGACCAAAATCCCAATCAGAGATAAAACGTCATTTACCGCATTGCTAACGTTTACCAGAATGAATTTTTAAATCTCTTTTGGTTTGGAGTCTAAACGTTTCCACATTAGTCTCAGCTAGACTGGTCACAACAAATTTTGCTGCACAATAAATTGTCCTAGAACGCAACTTTTAGTAATATTTGAAGCCAATGATAATGACATAAGAATAAAAGAATGTCTATCAAAGACAAACTAAACACTTGACCAGGAAGATAATATTTTAAATATCCAAAATAAAACACAGCAACCAAAAACAAGAAATAAAACGGGAATAAAACCCATACGTAACCGAAACCATAAATAAAATGGATTATCAAATCTCTGTAAACAAAATTGAACTTGAAAAAATATTCAGAATCCAAATTATCAAACACATTTTTGTGATTAATGTGATTAAAGAGGATTGGTCTCAACAGCCAGAGGGAAGGAAATGTACTTTTATGATGAAGTTTAAGGAAGAAAGCTGCTTCAGCAGCAGCTGGGTAATATTGCGACCTGACGATATTAATCTGTAATTAAGCTCTGCTTAATCCATATAACACACAGGATGACAGGACAATGGTTTATGCTCCCATTGAAAGATGCAACCAACAGAAAATGTAGGGAACTAAAGGCTCTCTGCTGCAATGTGGATATTTTTCCATTTTTACAGTGAATATAAAACCAATAATCCTCCTGCTTGCATCTCTTCTTTTTACGGTGTACATTTACATCATGGAGCAGCAATAGTTAAAGCCTTTACCAGATTTAAATACATCTGTAAGTGGCTCCTTCAGAGATGCTGATTGTTTAACGGAAACATTCACAATCTGTGGCACCGTCTTTTTTTTTTTTTCTTTCAGGTTTTTTTTTTTTTTCCTGCCGTCTTTTTATGCGCTCGTCTCACCCAGCTCTTCCTTCACACAGGTAAGGAGAGCCAGCGGCCCGTGGCACACGAGTGTTTGGGAGAGGTGCTGCGAAACCTGCGTCAGGTCATCAACACGTACCCGCTGCTGAACACGGTGGAGATCCTCACTGCTGCTGGGAAGCTCATCTCCAAGGTCAAAGGTGAGGAGACGGCGGAGGAGGGTTTCAATGTGCTGGGGGAAACTGCTGCAACCTGAACATCTGGATGTTGCTTCAGGGTTCCACTATGAGGCGTCCAACGAGACGGACAAGAAAGACTTTGAGAAGGCCATCGAGACCATTGCAGTCGCCTTCAGCAGCAAGTAAGTGCAGCAAGGTTATATTTAGCAGCCGTAAGTGAAGCTGCTGTTTGTTGCCGTTGGAGATAACGTTCTTGCTTCATAACGGTGTCCACACGTATTTGACATACAGTTTACTCTAATGGTGTGTGTGTGTGTGTAGGTAGGTGTGTAGTAGTGAGCTGAGAGTCTGATGTTGGGAAGCAGAGAGAAGTGCTTGATGGTGACACATTTGCATGAGCCACAGCTGAAAACAGGAAGTGGCTTTTTTTTTTTGTTTTGTTTCTTTTTTTTTTTTTTTTTTCATCTACCGTCACAAAACCAAAACTTGAAACTTTTGTTGACTACCTGAGCTCTAACGGCACAGATTGCACAGCCTGAAGCAACGAGACGATGTGAGAATGATCACCGGAAATCTAATGCACAGGAGGAAACCAGATCAAATCAATGACTTAAAAATGACTCGAGATTAGATTGTGCTTTTTTTTTTTTTTCTTTTGCTAATTTTCTTAAAAAAATAAACCGGTGAAAAGAGTGCGACGTGTCTGTGCCGTTTCAGGGTTTAGACAGCCGTCAGTTTTTGGAGGAAGTGAGCTGGCAAGAGGCAGTTGAAATCTGCCTGACGTGTCTGTTTCCTCATTCCCTCCTCCGCTCTCCCTCCGACCTTTCTGTCACAACAAAACAACTCGAACATGGAGTACTTTGTGCTTTTGCTGTTTGTCCAACATGACAGACAACCCCGCTTGCAAAGGAAACAAGCTCATTGATTTCACAGAAAAATGATTGAACCTGATAGAGGTGACTTGGTTCAAAACTTTTTATCTTTGTCACTTCCTGTCTCTGCTGTACCTGCAGAGGTTTCACATTAGGCTCCAACCTCTTCCCTTTTTTTCTCTTCTAACAGCTTAGCTGTTCACAACACCAACATGATGTCTGAGCCGTAGTTTCCACACCTCTGCTACAGTGTCGTTTAATATCATTTACCCATTCATTGATATTCCCATCAATAAATGGGAATATCATAACTGTTAAAAAAGCTAATCTTGTATAGATTTGCGCTATAATTATAGCTTATGGCTGTAACAACTGAATTAATTGCCAACTAATTTAGTGATACATTAATCATTAACTGGAGTATACAGACTCAAAAGTAGATAATTTGCTGAATGAATATCAGAGCAGTAATTGGGCCAAAATGGTGCAAAAAATATATAACTTTTTACATTTAAGGGAAAAAAATCATTTGTAAATTTGCTCTTCACAGAAATCCTGAAGAGGCATAGTTTTTAGCTTCATTTTGTTCAAATTCTGTTTAAAATAATGTCTTGTTAAGCACCTTCTCATTGCTAGACAAATTATTAATCAGTTAATCCAAAAATTAGCCCTACTACATTACATCGACCTAAAAGAGCTGAGCTTTTCACATGTCAATCAAGCATTCACTTAGCAATGCTCTTGTTGCTTTTTAGGTGATAAAGTGTTTATTTTCTTACATATTATAAAAAAAAAAAAGAAATTGACTTGTTTTGTATCTAATTTTGTACTAAGACTGAAGTGGTGAAATGCAGAATGCGGCAATTTTTTCATCCGATTAATTGTCAGATTAATGGATTGAATAATTGTTCACTAAAATGATCGGTAGCTGCAGCCTTATTACAGTTAACCCTAAAATATAATTTCTGAGAATGAGTATTATTAAAGAGACATTAATTTCTATTAAGGCAGAGCTATGGACAATTGACAAGTCAGACCATAACATTTTACGTCACTTAAAAAAAATGCTGTTTTCTTCTTTTTGGTTTCATTTGTGGTGAGTTACAATAAAATTGTCAGAAACAAACATTTTACAACTTACTGAAATGCACCTGTATCTTCCTCTCCAGTGTGTCTGAGCTTCTGATGGGGGAGGTGGACAGCAGCACGCTGCTCTCCCTGCTGCCCACAGAGAAAAGCAGAGTGAGTTTGAATCCATTACATCCTACATGCCAACTTAAACAGATTTACTCCTGTCCCTAATGAAAACCATAATCTGGAAAGTTTCACCTCTAAATGGTTTTTGTTTTCAGTCGATGGAGAACTTGTACGCTGCAGCAGGTCAGGGAGTAGAAGGGGGTCAATTCAGGAGTGACCTGCATGACAACGGTAGGTGATGAGCTCCTCCACTCCAATTACTGCTAAAATTAACGTTGCGTAAAATCAACCCACACCCCTATAAGGAGCCTGATGCGACTCCAGCCTGAAATATTGTCGGTCTCCCCCTGCTGGTTTGAATACCACAGCCCACAGATTTTCAACGCTCCTACTGTTTGAATGCATTGAAAAATAATTTATTGATCCCAAAGGGAAGTTAAATGTTGTTACTAAATTCAGCCAAAGATCTTCAGACAGTGATTCTGTGGACAGGAAGGACTTCCTGTAGCAGTCAGTCTTACAACGAAGCCTCTGACTAAAGACTGTTTATCACAGTTTTATGATTGATATGACAAGCTAAAAGCTCAATTTCTGGCCAGCAGATGCAATATTTCACAGTAACATGGATGACACAATGGGTTGTTGTCAAGAACACCCAACTCGCCTCATTCACCTCTGACCTCCTTTTAATGTCGACCTGGCTGTATGGAGACGTTGGACCTTGGGGATATGATCAATGGAAGAGATGGTTTGAGCTTCCTCCTTCTCTCTCTGCTCTTTCGTTCTGCTCTGCATCCATGAAGTCTCCTATAACTATAAAAAAATATATACATTGTTTGGGTTTTTACTTCCTTACTTTTCAAATTCAACTCTGTTCAATTCATGCTGATGCTTCATGAAGCCGTCCTGCAGCTCCCAATTCTGATTGGACCAGATTGAATCTGTTTTTAATGTTGAACAAACCCCAGAAGTTTGAGTCTTAGTAATATTAAGTATTTTTAGGTATATTCTTAAAAAACCCAGACATGCTGTGTGAGGCAACAGTGGAAAGGAATGATTTTTCTAACTTGAAGAAACCTTCATCTTGCTCATGTCTTGTAAATGTCATACAAGATTAAAAATCTTTAAAGAATTACAAAAAAAAAAAAAAACTGGCAACAACTAAAGTAAATGTTCAGCATTGAGAGATTTAAAATCTTCTACCTGAAACCACTACAAAAACTACTTCAAACCTAGGCATGCCAGAATGAGGCTCGGATCAAATCAGTCGGTAGGAAAAACAATTTTTTTTGTTTTGAGTTCCTTGACTGACGAGCGTTTGCGTGTCATTCCGCAGGCCGAGTTGAGGAAGTGGATGTGATTCTCCAGCGCAGTGAGGGAGGTGTGGACTCGGCTCTGGTCTACGCCAAATCCATTTCTAAGTACATGAAGGACCTGATAAGTTATGTGGAAAAGAGAACCACATTGGGTGAGTGGAAATGCCTCGAGCTGAGGCTATCAGAGGACAAATGTCCTGCATGGAAATTTAAAGAACAGAAAAGTTTTTTTTTCTTTTTTGTCTCCAAGTTTGTTTTCTGGTTATCTAGAAGTCACACTGGCTTGTGAAAGTACTTTACAGGGAACTTTACAATAGTTCACACATGACAGCCACAAAGTTCAATGTGTTTTTCTGGGGGGTTTTACATAATGGAACATTATGAAAGTGGAAGGAAAAGATTTTTATTTAGCTCCCTTTACTACGATGCTCTTAAATAAATTTCACTTCAACCAGCTATCTTCAGCAGTTGTCCAACTAGTAAGTGTGCAAAACCTATGTGTAATTTATTCTTTGTATAAAAGCAGTCGAATGCAAATGCGTGACTTATTTTTCAAGTTTAATTGTGTTACTTAATATTACTATGAGTAACTGTAGATGTTTACATTCAGGGATCACATCTTTGACGTAAAATTCTGCTGCAACTATTAGCAAATTTTCTTTAGGCAATGAGTGACAAACGTCATTACTGCAAGTTCTACTATAAAAATAAAGTGGAAAAAAAAGTTAAAAATCAGAAATATTTTAAGCAACTACTTTTTCAATCTCTTAAAAGTAGCAAGCTATGCTACAAATCTTAATCTGTCAACACATAAGAACAACAAGAGTAGATTTGGTATTGGCTGTTTTCGGTTTTTATTCTTTATGAAATCATTAACTGTACCAGATTTACATCACTCATTGTGAAGCAATACAATTCTCTACATTGTGTGGAATTAAGTCTCCATATCCTTCAACCACCACAAGGGGGAGCTACAGTGCCAACAGGTTTTGCTGCTCTTGTGTTACAGAGGCGGAGTTCGCCAAAGGCCTTCAGAGATTATACCAGTCCTGCAAACACAACATAACACACGTAAATCCCATTCTTCCTACCTCCAAATATCAAAAATCGCTACAGAGAAGTTCTGACGGTATAGTTAAATCTTCTTTCACTGATATGAACTGTTGTGTTTCTCCCTTCAGCCCCACATGCCCCTCTACTCCATCTACTCTCTCGCTCTGGAGCAGGACCAGGAGCAAAGCGTAGGGCTGCAGCAGGCCAACACCACTCTGCACAATCAGACTTTCATTCAGGTCTCTGCATGACAAATGCAGCTTCTGCTTTTCGCTCTCGATCCAACCCTTGACCTAACGTCTGGCCTTCCCCACACAGCCGCTGCTGCAACGCAAGCAGGAGCACGAGAAGAAGCGGAAGGACATCAAGGACCTCTGGATTCGGGCAAAGAGAAAACTGGTAGGGCCTTTTTCTGTTTTGTTTTGAACTGTACATAGCTGGTTTGGATTTCAACTTGCGACTGAAAATGACTTTTCTCGGTTAGCTGGAGTGCGAGGCAAATCTGCGAAAAGCCAAGCAAGCTTACATGGTCCGCTGCGAGGAGTACGAGAAGGCCAAAACGGCGGCCTGCAGAGCCGAAGAGGAGGGAGGAGGGTCTACTGCAAAGTCTGTGGAGAAGAAGAAGCGTGTTGAGGAAGAGGCTCGCAACAAGGTCTTCATGAATGTTCTTAATTGATTCACACTTTTACCTCTACAGCTACATGACAACAGACATCCGTCTGCCTACAGATGCACCTTGAACATCTTTTTTGAGCTGTGTGATGCGATATACCTATTAGAGAAGCTAAAGCATAAACTTGTGTTTCCACGTCTACACAGGCAGTCGAAGCGGAGGCCACCTATAGAACATGCATTGCAGATGCCACCACTCAGCAGCTGGAGCTGGAGCACACGAAGGTGACGGTGCTGCGGCAGCTTCAGGACGTCATCAAACAGAGCGACCAGACGCTCCGATCGGTCAGAACGCGCACAACCAGTCCTGCCTCTGCCGCCTCGTCTCTGCTGCGGACGCTGAAGTGTGTTTACCCTTCTGTCCTTCGTCCTGCAGGCCACCATCTCCTACTACCAGCTCATGCACATGCAGACCGTGGCGCTTCCCGTCCACTACCAGACCCTGTGTGAGAGCAGTAAGCTGTACGACCCTGGCCAGCAGTACGCGGCCCACGTACGAGACCTGCAGCTGCCCGAGCAGCCCGGCATCCTCTACTCGTTTGAGACGTACTCCCCGACCAGCTCATCGTCCAGGTGGGGGATTCTTTCAGAGCAAACGCCTCACACAAAACAAACAAACAAAAAAAAAACCCTTACAGGAGAGGTGTCAAATTCCTTTTCATTTCAAGAGCTAGTTGTAGCAGAATGTATTAATAAAACTACATATTGACAAAACTGTTTGAATTATATGGCTTTTGCTGTATTTGGGGAGTATTTCTGAAAATGCAGCATCTTTTCACACTGATGTAATTTGAAACTATCCAGAAACAAGTAATTTGATTTGACAAAATAACAGCTGTTATATTGAAGGTCTCTTTATTTGCCCGTGTCTTCAGAGGAGTTTTGAGGGCCACATAAACAGCCATGGCGGGCCGGATTTAGCCCCCAGACCTCGAGTTTGACACAAAGGAGACTGCTGAATATCACGACTGAGACCAGCCTCCCTATTCATGCTTAATGAAAAGACAAATTAGGCAACTTGTGAGGTTGTGAGAGCAACAGGATGTTTTTTTCCCCCTCCAACTAAGGGGATTTGAATTCAAACTTTCTTTCTTTCACATAAAATCCCACTAAAATACATTAAAATCTGTGACAAAATCTGAAAAGGTGGAAGGAAAAGCTTCAGACTTGTTGAACAGACATCTATATAAAACGCTAAACCAAATGTATGAAATGATTTCAGTCACGGCCACAGACCGAGAAACGACAGTTTCAACACCGACCACCACACGAGTCAGACTGACGGTCCCACCGTCAGTGTGGATCCTTCTGCTGCAGAGACGGAGGCCCAACGTAAGAGTAAGCAATGCCTTCTTAGAACCGCGGACGTCGTTATTAAGGCTTTAAAGCTAAGCTGCTATTTTAATGTTTGCTCCTCCTCTCATTCTGTTGTTTTTCATTTTTCCAGGACAGGGACACAAATCCTGGGGTTCAACAGTGAGCAATGACAGCATGGTGGACGCAGGGCTGGATTCTCCCACTGCCAGCACAAGTGAGTCACTAATTTGGTTTGGTGAACAGTTTTGACAGCAACCTGAAGATTTCCTCTTCACCGTTCCACTAACAAACCAATAAGCCCTTTGAAAGCTCATTTTCCGTGTGCCGACTTATAAACATCTGGTTTTACAAATTAAAAAAAAAATAAAAATCTCACATTGAACTGTTAAATTTTTAGGCGACATTGCCAAAATGGCTCGAACGTCCTCGACTGGAACAATGTCGTCCGACGAGGAGACGGATGAGAAAGATGAGAAAGATGGAAACGTTTCATCGTTTGAAACTCCAAGTACGTTTTAGCACAGGATCGTCCTTCCACTGCGCTGTTCTGTGGTCGACTTCTGCTGTTCTGTGTGTGACGACGACGGTTCTGTGCAGATATTAACGGCATGGATCCAGACGTGGTGGTCTCCACCAGACCTTTCCGGAACATCGGCCTGTCCAAAGCGGCCCAGACCCACAAGCTGAGGAAGCTGAGGACTCCTGCCAAGTGTCGGGAATGTGACAGCTACGTTTACTTCCAGGGGGCTGAGTGCGAGGAAGTGAGTCCTTCATCAGGACTTTATTCATTTATTTATTTTGCAAAAGCTCTATGCAATTGTATTTTCTGAGGAGTTGTTCTTTTAGACTTTATTTTTCAAATCAACAAGGTAATCTATCTGTGTTGATTTCTCAAAGTCTTTTGAGGAAAAGTGGCACAGACTTTAATACACGGTTTTAACGTCTGTAAATTATGTATTTTTTTTTTTTTTTATAAAATGATGACCTCAATCCTTAAACTTTTTAACGGGGTGAAATGTGTTGGAGGGCACACAATAAAATCCTATTCATGTTAATTAAATGTAATTTAAATATTAAATAAATGAATAGATATCATCATCATTGACGAGATACATTAAAGACCTACCTTAATGCCAGGGTTATATTTCAGTGCCAAAGTTATATTCCATTAATTTACAACGGGACGTTGTAAATTAATGATTAAAAGTTTTGACACATTTGATCGTTAAAAAATGAAGCATAATTAAAGATGCGCCTCAGTTATTGTTTTACAAGGATTATTTTCCCCACTGTGTGAATGGATTCAGTTTAAACATGAGCCATGTCTAAAATATTCAGACAGCGTTGTGCAGCAGTGACAGCTACGTTTACTTTAACATTTTCCATACATCTCCATGAGGCTCTGAATGAGCCTCCGCATGCTTCCAGTTTTCTAAACTATAAGTAGAAGCACTTCTGGTTTTGTCTGCACTTCTTTGGAGGGGGCATCAGTCACGGTTAAAAAACAACCCCCAAAACTTTCAGGCTGATTAATTTCTCTATCCCCTCCCAGTGTTTCCTGTCGTGTCACAAGCGTTGCCTGGAGACCCTCGCCATCCAGTGTGGCCATAAGAAGCTGCAGGGCCGCCTGCAGCTGTTCGGCCGGGACTTCACCCAGGTGGCGAGCTGCGCCAGCGACGGCATCCCCTTCATCATCACGAAGTGCATCTCTGAGATCGAGAGACGCGCCCTCAAGATGAAGGTGAGGAGGCTCCCGGTCTCTCCGTTCAAGACGTTTGGGCCGGTGTCAAAGTGTCGGCCGTGAACCGCTGCTTCCTCTTCGCAGGGCATCTACAGGGTGAACGGCGTGAAGACCCGCGTGGAGAAACTCTGTCAGGCCTTCGAAAACGGCAAGGAGCTGGTGGAGCTGTCTCAGTGTTCGCCACATGACATCAGCAACGTCCTCAAGCTTTACCTCAGACAGGTAAACGCAGCATCCTGGAACAAGTTCCCACGCTTCATCACTTCTTCTAGTCTCTCATAGTTTGTTTACCGGAGGTAAAATGTTAAGACATTAGATCCATAGGATTACTGAATATTTGAACTTATATCATTCTGTATTAAATGATTTCGATTAAAATTTGTGTATATTTTATTCCCCTGGATTGGCTAGAAGTCGGTCGAATTTTAAAAACATATAATAAAGTGCAATTTTTAAACTTCTAAGCTAAACTTGGGTATAGATGTGTTTTGCATAAATCTCAACTCTTGCTCCAGTGTAGGAACCTCAAGAGACTGTTAAAAGAAGATTGGCCCTCATTTTGCATTGCGTTTAGTTTAAGTCGTCCTCGTTTCCACGTTATCTGAATTCTGCGCGTCTGTTTCCTGTTGCCTCCAGCTACCGGAGCCCATCATGCCTTTCCGTCTGTACAACACGCTGATGGGTCTGGCCAAGGAGAGCTTGCACAGCGAGGGAGACGCGCCCGAGGGAGAGGAGGCCGAATCGAGCGGCACCAACCCCGTAGCGGTCCGGGGGCCCGAGCTGGTGGACCTGGGGCCCGACTCGGACCCGGAAGTCCTCGTTTTGGTGGACAGTCTGAAGGAGCTGGTGAAGGATCTGCCCAAGCCCAACTCTGCTACGTTGCGGTACATCGTTCGCCACCTTCGAAGGTCAGCTGGCAACTAGGACTTCAACTAATGATTATTTCCGCTCTCGATTAATCTATCGATTATTTTTGACGATTAATTGGATAAAATTTGATTTGCACATTTCGCAGATTTTTTATTTTAGCCTTTTTTTTATACAGCATTAAAAAATGCAAGTAAATAACTCAGTTCCTTTTTTTAAAATAAGATGAACATTTTATTGCCTAAATGCAACAACGTGGCATTCCTTTAGTGAACAGCAAAAAATACTTCAATACTTTTCAAGTTTTGTCCTTTTTGCTTGATTTGGACATCAACACAGTGATGTAGGGTTAATATGTTTAATTTTTGGATTAAACAACTAATTGGACAACCAAAAGGTACTTAATAGATTTGCTTCACAGAATTTGAGCTAAAACATTTGAGGAGTTCTGGGTTTTTTTCTCTATAATACAAAATGTACGTATTTGTACAATTTTGGTTTAATTACTGTTCTTTTCTGCAAATTTCATTTTTTTTAAGTCTCTATACTCCAATTAACAATTAATCGATTGCTAAATCCGTTGATGATTTTAGCAATCGATTTATCACGATCAGTTCGATGAATCATTTCAGCTCTAAATAAAACCACTAGTTTCCAGGCGATCCCACCAACTACGTTTCTGTTAATCCAGGATTGCAGAGCTGGAGGAGGACAACAAGATGAGCCCCAGCAACTTGGGTATTGTGTTTGGGCCCTCCCTGATGCGTCCCCGTCCCACCGGGGCCACAATATCCCTGTCCTCTCTGGTGGACTACCCTCATCAGGCCCGCATTGTGGAGGCCCTCATCGTCTTCTATTCCTCCATATTCCAATCGAAAACTTCCCACACCAACAAAATCGCGCGCTCCACATCTACCTCCACGCAGCAGGTGGGTGCTGGGAAATATTCCGGCCAATACATAAATATTCGTAAACCTAGAAATGTTTCTTTTCTCTTGATACAAACTTCCGACATCGTTCCTAATTGTAGCATTTAGAATTCGAAGAGTGACGTCTCATAAAATTGCAATTAAATACATTAGTTTGCTGGAACATGAGGAAATGTAAAACATGAAGCGGTTTTAAAATATTTTCCAACCAATCTATTGAAAGCGTTAAAGCATATGTCAAACTCGAGGCCCACGGGCCAAATCCGGCCCACCTGAATTATTTCTGTGGTCCTCCAGGCGGCCACAGAAATATAACTTCAAGGTAGTAGTTGTGTGTTTACATATTATTTTATCAGTCAAATTAGTTTTTGTTTGCATGACTTACTTGGTCTTTAAATATAAAGGTACAATATTTTACCAGTTTATCAATTTCTGCCTCAACCGACTCTTTGAGGACATTCATGGTGTGGCTGGAAATGAAAATGAGTTTGAATGATCAATTTTTATTTCCTTGCTTTAAGGAGCAAAGAAAGTTGATCAACTTTACATCTGTTGTGTCAATTTTCCATTTGAAATGCACATAAACATCTTCGTAAACTATATAAATATGGTTGGAAAACCCAGTAGCTGTTCAGTTGAAACTATTTTAAGATGGTCTCATGTGATATGTGTTAAATAAGATGCATATTTCTCAAACATCCCCCCCGTCACCTCACTCAATCAGGAAAGTGTTGGAGATAAGATGGAAAGCACTGGAGATGGAGAAGAGGATGGAAGCAAAGACGACCAGAGCAAGCCAGACTCAGACAGGCAGGAGGAGGGCTGCGGTGAGTTTCTACATAAACTCAAATCTGTTGAAATCTTTGAAATCATCTCCGAGTAGGCAAGGTTTTTGTTTTGTTTTTTTTTTAAGTTTTGATGCTCATTTCTAATCCAGGAAGTTCTTTGGGATCGCTGGGCTCCAGCGAACAGCTCCCCGACTCCGACTCGGAGCTGGACGAGAGCAGCCACAGCTCCGGCAGGCTGATGAAGCAGGAGAGCGTGGTGAGCATGGAGGACGAGCAGCTGAGCTACAGGGACAGCCTGGACCTGTCCGGCCACTCCGCCACCCACACCGACCCGGAGCAGGACACAGAGCAGGACCAGGACAACCCCGAAGGAGATGGAGGAGAGCCTCCCGCTGTGCCGGAGAGCGCGCCGCCGGAGGAAGACGCAGCAGCAGCAGAGCAGGAAGTGACGACCTCACTGGCTGAGCTCAACGTGAACCAGTCCAACAACAACCAGCTGAGGTCCCCCGTAGCCAGCCTGTCGGGCGTCCCGCTGGCCTGCCTGTGCAGAAAGAACGTACCGCTGACGAGGAGGCGGGACACAGAGCCCGAGTTTGTCTGATCACAGGATTTTAAATTAAACCAACAGAGTTGGACGTCTGCAAGATACAAATAAATAAAATTGCTTTTATACATTAGTCAGTCGAGGATGTACGATGAGACCAAAACGAGTTTTTATTCCACTTTTGTAAAAGGTCATGAATCTGGCAGAGAAACTTCTGCACGCTTTCTGCTCTTTGAATTAACTATCACTTCAAGAAGTTTGATTTACTTGTACTTATTTTCCAGCATTTTTGTAGTTCTATAAACTCAGTGTGAATATCGGTCAGATAAGTTTGTAGTTAGTTCAACTATTGAACAGTTTCCCTTTTTAAAGTGCTGTGAAATTTTAAACTTTAGCAATTTCTGACATGTTTTCCATCTGTCACTGAATGCCTGACTTGTTCTAATAAAAATTGATTTTTATTTTGAAATGTTACTTGTGTATTTCTGCTCGGCAATTTTCACCCAACAGAATAGGGGACCAATGCAGAGCAGGAAGAGCGTAGTTTCTGCCCCCGTCATGATGTCACTAATCTGGTTTTAGGGAGGGCGTAAAGAGGAAGTGCATGTGAGAGAAGAGATAAAAAAAAATTCAGAGCACTAGAAACTCCAGCCTACGACAGCAGCAGCATGCCTTTTAAAAGGAAAAAGAAGGTAGGCACTCGCATTCTTGTACAGCTCTACACACTCTAAACTAAAGATTCAGGCAACCATATTTGAATTGACTTTATTTTACAAAAATCAGTAAATACAAATAAAAATGGAATCTAAAGAAGTTAAAAACAAGGAGAAATTCCATCCACAAGCAAAAACTGGACTTCAGCGGTCCTGAAAGTCGATTCAGAAGAACTGGAAAACAAAACAGAGACGTGCGTCAGACTCTGCAACTCGAAACTGAAAGACCTGAAATACAAATGGATGGCTTAGAGATTTTTAAAATGGGTAATGTCTTAAAAGTTGTTTTGCGTACCTGTCCATCACTGGACCAGCCTGTAGGTGATGTACCTGCCAGCAGTTTCACTGGGTCGGATGATTTTCACAACCTGTGAAATTCACAGAAACAGCTTCCATTTGGGTTTTTTTTAATGATGTTTCCATAACACTGCAGATGGTGTTTTGCATTTGTCCAAACATTTATTCAAATCAGACTACTGTGCTGCTCATAAAAGTTCCAGTGAACAGAGAGTTCATTTTGAAGTCAAGCTGATAATGAGAACATTTGAGGTAAGCGCTGTTGGCCTGCAGCTGAACCCGTGAGAAAAACATTTTTACAGAACTGACTGGACCATTTATGCAGTTGTTTAAATGTCAAAACCACTTTCGGGTGCATGCACTTCTTATTTTTATGGTTCGATCTTTCTACCTGGTTAGGAATTTGCATGCTTGGTTTTGCCTGTCACCTTGCTGGAGTTTCCCCAGTCAGATGTCACAGATTATTTCTACTCGTATTTAATGCATAGTGCTCGTCTATGTTTACCTGTCCTCTCTTCAATCCAAAGTAGCGAGCCACGGGGTCTCCGGCCTGTATCCTTGGTAACTGGCTTTCCTTTAACTTGCTAAATTAAAAGGGGTTAAGGAGAACAAAGGCACAAACAGAAAACAAAGCATAAAACCTCTCGGCACATTGCGACACAAACTGCAGAGGAGGATCGATCAGGATACTATCTGGCTAGAAGTTCAGTCACTTCCTCTTTCGTCATGACGATGTGCTCAGGAACAAGCTGAAAGCCAGAGACAGGATGCAGAATTGAAACCATCGTCGTTTTTAGTTCACGTTAAAAATAAAAATAACTCATTGTTGTTTACCTCATGCTCTGTGATGTTAATAAGCAGCTCCTGCTGCAGAAACTGCTCCAATATGTACTTGGGTGCCATGTCCACTAGAGACTGCAACAAATATCGATAAACAGATTTAGAAAAACATCCAGGACAGGGTCACTTTTCCAAACCTTCTCACGCGAAGCGTTTGCACGAGTGTGAGAGTTGTTCACCTGCTTGGCCGAGGGCGTCATGCCCATCTGAACCACAATGATGGCTCTGGTGATGTTCTCCTCCTGCATCCGCTGGCAGTACATCTTGATGGTCTTTATCCCCACTTTGGGTTCCTCTGGTGGGGACGACAAAACGATGAAGACGAAGCTCTTTCACCCATCAGATGAAATTTCAAATAAAGCAGTAATATTTGCAATCACTGTGCCTCATTTCTTCCTGTTCAAGTTAGAACTTGAATATCTTTGCGTCTTTCTCTCAGGAAAAGACTAGAGCTGTTTACACCTCATCGGACAGTTTGACACTGAATATGAGATAAATCTTGCAAAAAAATAAAAAAAAATAGTATCGCATATCTCAGTTTCTGGGTAAAGTCTTCTTAAGATTTCTTCTCTCACTTGAAATATGTAAAAGATGTAACTTCAGTTTCATTTAGTTTTTTTTTTTGTCAACTAGACCATTTTCTAGAATCTACCAAGCTCTGATCTCCTGATTTCTACTTTTTTTTTAGCTAGAACATATAAAGGAAAAGATATTTTGTAGTTCTTCTATTCCAAAAAAATGAAGGAATTTCAAGATGTTCATTTATTATTATTATTATATTACACTATTATTATAGTGTGTGTTGTGCTGATACTGGGAAGCAAATATAATCTAAAAATATTAAAATGATGTACAAAAAGTAGATTAAAAGTAAGAAGTAAAATAGTATTTAACATAAACCTTCAAAGTAATTTAAGAAAAATTTTGTATTTATTTATTTTTTTGCTCAAAATTGCTTAAATAAAACACACAATTTCTGAATCCTTCAAAGTAAATCAAATACTTTGCACAGTACCGTTTAAAGACTGAACGGTAAAAGCAAAACCTTACCAGGAAAGAAAACAAACATCTGATCTGTGGGATCATCATTATGTGCCACCAGCACCGTAAGGTCTGTACGTCTGGGTCGACCTTCGCTGGGCTTGTCTCCGAACTGACTCTTGAACTCCTCCAGAGTCTGATCCAACTCGTCTTGTGTCACCAAATAGCCTCTGTCATGGCAGAGCTGTGGGAGAATCAGAAGCAACGTTAGTTTGTTTATTTATTTAGAGCAGGTTTGTCCTGTCTGACAGTCCCACTATATAGACTTTATCCATCACTGGTTCTTACTTTTAGCATAAGCTTATATTCAAATAATGATAGTCAGTGGAGTCCAGGAACGTTACAGCGAGAATATTTACGTCAAACTGTATCGTTAGTTAATCTGTTATTCATTTTTCAAGCTTTATTTTTGATAGGTTGCTACTGTATTACACTGAAAATGCTAAATGTCAGCAAGAAAAAGAGTACAAAACTCTATGAAACACCAGGATTTCCATCACCACGAAGAGCTCTTCATTGAAACAAGCTACTCGCCGAGCTAACATGCTAAGGAAGATAACTTTCAAATCTAACGCACCTGCATGATGGTTTTGCGGATTTTCCACAACCTGTAAGTTTCCTCCTCGTCATCCATACCGCCTTAAATAGCCCAAATGAACAAAATGATCAAAAAGTATTAAGTTTTTTAAATGGATATGTCAATTTTGATCCTCGTCTTAGACAAGGCGACACACGCTTTCGTTTACTAACGCAGGGTAATGACGTCACGCGCTGTGAGACATGAATCGCCAGTGCCATAGACATGGCCAGTGCGTCTGCCATATTGTGAGTGGCAGCGTCGTGTTAATTCCCCACCGGAAACGGTATCTTGTTTTGTTTTCTCATATACGGATGTTTTTTCTGGTTCAAAGGCTCACGGAAGTTCACGTTCAAGTAATTTTATATTTATCTTTTGCTTGTAATACAGAAAACTCTTATACAGCTCCACAATGCACTTTGTTCAGTTCAGTTTTAGTTAAAATCAGGGTCATGGTCTGCCATAATATGGCATTAATATTAATGATTATTATTGCAATATTGTTGTGAAAAAATATTCAAATGGTGTTACGTAAAATCTTGCTTTTAAAATAGCATGCGCCAGTGGCTTTTATACAATTTTGGATTTACTGCAACAAAAATAACTCATGACTATCACAATATGGCGGCGATGTTAACGCTAACGTTAGCTAAATGAATAAATAATAATAATAATAATAATAATAATAATAATAATACATTAACAATTTGCTCCGCCCTCTCCAGCTCTTTCACAACATATCGCTCAGCAGGGCGGAGTCAGTCACGGTCAGCTGCTATGGAGTTGGACCCCGTATTTATACAAAACTGCCCAAAATGAGACCCTTATATGTTATTTTTGCAGTAGGGACTCTGGCGAGCATTGGGTCGCTGTTGGCGCTGATACTGTACTTTGTTTTATCTACAACGGTAACGTAAAACTCTGATACGTGATGTGTTTTCGTGTGCGAGATTGTCAAACTTGCTTAACAATGAGCAAGCTAACCTCCACAGCTGTAACATCATATTTCTGTTAGCTTGTTTTTCTTAGTGTCGTCATGCTGCGAGCCTTTGATTAGCATTCAAGGGCTCCCTAGCTGGCTAACACCCCTGTACTCTATACACAGTTTGCACAGACAGTGTACTTTGGTTCGGACAAATATTCAAAGTAACAAGATTATACTTCATGACACTCAAATCAATATCCCTCTTGCCCTCTGGGTCATGTCACCTGCTGATAACCGCATCATTTAAAAACACAGCTGCATGTGCCGTTTGTCATGTTGCATAACTGAATCACAGCTTTAAAAAACATTCATACCCTTGTTTGTTTCACATTCCAACCATAAATTTAAATGTGTTTATCGCAGTTATATTTGATGGAATAAATTGGAATTGGAATGAAAAAAAGTTTTTCAAAGTCTCTGAAGAAAATATAACAGTATAACATTTCCAGTTGTATGAATTTTTCTGTATTAGTAAATTACTGTTATGGAAAGGGTGAATATTACACAAACTTGCTTGAACATGATATAAGAAAAATCCTTCTAAATCTTTTGAACATGTTACCAAATCGAGGTCATTTTGCTTTTTATTGAATAATATTTTTCTCGGCACTCACGCTGGAGATTTCCCACATCAGCTTGCATAACGCTGCTTTAAAACGTCTTGGAAACACACACTCTTTTGTTGTCTAGGCTTATGATTTGGTTGCTTTTAAGCTCTGGCACTCAGATGAACTTCTTCAACTTGCATGTGTTCCCCAAACGTGTCTGGTTTCCAGTTAGATTATTTTTTTCTTAATTAAATCGCGTTACACAAACAGTCTGAGTGTGTTTGCTCTGACCACCGCTCTTTGCCCCGGGGGCCGCATGCAGCTCAGTTTCCCCCCCCAAGATTATCAAAAAACTTTGAACTATGGACTGCTGGACATGTGCCCTTCTGATCTGGATTTATTTGTTTAGAACCAAGGAGTCACAGCTTATCATTTCTGTAAATCTGCGCCCGCCCCCTGGTAGATTGTGAACCACCTGGTGTGCGCTCTATCTGCGTCAGTCTGAGGCTGTAAGCTTTAGTCACAGATCGCGAGGCGTAGAGAGCTGATTGTTCTCTCTGTCTTCAGAGGAACAAAGTAAGAGGCAATCATGCGCCTGACAGGGTGCACAGTGCTGCTCTCTGTCCTGCTGCAGGCGATGGTAAGACGGAATCAAATTAGGGCTTAAATGCTGAATCTTAATCTAATTTTTATTTATAACTTTGCTATTTTTTCAGTATTTGTATCCCCATTTGCACGCAATTCGAAGTAGAAATGCTGACGTGGCTCTTATATCATTTTAACCCCCCCCCCCCAACAGTCTACCCCCATCGAGGACTGGCAGAGAGCTACGTCCATTTATGAATTTAACGCAACAGACATCGATGGGAATTTGGTGTCCCTTGAGAAGTACAGGTAAGTCTGATTGTGATCATTTCTCTTTTGATGTGACAGCTACAGTATCTTTCTTTAATGTGTTTTTTTTGTGTGTGTGTCTTCAGAGGAAATGTTGTCATCATCACCAACGTTGCCTCTAAATGAGGTAAAACTCCTGTAAACTACTCTCAGCTTGCTAAGATGCACGCCAAGTACGCTGAGAGAGGTTTACGCATCCTTGCCTTCCCATCCAACCAGTTTGGGAACCAGGTAAGTTTAAATTAACTTAAATCGTATTTTACTGATGCAAAGCTGGACTACGACCTGAAAAAAAAAAAAAAAAATTCATGCTAAAACGAATAGACTTTGATAACAGATTTTACAATTTACACGACCGCAGACGTAGTTACAGATGTAAGTGTTTTCCCGCTGGGGACAGTGCTGGCATTTACTAGGTAAGGCTTTTATGAATGTGTTTGTTTTGGATCTCTGCCTGTTAGTCAGCAGAATTATCCAGAAGCTGCCAGCCTTATGAAGCTCTGTGTAATATAAGAACGTAAATGGAGAAAGATACCTTCAGGTAAGTGTAGGTTCAGCCCATGAAAGAAATATAATAATATTTTTGTGACTCAGGTCTGTTCTGTGGCAGACAGTACCGGTCAGCAACTTGCACACAGTCTTCATTAGTATCATTGTAGTTTATAGTTTGGGAATTAATAACTTCTTTTTTTTTATCTGTTCTTTTTTAAGAAATCTGACACAAAATCAGCAGTTTCTGAAAACATGACTTGGAAGCACCAGTTTCAATTTATTTTGGGCTTCATCTAGTCCACCTTGCGTCAAAATTATACAAACTTAAACACAAACACTAACCAACTGATGTTTGGTAAAAAAAAAAAATCCAGGAAGTTGCAGTAAAACAACACGCTTTTTGTAGCAGCCAACAAGCACGATTTTTTTTATTTGAATCTAGATATTTAAATTGATTTCAATTGGTTGGTTTCCTGGCCACAAATTTTAAACAAACATGCGATGGTGTGTGTACATGTGTGTATGTGCGTGCGTGTGTGTGCGCGTGTGCGCGCGCGTTGATGATATTGTGCTTTAGCCATGTTGAAACCAGTTTTGATCTGTTTGTCGTCATTGCCCCATTAGAACACCCACTGTGTCCACGTTTCAACCATCTATCGATTAGAGTTGAAGTTGAAGAAATTAACAATAGTCCACCAAACAGATCCTCAGCATGATGCCACCACCGCCATACTTCACGGCTGACACAGTGCTAAACACTTGCCTGGCTCCGGTGGGCCAGGAACTCAAACTTTGTCTTGCCTTACTGTGTATTGATTTTGTTTTTTTAAAACTAACTGGTCTCCGTCATATCCGTTTGCTTTCTGTTTTTTTTTACCTGCAGGAGCCGGGTAACGAGACTCAGATCAAGCAGTTCGCCCAGGGCTACGATGCTCAGTTCGACATGTTCAGTAAGATCGAAGTGAACGGTGAGAACGCTCACCCGCTGTGGAAGTGGATGAAGGAGCAGCCCAACGGGAAGGGAACCTTTGGAAAGTACGTTGATAAAAAAAAATATTTAAGTAAGACACTAGTCTGTAAAAGTTGGGAGACCAGTTAATCACAGCTGCAGATTACAATGCATCTTAAAATCAACTTTAGCACCAGGGATTTATTTAAGCTGAAATGAAGGTCAATCAAATGAGAAAGTATTTTTCTGACATGCCTTTTATTTTCAATCCTGCAGTAGCATCAAGTGGAACTTCACTAAGGTAATCCCAACTCACAGTTTAGATTGTTTGACCTTGTTTTCTCTTTTTTTTCCTAAATTAATAAGGAAACTACTTTACTACTTAACT
Organism: Poecilia mexicana; assembly: GCF_051168715.1. Taxonomy (NCBI): domain Eukaryota; kingdom Metazoa; phylum Chordata; class Actinopteri; order Cyprinodontiformes; family Poeciliidae; genus Poecilia; species Poecilia mexicana. The sequence goes on along the minus strand of NW_028263373.1, from coordinate 7,776,969 downwards.
GTTCGGTGTGTTGTTTTTTTTGTAAAGCTCATGCTAAGTTACTTTCTGTTTTCTTTTCTTTTTTGTACCTAGTTTCTGATCAACAGGGAGGGGCAGGTGGTGAAAAGATACGGACCCCTGGACGATCCAAGTGTACGTACAAAATCCTTCCCTCTGTTACCAAATTGATCTGAGCTGTGACAGACTTGCAGGAACCTTGATCAAACTTCCCTTTACACCAACTTGTGTTAAGTGGCAAACATTGAACAAACTAACTTGATTTCTGTCTCATTATTCATAGAAACTTTAAGATTCCCAGATGACATTTTACTCTTTCTTTGTTTCCAGGTGGTGGAGAAGGATCTTCCCAAATACCTTTAATACACCTCAATCATTCCTCGACTACTGATGCCATGCTTATCATATTACATCTCCAATGCTTCCTTTCGTGTCTTTGCCTCTCCAAGAACCGATTCATATGGTTAAGGTCCATCCCAGACCAGTGACGGTCTGTTCTGAAACCCGCATTGCGGACAGGACAGACCTGATGAAAAGGGCGTGCCAACCTTCTGGAAGGATCTCAAAACTGATATGAATCTGGTTCACTGGAGAGAAGGAGACGGGGTGTCCGGTGCACATCAATAATTCTCTTAATCTACATAAAATGATGCCTTTTTTTTTTTTTTCTTAATAAATTTGCTCAGATCTAAATTGTAGTTTTGGTCTGGTCTGTGAGATTTCTCGTTAGTGTTGCTTTTTTCCACAACTGGCTAGAGATTAAAAGGGGCCCAAAGCATGCAGACTGTTTAGTTGACATTATTTATTAAATAACTACCACTGAATGATAGCTATAGATGGCTCTAGGAATAGGCAATATTGGCAGTTGCTCAGGACGCCAACTTCCAAAAACCCTTCCAAGAAATAACAATAAATAATAGCAAGAAAATGTTGGCCGACTGTCTGCAGTAAAAAATAAAAATTCAAACATATAAGTAAAACAAATGATCACATAACTGAACCGCTTCACTGATAAGGAAATATTTACATTTTTCCAGTTTCTTAAAGTTTTTTTTGTGTGTGTATCATAATTATAGTGGTGAATAAATGCCAACTTTTCTAATATTTTCCTTAGCTTGCAGTTTAGCTCAATATGGCGGGCATAGTGCTTCTGAAGTTGGCATTGAGTTTGTAGCTTCTGCAAGAACAGTTTGACCTATTTATCTTTGGAATTGAATTAATGAGATGAATCAGACCAGCTTCATGTCACGTTCCTGCCCAAAACAACTGAACAACAATCTACCAGGTTAGGGCTTGTTGGACAGTATTTCCTCTCTGAATAGGTCAAATGAAAACAATTCTAGGTCAAAAGTAAATTAATAATTTCTTTTAAAAAGCTCATAAATAAATATTTTTGCTCCAGTTCAGGCCCCGTATGTTTTTTTTTAGTTTACTTAAGGCTGGGTTCTGACTTTCTGTGAATAAATGGTTAATGGGATGCCAGTTGAATGTGGAGAGGGAAGAGTTTAAAACTGTTTGACTATATTTTAGAAAACAGTTAATAGATTTTTAGAGCCTTATAGGATACCAGGATATGAAACAGAAATCTTTGTGGGCGTAACTTCTATATCTAGAAACTATACATTTCCCATTTTGAATCTAGTGATTTGCAACATATAGGCTGCAATGTAAGCTGTAACTTTTTTATAATCTATTTAATTCCACAATTAAAAAAGTGAGAATATAATTTGTGAAAGATTGTGCCATCCCAATTCACTGTACTGTTACTGATCTTTGATATTGATAATGTGAGGAGCTGCAGCTCTCTTGAGATTTTCCAAATATTAACTTGAAAAATCTGCTAAAAACTGTGCAGGTAAGAACTGCACGAGTCTGTGTGTGTATGTTTGAACTGTACATAGTTTCTTTAAAAAATATTATTAGTAGTAATAAGAATTTATTATCAATTTGCATACATAAAATTTAAGGATGGGTTTTGATGGAGTAGTTGGGTGAGGGGGAGGGGAAAAAACCTGCATATGTTTACTTGAGTTATTAGAATCACTTTACTTTAATCCATAGTGCAGTTTTCTGACGGTCTTTTTATAAAAGTATTCAAGAATGAATAAAGTTAAAGATGCCACTGCTAACTCCAGGATTCACAAGAGATACACACTGAAAATGTCCAGTAATGCAAGTTTTCAGTGAGTTCCTGGCTGCAGTTCCCCCACATGCCTGCAGATGGAGCCAGAGCTTCCTTTATCAGCACCAACCAGGCAGCAGCAGCGGGAGCTGCTCAGTAGGCAGCAGCAAGTGCAGCCAAGACGAGCGGACTCTGCGCTGCTTCGTGAGGGAACACCGCACTGATGAGGGGACCGTCGCTGAGAACCGTCTCACATTACTCCTGGTGATTACCGTGACACATCCATCAACGCGTCCCTCCGCCTTCCGCCGGGATTTCACCGCCGCTGAGAGGGTCTGTCTTTCGGAGGACGTGCTTGTTTTCTTTTTCCTCCGGGAAGCTGAATGGAAGCAGCAGCCGAGGGAGCGGTCGGGCTGTCGGAGGCCGGGGAAGGGAGCCCTCTATCCGGAGCCACAGCATCCGATGATGGGGAGACGGTTGTGGGAGTCAGCTACGGGATGGACGCCGCAGACATGGGTATTTTATCACGTATTCATTAACCTCCATTCCTCTTTAATGTTCGTTTATTTTCCTCCTTCTTATTGTTATTTGTTAGATTTTCTCTTTCTGCTGCTGTGAGCAGAAAGTCCCGACTCATCTCTGCTAGCCTCAGGAACTGGAAAGCTAAGCTAGTAGCTTGGTAATGGGTGAGCAGAGCAGGTGAAGTTATGAACATGCAGTTCTTGGCACTGGGGAGCGTGTTGTCTGCGTGTTCTGAGCGGCTAGAAACACAACGAATCACGGACAAGATTAGACAAGCAAATGGGCGTTATTATATATGTATGAGCTGATAAATGTACTAGTAAGCTGGGGGAAATAAAAACTAGACAGAGGCGTTGCTAGGATATTAGACCACCTCTCTAACAGAGACAGCATGTTTCGTTCTGGTGCTTCTTGTTAATTAGAAAAATAATACATAATATATATATATATATATATATATATATATATATATATATATATATATATATATATAAAAGAAGACTTTTCTATTTGATTTTGAGAAACATGAACTGTAAAAACCACTTCATTAAAAACAAACCCAATTTGTGTTATTTTTCCAGATTCACTACAGGGTGAAATATGCCCTGCTTTGATTTAACGCAACAGGTTTGGGTTTGAATTTGAGCCATGGGGTTAGGCTTTCAACCCAAAAGACTGATGAAGTCAAATTAATTGATTTTATCCACCTTATCGTGTACATCCTTAATTCTTGCAGGATTGCTGGTGGATGCACACTTATATGTTCAATGTTGAGAGCGTCTCAGGTGCAAGTTGGAAAGCATTCCAACCTTCCCAGTTGGAGGTGTTGCTGTTTTTCTGACGTCTGAGTATGAAGTGAAAAGTGACAAATTATGTTTTTGCACGGTGGAAGGAGGACAGAGTATCCAGAAAGAACGAATGTATACACAAGGAGATCATGCAGACCTCACACCGAAGGTCCTGGATCGTCTTTCAGGGAGACAACAGTGTGGACAATTGCGCCACCCTCCCTGAAAATGGATGATTTTCATGTTTTTTACACCCCAACAAAAAAAGTGAGCTGTGGTGTAATGTCACAACAATATAAACCCAAGATTTTGGCGAAAGAACCCCCTCCGCCCCCCTTTCCCCAGCGGTTTGTACATTGTAATATATGATGGGTTTATTGGGGGTTAGGGTTAGGGTTTTATGGTTACTTCAGCCAGGAAAAACCGAAGCTAATGTACACTTTACAGGTATACTGTAAAAAAAAAAAAAAAAAAATATATATATATATTTTAGAAGGGGTTTGCTCACGACAGCCAGCTGGAAACACAAGAAAAACCGACAAACGGCTGCTCACGGTAGGAAAAGCAGCTCCTTGAAGAAGAAAAACCAACATAATCCTTAATTAAATGTAAGCTGTGACTTTACCATCCACCACAATTCTTGCATATCGTTCCTCTACTTCTGTAATCCTCCTCTTTGACGCTCGCAATATTAAAATGTTTGTTTCATTTTGAGGTTTACGCTTACAAAAAAAACTCAGCTTCTACACATTTATCAGCTTGCTGTATAACCTTCATATGTACTGATAAAGAAAATTATTATTTTTGTCACTATTGATCCTGTTGTTGGGCTGCTCATTCCAAGCTGCATAGTCAAAGTGTATTCTTAGGCACTGCTCAGAGATAACTAAACGGCAACCGCAGTGAAAATAAAATCAGCTCCCCCCTGCAGGGGACCTCCACAGCACCCTAATAATGAGTGCTTGGTGATGAGATTTGGGGGAGAAATGCTTCTGCTGTAGGTTTCTGACTTCATTTACATACTATGCATGTTTGTCAGGTATCAGGTGAAACTGTCACCCTCTGGATGAAGAAAACTTGCCATGATGTTCAAAAATATCCAGGAACCACCAACAATCAAGCCAGCCACAAACTGGAAGTGGTTGAAATACCAGTGTCACAATCTGCACGCAAGAAAACCCTGTTACAAAAATTCAGACCCAAAAGCAATGGTGAAGTTTGAGGCTAATAATCATCCAAATAGGTTCTGGTAGAAGGTTTTGTGCTCAGAGGATTGAGCTATTGGGGCCAGATTCTCAAAGTATGACAAGAGCCAAAGTGAGGGTTAGGGTTTTTGAAACCTAAGAAAACACTGTCCCAGCTGTCAGGCATGGTGGTGGTAGAATCATTCTGTGGGCTTGTTTCACTGTCAGTGCCACGTTTGATGTTTGGCTGGTAAAAACAAACCCCATATTTTACGCTTTGCTTCGTACGGAGGATCCGAACCTTCGGCTAGTGAAAAACGATTGCTTGCTGGAGGCGTGGATTCTGTTGAAGTTTGAAAAGATTGGATCTGATTTTACCTCATTGGTAACATTAGGCCATGATGTATGTAGTGCTCTAGCTAGCTCGATTGCGAAGGAAGCTACGCTACGAAGCCTAGCCAAGATTACATGCGCTGTAAACCACCATCCCTCACTGTGAAGAGATAAATGCCAAGCCGAATGATATCTAATAAAATGTCTTAAATGTTCCTCTTGCTTTGACTTTAATTTGTCAATGTTTGGACGCGTGGCCAACACGGACTAAATCCGTTCACTTCTTCCGCTGCCATTGCCGAACTACAGTCAGGCTGCAATTCTAAAACAGTGAATAATCTGTCATTCACGACTCTTTGCTGATTGGCCCGGTTGAAGTTCAGCCAGAGAAAGGGAGCTCAGTTGGAGAAATCTCAGACGGAGCCCAGAAGGGAGATGAAAATCGAGTGGAATTGCGTAGGAAGGTAACGGCTGGGCTAATTTTATATGCTAAGGGCCTGAGTACTCTCATTAGTGGAAGTGAGAATTGACAAATGTAGACCATAAGTCCTTGCTGTTATTTCAGTTCTCAGAGGTGATTCTGTGGAAATGTACAAAGACTTTCTGGACTTTGAATTAACTCCACTCATCATCCTGACTCCAGTGGGCTCTCGGTGACTCACAAGGTTTAAATATTTATATATACCAAAGATTGGAAATCCTTTGCTTAAATATTTTAGAAAACATTGTGGATGACTGCGTTAGATTTTTCTTTTTCTTAGGTGTCAACGTCAAGAGGTTTAATCTCTTATTCCTGGAGCTGTAGATGGATAAAAACATCCTTTAGCCCCAGGTACCATTTTAACTTCTCCATTGTTAAAATCATACCCAAGTGCTTGGGTATGATTTTATTGTTAATAATATGTAGCTATTGAGATTGGGCCATATAAGGAAAGGGTTGTAGGTCCAAATCTCAGCCTGGGCCTTTGTGGGTAGAATTTGTGAATACAACTCTGTAAGATGTTGTCTTTTCAGGTTTTCCTGCTTCATTATTAAGTCCAAAAACCTACATGTTGCGTGAAGTGGTGTCCTTAAACATTGTGTGTGCTTGTTGGGAGAAATCACTGAAGGGAGTGGAATTGCGTAGGAGGCCGACGGCCTGGCTCCTCCCCCACCAATCAGAACCCACAAAATTCAAGCAGTAAATGCATCACATGTAGTCACTATGAAGTGAGGACAACAATCCACAATATGGAGGAAGACTCACAGTTGGCTGTTTTCAGTGAAGTGATTAAGTCAAAAGAAGCACAGAGGTTTAATAAGGTATTTAAGAGAAAACTACATTTTCCACAACGCGTCTGTTGTAGGTACGTCTGCAGCTCATTCAGGTGGAGAGAGAGCGAGTACGGAAACGTTACTCTGTTTTATTCCTTTGAGCTCCCAACCTTTGTCTGCCATGAAACACGTTGGGCTTTGAAATCGGTTTGGTAGAAAGGAACGGGAGTTTTCATAGCCAAGGTCCTTGCTGCGTTTTACTGGATTATCAAAGCCGTTACTGTTCACGCAGCACGTGACGGGCGCTCAACACCAGCATTTGGTTAACACCAGGTCCTTCTCATGTGTAATTATGACTTTGCTCTGAACGTGTGAATGCAACAGTGAGTAAGAGTCGCAGCTGGCTGTTTAAAAAGCTGCCGGAGTATTTAGACCTCCTCAAAGGCTTCTGCTCCTCAGGTGGTGGTAATTTGTCCCTTTTGTGTTCTGCCAGCGTGACAGCATGAACACCTCTGATCTCACCACCCCCACCGACAGCTTCACCTCCTCTCACCTTCAGCCTTATAAACTCTCCTCTCTTTTACTCCCAGCATCTTGTCCACCTCCTCCTCGGTGAGCGATTCCCTAAACTCTGCCTCTTACTTCTCACCGCCAGTCTCCCGACCTCCCTTGTATTTTTATTTTATTTTTTTTCCGTTTGCCTCCTTAGCCTTGGTCTGTCAGAACTGCTGACAGAAGCACAAAGATGCCTCCTGTGGAATTCGGCATCCATCTGCTCTCCCCCCCTTTTTCCCTTTCCTCCGTCGGCAAGGTCTTGATGCGCGCTCCTTGCCGTCTCCGAGACTACACTCACCAGGATCAATTTGCATCCGAGCGGCTCGTTCCAAGGAGCAGGCACTGGGAGTTTTGGCCATATGCCAGGGCATGTGACGTCAGAATATTTGACGTAGACGATGACGCGGTTCCTTTACATTTTGTGTGCTCTGTTTTTCCCCTGTAAGTGGGGGGATGTGTGCCGCAGACAGGAACCAAAGAGAGGCGAGCCAGTGGGAGCCACACTTGACCTTTTTCAGCTTGTGATGCGCATTGATCCGATGCGAAAAGAGGATTCAAAATCAGAAAGAATAAAAAGTGAATAAAACTAGCTGCATTAATGTCTGTTAAGGGGACTTTGCAGCTTTGAAATCCCCCCACTGGTGGAGGCTCCGGCTCAGTTTCACTCATAGATGGCTGCGCTGTCACGGCTTCCCTCCAGGGGAAAGACAGTGAAGGCCTGCTGTTTTCAATTAGGATAGTTACTTGCCCACTGTGCAGGCTATTATTATTTCATAAGAAGCACCTGAAGCACGAGAGCATTCACACAGGAGCACAAAGACCGTTGTTTTATCTGATCAGCCCACAGAAAATTCAAAGTAATTACGTACGGGTTGCCCGCTCACAGCCTCACTTGGTCACGCTCGTGTTTTTCAGCCCTTAGTTGGACTTTGAGCTGTGGCTCGTACCTCAGGTCTCAGCCACTTGATGCTGAGTAAAGATGGGTTTGAGCTACGAGAGAATGTAAGCCTTTTCCTTTTCATTTGTCTTTGGGATTGTAACTCTTGACGGTTGGAGTCATTTCCATCGCAAAGTTGTAAAGACAAGTGTGCAAGAAAAAAGTTTCAAAGATGAAAAGCGAGCACAAACAATGAAAGGTCAATTGTAATTTAACAAGGCTTTCTACTTCCAATATTTTTCTGTTTTTCTTGCTCTAAAATACATCTACTCTCCCTTTTGATCTGCATTTCTAACCTTAAGGGAACGTTTTCAATCTCATTAAGGTCCAACTTTGCAAGTTTGAAAAAGTTTCTGGTTTAATTGCTTTAAACTTTTTAGCTCTTGCCCTTACAAGGATTATCTTTGACTTCTCGGCAACATACTGAAACGCGACACCGGTCGGCTAAACCGAACCCTCAGATGTTCACGGGAATCTTCGAATAAGTCTGCCTGTTTGGACTGTAGGTCTGCTGGCAGTGTTGAGGGCTCATAGAGGGAAAGATGCTGCGGGGCTCATGTATGTTTAATATGATCTGAGCAGTGACAGAAGATGTTCATTCATTAAACAGTGTGGGCACAGTTGGCAAGTTTAGCCTCCTCATATTAACCGTCATGCGACGGTGCTGCGGATCGAGAGAAAAGAGCGACACAAATCGTTCTAGTCGTTCACGCCGTTAGTGGGGATATGGCTCGTTTCCTCGGTCTGCGGTCCGCTCGGCGTTCACGTATGCATTCCGAGGCCGAGGTTTTCAGGCGGACTGGATTTCACGCCTCGCCAAACGAATCAGACTTTCCAGGCAAACAACCAAGAGTTCAACTGAAGCGGACTAAACAGGACTGGTGTGAATGCACCCTGAAGCAAAGTTGAGTTAGTGCGTTGTGGTCTTCAGGCTGAAAATCAAACCTGTCCAAATGCAGAATTTCAAAGGTCAGACTTCAGCAAAACAAAGACAAACAAACAAACAAACAAAAAAGCTAAATCTGTATCTGATGTGAATGGCATCCTGCATTTTTTTTTCCACCAAAGTATCCAACCTGTGTAATATCAGTTGTACACTCCCTGGCCAAAAATAAATAAAAAAATAAAAATTGTGTCAGAAATCTGTTGTACAGTTTGCTAATATGTTCATTTCTTGCTGTTTGAAGCTTTTTAAAGCTTCATCTGTCTTTTAACAAACTAAAGCAGCTAGGTATTCGGTTGTATCTGCAGAAAGGCCAGGAATTAGCAACCCCAGGAACAATTTCAAAGATTTATATAAATGTTCCTATCACATATTTTCAGCTAACCGCCACTTCTATGGGTATAAGGCTGTTGCGCCGCTTTATTGTACTTTTCCCTGCTGCTGAATTACCTCAGTATATATGATTATTGCTTTTCTACAGTCAGTTTCTGTTTGCGGGCAGAGTTGCAGCTAAATAAGCAACAGTAAACCGAGTTAATGGCTCAGTTATTTAGTATTTTCGCAGAAGTCTGGGGCTGCTGCTCTTGGCTTATCTCTGAGCATTCATCTTGACCTCCAGCAGCTGCAGGAAGGATTTTCCCTCTTAAGCCACACTTACTGCAGCCACACTCTGCACGGAGGCAGATAGAGGCAGCTTTCTTTCAAGTGGCGGAGTGATAAATTCATGGAGTGCGTCTTGCTCGGCAGCCAGCGCGGCGCTGCACAGCAACGGGGAAACATGCTATTGCCATATCACCGCGGCACATTTCTCTCTGGCTCTCCTCCTCTTCTTCATCACCGTATCCAGACTGCTCTCCGTTGGCTTTCGCATCTTGTCAATAAAATTTATATCAAGAGCAGGGAGAGTCCGTCCAGCACACCCAAACATACCACTGGCATGCAGAGTGTGACCCTCGTGACCCTTAAAAACACAAAAACTTACAAAGCATATTTACAGACAAGTTTTTTTTTTTTGTTTGTTTTTTTTTTTATCTTAAATGAAAACGTTTTAGTTTAATTACTTATCTTAGCATGTTGTTCTTTCAGCAGTTGAGTTGGTTAGCGATTAATCGACTATTGGCCAACAATCATTTCAATCACAATTAATCCGATTAATCATTTCAGCAGGTTGCGATTGGCCATCAGTGTGGATCTGGTTCTGCCTGCGTGGGACGCGCGGCGCTAACGCGAACCCGTCTTGTTGTGCAGCTTTGTTCCTTCTGTAGTTAGAGCAGATTACCTTACTGAGTCACCACGGCTGGACAAGGTGCTGCTCTCAGCACGAACAAAGGGCTGAGGCCGACCAACCTGCTCTTTATTTCTATTATCAGTCCCTTACTCTCTCTCTCTCCTCTCATATGTCCAAATAAGGGCCTCTTTCTCTTGGCTGACAGCTGTATTTTAAGGATCAGCGAGGATCAAGCTCGATTCTGACCCACAACCTCAGTAATGGACAACATAGTGAAATTACATAATTATGTGTGCCCTTACGTGCGAGTGTGTGTGAGTCGCTTTGCTGCAGACTGTTTTTTAGTTTTGCTCGGAAAACCAGGCTGTTTATCGAGACGCATTAAGGAGATATCTGTGAGTCATTACTCCAGACGCATTCGCATTATTAGAGTGGGTGTTTGAAAATAGATCAGCTTTAGTACCTATTTTCATTAGTTGTTGTATTTTTACAATCTGACCTTCTCGTGGGAGGGTATCGCATTCTCACAAACACACAACTACACATCTGCATAGTTTGAACACTTTTTTTTTTTTTTTTACATTTTGGCAAATTACAACCACACTTAATTTTTTTCACCAACCGACACAATGTAGTGCATAAAGTGGAGGAAATGGAAAACATTTATCGGAAAATGTTTTAAAACCAGAACATTTGTAAAGTGAAGGCTGTTTTCAGACCCATTTACTTTACTACTCCACACAACACAGGACATGCGCAGCTCTACAAAGACAGCTTAAACTTAAACTAGAGATTTACATTAATCACAAAAGCAGCTAAAAGGCCGGATACTAACTAAGACTGGTAGTAAGAAACCTGGTAGGAACAAGTCCTGTTTGCCTTTTGCTATTATCCATGTGGGGAAACAAAGCGTTATTGTTTGTATGACAAGTTCAAGTTGTTGCTGCTGCTAGTCGGGTGGAGCTCTGCTTTTTATGAAGGTGGAATTTTGTGTAAATATTCAAGGTTTCTCGAACGTGTGTGAATAAATCAAAATAACAGTCCAGACGTGTTTTGGATGACTGAATAACATTATCATGTGATATAAAACTAAAAAAAGAAGTCAGTTTTCCATAATCCTCCCCCGTTTTAACATTATGCTTCATTCTGATGAACCCAAGCTTCGAAGCATCACTGTCATCTGGTTCCCCACTAATGTCCGTGTGTTAGAATGGTCCAGCTTGCGTAAATCGTATTGAGAATCATTAAAAACTCCTGAAAACTGTGGCGCTCTGACGCAATACAGCGAACCACCCGCCTGTCCGTGGTTGAGTATTTGCCAAAGCAGCTTGTGTCAAATGTCTCTGCCAAACATAAGTCTATTATTTTCAGAAAATTCACCCAATTGTGGATATTTGACAGAAAATGCAGATGGGGAAGCTGAAAGACCTTGGCGTAGTGCCACTTGATGGCATTTATTTTCTTTGGCGCTGACTGGCTGTACCCCTGAAAGCAGAGTTAAGGAAGACTGTAGATGTTAGCTTCTGTTAGCAGTAGTGCTGAGCCGGTTTCCACTCCGTGTATTAATATGAGTTGTACTGGGTGTTTGAACTATTAAACCAGGTAGTTTTTGCGTTTTTTAGAAGGGGCCTCAAGTATTTTTCAGATTTAAGCTATTCGCTGTTTAGCTATTTGCAAAGCTCCTGGAAACAATGGGTCATTTTCCTTCCTCTTCACTATTATGCACTGAATTGTGTACAATCTGAATATTATACAATACGAAACGTGGATCCGACAAGACGCCATATGAAAAAGTCCGAGGGACGTGTAAACTCGCGAGGCACTATAATCAGCCTTGTCCGACCTGCCAGGTTCCTGTTTAATGTACATTTCTCTCTGGTCTCCTTCAACTTAAATTTCCATTTCAAAGTCCAGTGAGCTTTCAAGCCTCTCCGAAGGGGAAAAAAAAAATTACACTTCAATTCCCACCTGGTCCATTAGTTTGTTCCACGGTGTGAAATTAATATGTAATCATCAGGGTTCCTTCACAACCACGGCAACATTTTGTCTAATTAGCTGCTGTCAGTAACAACCAAAGTAGTCATTTTAGCCACTTTCCACTCAATTTGAATGTGAAATTAGTTGGTGAAGAGCAATACAGAATGGTAGCAGCTGTAGCGTTTTATTTATTTGTTTTTCCAAAAAAATGTATGTTTGATTCGTCAGCAGCAGAAAAGTGAACATTTTCTTGCCGGTAATGTGTTGATGACTGAATTTGGGTCTCAGTCGTCCCAGTACTGGATGAAAAGAGCGCACTGCCCTGCACTTGCTTCCAGTTTCTTTTATTTATGGGTCCATGCATCATTTTCCCATGAGAAGCAGGAATTTGTGTCCCGAATTTTATTGCTATTCCTCAAATATGTATTGGGATTTTTCCGTCTTGACCACAGCAACAGACAAGCTGATTCACTGACCATTAAGCCTAAAATCACCATGAAGGGAAGAAAGCCTGAACCGACTTGGGACATTTGTAACAGGGCTTTCAGAGTCTCTTATATTTCTGTTTTCCTCAATCTACTGTGCCTGCTTTGCATCAGTCACCATAGCTCCAATCTGAGCCTCTCTAAGGAATCAATTTATAAGCCACTTACAGCCAGGAAGTATTTATATTATTATTATTATTAATTCTGCCTCTTTCTCTGTCGCTGATGACTCTAATGGATGGGTTGCCATAGCTAAAGGATTTTTTTCCATCAGTCTGCTTTCTCTTATCTTTTACTGTGTTATATAAAATGAAGAATATGCACTGCTAATAAGGGACCAGGGTGTTCTCACTGTCTGCTTGGACTAATTTGTTCAATAAATCAAGTAAACATTGGGAATATGTACTCTTTTTAGAGGGACCTACTCAGCCTAAGTCATCAAGAAGGATCTGGTTGCAGTGGTGCATATAAAGATGTTTTCAATTGATTATTAAGAAGTTGTAGCTACTTTTCAACATACAATATGTTTGTTTTGTTTGTTTTTTTTGGCTTTATATTTAAATGCAAGAAAACAACTGATAAAATTCAAGGTCATGGTTTTATTTTGAAAAATGTCTTTTTCATTTCCTTTCACAAACTAACTTGATTGTAATTGTATTTTTTTTTTCATTTAGAAAAAAATATATATCTTCTTCAAAAAATGTGGGTACAACAGAAAATGTATATTTTTTAATTAAGCATTTAGTTTTCTTGCTTTCATTTTAATATTGGTTTGCCGATTGTGGGCCATGTTGTAAAATGTTTGGACATTTCTGCCTAGTTTTCATCAAGAAAAGGCCGTCTGATTGGTTGATGATTGGTGTTGGTAGCACACTGCTTATAGACCTGTTATTATGTGGGTTTTAAAAAAATAAGCCTAAAGTAGATGCTTAGGTCATGTTTCTCACAGAAGCAACAACTGTAAGGATAGTAAGGACATTATTCTGCTGCTGGGTTGTAAATGCAGTAAGCTTGTCATTAAGAAGTTACCAACTTTTTAATGTGTGGTCCTTTCCAAGAATTAAGAAAAAATGTAGTTGTGGATTACAAATTACTTAAAGGGAAACTCTGTCCTTTAAACCAGACTTATATGGCATCTTATGACACTTTTGTTTTTGTAAAGACCTCAACTTACAAATATGCAACAATAGGTGCTTCCCTTTATAAACGGCTAATGTTTTCTCTTTCATTTTTGAATCAGTCAGATTTCATGCAGCGTTGTGTGTAAACCAACTAAAACACAAACATAGTCATGACATGAACATGTCAAATGGTTGAAAAATAAGACTTGTAACCTTAGTGTGGTTCTTTTGGACATTTCCCGTTCCCCTGTCTGGGCCGAGGCCAGAGAGAGAGAGAGACGATGAGAACCTCCCCAGTCTGAACTGGTGTGGTCATGGAAAAGTACTCACCCTGCTGGCAGCTGAGATCCAGGGATCAAGGGTGGAGCAGCCTGGTGACACTGATTCAGGATCAGTTTGCTTCTGCTTATCTGAACAGAACCGCTGTGAGCAGAGTGACCTCAGTCGAGGTGAAAGATAACTTAACATCATCTGACAAAAGGGAGCTCCTGAAGGTAGCTCTGTCTGTCTGAATCTCTTTAGCATCCTGGGACATGAGAGGAACAAACGAGGCCCTCTGGAAACCTGATGTTGATCACGCTAAAGCAGCAGCAACACAGCCGAGAGGAGCTGCTTGTTTTATTGTCCTTCTGTTCACTGGATTCATTTTTCTCCTCTGTTATCTTAAGAAAACACGTCTTAGATATCACGTCGGACATATGTTTACGCAGTAATGAATTGTTGCTGTTATGGTCAGAAAATGAAGTCTCAATCAATAGCTGGAGTGCCATTGCTTGGCGTCTGCTGAGATAACGGCGCATACATAAACAGCTCGGTTCGTAGTCAGAGAGTCCCAGTATCGATTGGATCTGCGGTTCACAAAGCTGTAGTAGAAACATAAACGAAGCCGAGGACACTTACATATTTAATCAATAAACGAGAAGGATAGATTTTACAGTACTGAAGAAAATAAATATTGACCTGTGTGTACTATGCATAAAATTGTAATAAATAATCATCATATTTATTTTAGTGATTATTTCAGTCATTGAAAACCTAACAATTTTTCATTTAGTACCAAATTTGACAGCAATTTGTCTTCCTAATACGGTAAATTTATGACAATAAACACAGAAATTTTCTAGAAACAAACAATCTCTGAGTTCCTAAAGTTAAAAAAAAAAATTCAACTTGTGAAACTCTTAAAAATCTCCATGTTTTTTTTCTAGAAAATTAATCTCAAAATTTCTGAATATTTTGGCAGAAATCCACTCTTCCTCTTTATTTTCCTATCTACAATGGCCCTAACACGTCATTGTACCGTAGTGATTTTTTTTTTTGCCACAAACTAAAAACAGAATGAGGCATTTTATTTTTCTTTAAAGAGATTAGATGACCAATTTCAAGCAAGAATTACAAAGAAGTTGAAAACTGACAAAAGTTAAGCCTAAGAATTATGAAAATATTCCAGTCTGGAAACTTTGGGAGTAATTTGAACATATTTCATCATATTTGATACAAGTACCAGAGTTCTACCTCTTTAACAAAGTTTATTCTCCTCACAAACCGGCTATCTCAGAGACGGTGACAAATATATTTTACACGTACTCAAAAACAAAGCAATGTGCTGCTTAAGTGAACAATGTTTATTTTTTTAACCATCTTAATGTTTTTCCGAGAAAAGAAAACGGTAAGAAACTCCAGATTTTCAAACTTAAACTGAGGCAAATCAAAAATATTCTTTGAAACGTCACCTGGTAGGATTTTACTGGCATGTTGTTATCACATGCGACCAAAGAAAAAAAAAGGGATTTCTTGCAACATAAATCCACATGCCATATATATTTTCTCGATATGTTTTTCAGAAAAATCCTAACAGTGATAAAGAGGTCTGGACCTCATCATTTATCATACTATGTCATATGTGAGCATAAATATAAACACTACGTTTTACCGTAGGTTAACAGGCAAATTATGCAGAAAGACTTTGCATTTACATACAAAATACGTTTTGGCAATTTCTTATTTCAATCCACTGGTGACTGCTGGTTCTTACTGCACTGATGCAGGCCTCTCTGCGCTCTCTATTCATCTAATCTGTCTGTCTTTCATCCACCTCTTTTCTCACTCTTGGCTTTATTTTGAACCATGAGCCAACAGTCTCCCTCTGGACCCACGTGTACGGGTAAGCTGTACCAAATATCGCTCCGTGGCCGTGCTAATGCCCTATTCAGCATCATGTGAGGACACGGACACGGCATCTGTCTGTTGAATCTGGGCACACGTGCGTTAGTTATAAAAATGCTGGTTGACCTCAATTCAGGGCGCCATGGTAACAAGAGGGAGGAATGGTGCGCTTGTGAGTGGGAAAACGTGCGTGAGGCAGGAGCAAATTGTCAAGGACACAGACAGCACTGCAGGTTATCGTGACAGCTCGATGTCAGCACATCGGGAACAGTGTGAGATTTTCAGATGTTTGTATGTCGGATCACATAGATGTTTGGAGATTAGGCAGCAGGCGTAAGGAACAACAAGACATGCTTGTCTTTGCTGGATCCCAGTTATCCATGAGTACGGAGGCCTGCACAACCCCTGCACATTGCAAAGCAAGTTCAGACAGGAACTCATTCTACATGTGTGTGCCTGTCCTCTGTCTGTAGCTAGCAGGTAATATACCATGACACGGACACATAATAACCGCTTTAAGTGGGTTTCCCTTTTGTAGAGTTTGAAAGGTGTTTTTGATTAATGAAGTGTTTGCTCGGATGGTTTTGGTGCTTTTGGGTGATGTAGTGCTCGCATGAGAAGTAAAACGAATGAGCTGAAGCGAATATAGCAGCTCTGCGGTTCGTCAGGCGTTTTTATGGAAGGTGATGTGTGTATCGGCATATTTTTCCATCCGTCTACTGTAAACAGGCTCAACACATGATTAGTTTCATGCGTCCCTAGCAGGGTCTGTGTGTGAGAATGGTCACTGCGTCTCACTTTGCCATGCGTTGCCATTACCAGCTGGCAATGGACTCCTCCCTCAAGGGCTGCGAGAATGAGTCGTAAACTGAGGCATAGCAGGTCATCCAGGCAACACGCTGCGCAAGGAGCTATTCATTCGAAAGGTCCTGTTTGCTGTTCCCTTCCCCGAACAGCCTGGCGCCGCATAACGGTGTAGGAGGATTCATTTCCCCTTATGTGCTCCTTCAAAGGACGCCTGTAACTGAATCTCAAGGGAACCTGTTAAAAGGAAATGAAGAAATGATAATAACATATTTTTACTCCTGCTCATAAAGCATATTGGTTCTCAGCTTTTCACTGACTTTCTGTAATGTATTTGGTAAATGTCTCTTTGTGCAGCAGTTATTACTTCCTCTAAAAGCTCCAGAATATCACAGAGTTCGTTTTTTTGTGTTTTTTTTTTTTTGCACCGACGTTTGGTTTGGTGTTCCTCTAATAAAGTGGCTCATACTGTATTAACATCAACTTAATAGTTTAAATTGAAATTACTATATACCTAAAAAAGATTCTCATATCATCTTGACATAATATGTCAATATTAAGTTGCAGATTTTGTCACACTGAAATGTTTCACACTATCAAATTATTTGCAACGTCAGACAAAAATAACTTGATTAATGACTCTAGAAAACAGTTTTCAGCTGTCCTACTCAACTTGGCCATGGCTGAAAAAGTAATTCCTGCCCCTTGTGAAGTCATGAATTAACTGTCCAACAGTTTCACCTTCATTTTCACTACACAGATCTAAAAAACAACTGCCAGACATGTAAAAATAAAAACAAATCACTTAAACAGAGCCTGTCTGACAACATGAAGTAGACAAATACAACACAACACAAAGTCTGGGAATAATTACAAGACATTTTCAAAGATTTTGGGACTCAAGTGAACCATAGTGACATAGCCATTATCCAGAAAACATAGAAAGGTGGTGAACCATTTAAGAAGCGTCTTGCATCCCAAAGTTGGTCTAATTGTGCGTCTGTAGTACTGCAGACATCACTTGCCTCAATACAGTAATGTTCACTGGTCAACAACAAGTAGGACTATCAGCAAAATGGTGTCAATGCCAAGATGAAATCCTTTGTTGACTACAAACAATACAGACACCCATCTCACATTTGTTAGAAAAAATCTCTTGATAATCCCCAATGCATAAAAGACAAATTATACTTGCAATTAAAAACTAACACCATATTCCAAGAAGTCAGGATCATACTCGCAGTCAACCATGGCAATGGACGTATGATAAGCTTGTTTAGGAGTTGAATGACTTGGTATAGTTGGTAAAATCGTGACTCTTACTCTCAACCAGAAAATCCTGCTGGAGTCCATCTGGGAAGAAGTTTCCCACCTCAAACTTAACTTGTAGTCTGTCCAGTTGGACCATCATATGAAGCAGACCAGCAGGTTTCACCGCCTCAAAACAGGAAAACAGGAGTGGCGTAGTGGACTTAAGTCATCAAAATTTGCTTGATTATTTAAAACATAAATTTGAAATAAAAGTAAAAATAGAAGGAATATGTAAAAGTGCAAATAGTTTTTCAAAGTTCTGTAATATTTTCCAGGTAGTAGCCTGGTCATTGCCTTTCTATTCAATTCCTCTCAATGCTCATTTCCCTTCACAGCGCAGTCTGGGCTTTCTCCTCTTCACTTGAATTCTCCCACTAGACTTTCTACCAGGCCAATCAACGAACAGAAGGAAAAGTTGTCAACTATTGACATTTACTTTCTAGAATTGTTGTCTGCCTGTAGTTTAGCAATGGCAGCGGAGGAAAAGAACGAACGTGTTGGACACTCTTCCAAATGTTTTACATGAATTACATCCAACAATCCGTGCAATGTGTAATGGATGGTTTATTGTTGTAAAATGTTTGCCACAAAATATATTTCCACATATCTCTGAGTCTGATTGCTTGATTCACAGCTTAAACTCTCAACCAACTGGAAGATCTTTTTAAGATAAAAAGACTCAAAAATGTTTTAATCTGTTAGAACAGACAAGCTTTTAGATTGCTTAAAAGGAGCAGAGACGTGCACATTTTTAGTTAATAAAAAGGAGCTCGGAAAAACTGTTAGAACATGAAACTACATTACACAACTCAGTCACATGCGTGTACACAGGCGCAAATCTGTGGTAAAAAGTAGCAGAGGCGTGTCTTTCATTGTCTGCGTTGCAAGCATTCCTTCATTGACATTTTTTTCTCCTTCTCTTGATCTTTCCTTTACATTTATTCCTGCAGCGCTCTAGTTGGCTTGGAGCTTCATTGGCACGCTTCGGTTTGCTCTCCTCTGCGCAAATATGTGGAAAGGCGAGAGGCAGAGCGAGGGGAGAGCTGAGCAGTGGCAAAGTGGCAATGCCTTGGCTTGGTCACATGGACGTCCACGAGTGGCCTGCAGACAGAAGGAGGAGGAGGCCGGCCATCAGTTCATTCAGAAACAGAATCAAGCCATGAGGATGTTCCACCTCTTAGGTGTATTTCTTTTGGTGCGTTAGATGTTTCGGGCCTCGCTCAGATATCATGTTTGAAGAAGTGTTTTGACTCCAGAAGAGCAGTTAAGCAATGTAATTTGATCTAAAAGTTATTTACCGCTGAACCAGGGAAGAAAAACATGTTTGTTTAAATAGTATTTTAACTTTGGAACTGTTGGAAAGCGGTGGTCTGCTTCGGCGTCATCCGTAGTGTCATGTTGCTGGAAAAGTACGCTTTAAGTTGTCCTACCGCCAGATTGCTCCTCTTAGCCGTCAGCCTGCGGTTGCCTCAGTCCCTTCATAAATGTCACCCACTAAGTTTTTAAAATGAAAACAGAACAGGCTGATTAATCCTCTCATTGTCTGAAGCCCTCTCTCATCCCCCTCTCCTGCTTTCTTTCCACTCTTCCATTTGCTCGTTTTGCGTTTTCTCTTTCCTATCTTCCTCGCCCTTTCCTCCGTTATTATGCCGAGTGTTATGTGTCCATAATTACAGAGCTATTTCAGGGCTTCCTGGTGAAAACAGTGCTCTGATTGCCTTTCCCTACAGCTTACATCCTGTTATTAAAGTAAGGATGATCATAACACAGCAGATGTTAAGACCGCACGACTGCAACGCGCATTATATCATTTATGTCTGCAAACCGACTTGGAAAAAAAAAGGCGTCTGTGCTTCTTCCAGGCAAACGGGTAGTTCGCACAGTAATCATTAAGTGTCAGAAAGTTGGAGATTGTTTTAAATGACTCGGTATGATGTGTGGTTTGTTTTCAACAGAGCAGAAACAAATGCATGAAGTCACACGTAATGCACAAGGCTTAAGGAAGGACTGCGCGTCCTTGCAGCTGATGTCTCTGTTTGCTGTAGTTGCTCCGGGAGGCCTCGCTTTGTCTTTGACACTGTTGTTACATAATGTCAGGCGGCCTCTTGCCCCCCTGGGGATCCGACTTTGTCACAGAGAGCACTTACCGGGCACGGTGATTGACCACCTTATCACACAGCAGCTAACGCAGCCATCTCTCTCCCTTTTCTGTCCTGCAGATGCAGCTGCCAGGAAAGCCTTCATCACAGAGGTGAGCTGAAATCTTTCACTGTAACATATCCAATCAGCCTTTTTTTTTAGATCCATTTGTATCATAAGTATCTTTTTTTTTACCATAGTGATCAGCGCTGACTAACATCAGACATGTTAGGTATTTTCAACGTCAAATTCACAAATTCATGTTCCTCTGAGTAAAGCCTCTTTTCTCTGGCATTACCCACAATGCGCAGTCCTTTAAGGCGAAACCTTAAAAGAACATCGCAATTCGTCTTACTGGACTCTGCTGAGAGTTTAATTCTCCTTAAATGCCAGCTAAATCCTCGAGTTCAATTGGGATTTCCTGCAATAGTGCCAGACATATCATTACCTGGATAACATTTGAGACATCCAGTTCAGCCTCTAAATTATATAAATATGCAGCGCAGGGTTTGGGTCTGATTGATTAAAGCGGTAAAATGTCTTTCGTGATACTTAAACCACAAATGGAAATTGAGTCTGAGAGCTTGACTCAGGTTGAGTTTTGACTCAAACTTACACTCCAAAGACTTTGATTGGACAACAATAACAATAGAAGACTTGACTTTAAGTTGCACTCCAAAACTTCAAGACTTTATTTGGACTCGCACTGTAAACTAACTGACTTACTTGTGATATAAAGATTCAGGTCAATACTTTACACCTACACCTTAATGTCAGAAGGCTTGATTTTACCTTTAAAAGCTAGGGACTTGACTTGTGCTCAGAAACTCTAGACTTGACTTGGACTTGTCCTTTAAAGACTCAAGACTTGACTTGGACTCGTGCTCCAAATGCTTGAGCTCTGCTGCTCTACAGACTTGAGGCTTGATTTGAACTTGTTCTTCAAAACCTTCAGATTTGACTGAAGAACATTTTAAAGACATGAGACATGAATTGAACTCGTGCTCTAAAATCTCTTGACTTAGAATCACGCTTGAAAGACTCAAGACTTGGAAAATCTAAGAAAACCTTTGATTTCAGTCAGTTCAAACTTTAACTTGTGAAATGAAAATGTCAGATGTAAAGTGTTTAATATTGTATTAGTAACTGTATTTAATAAAAAACCTTTTTGTTGTATAAGCAGTGTTCTGAGTTATGGTTAGTTTGGCTGTCATCATAGTTTCTGCCTGAGCCTCTACACTCCCACACCTTGTAAAAATAATGGCGATCACCTTTATTGACGTTTGAACTGGTACAAATATCAATATAAGGCCTATTTGCCTCTGTCCATTTTCTCAGTTGCCCTCATCTTCAGGCCAGCCTGGTCAAGGAAAGAAGATTGGCCACAGAGGGGTGGACGCCTCAGGAGAAACTACGTACAAGAAGGTGATGTGAAATGCTAAGAGATTACTCTACCGCTCTGGAAAACCCCTCGATGCACTTTGATTTGTTTTCAAGTGAATTATTTATGTCTTTTCTTCGGCCGTCGCCAACTGCAGACCACATCATCGGCGTTGAAAGGTGCCATCCAGTTGGGAATCGGTTACACAGTCGGCAACCTGAGCTCCAAGCCGGAGAGAGATGTGTTGATGCAAGATTTCTACGTGGTGGAAAGCATCTTTTTCCCCAGGTCAGTACTTTACACCTGCAGGATGATGCACTTCTGAATATCTTATGCTAAATTTTGTAGCCTAGAAGCCAGTCAAATGTTCATGAATCCAGAATGCAATAGAAGAACTCTGTACAATTCCACGTGGTGTTGGACCCTAACTCAGGCAGGAGGTCGGCAAGATCAGTTTTTATGAAAATGAAGCGAAATGGAAAACAAAAACAAAACAGGAAACAAACTGGAAGGGACATGTTGAGTCTGGGAGTGAGACGTGAGAACACGCGAAGGACCTGGCAACTAATCCTGGATCACAATAGGAAGAACTGACGAGACGTAGAAGTTTATATGCTGGGAAGGTAATGGCTTAAACGAGGAACAGATGTGAAGCTTGGCTCAAAGGGCAACCGAGAAAGAATAAAGAACATGACGAATCACAAGCAAAGACAACGAAGGACTAGGATAAAAGAAAAACGTGACTAATCAGAGCCTGACCAAACACAAGAGCCACCAGAAATAAAAGACCAAAACTATCAAAGCAACTCTGGAACAGGACTTTCTGGGAAGACAGGAAACAGATTATCAATAAAAAACAAGAACTACAAGTGAACACTTAACACAAACTAGACCTTAGCTTGATGTCACTTTTGTAGTTGCTTATTTAAATCTGCCATTTGAAATCCTTTCTAATAATTTTTTTACTGGTTTTGTTTTGCTCTCCAGTGAAGGGAGCAATCTCACTCCAGCCCATCATTTCCCAGACTTCCGCTTTAAGACGTACGCTCCTGTGGCCTTCCGCTACTTCAGAGAACTGTTCGGCATCAGGCCGGACGACTACCTGGTAAGAGCCGCTGTTTTTACTTCCAGTGTTGTTTGTAGTAGATTTTGTTTTCGTACGCTTAATCGTTCTCAGTCACGGAGAGAGTTTCAGAATCAGTACGGCAGCAGACCCAAGAGGAGGAACACGTTGTCTTTTTCCATCAGAGTATAAAACCAATGTTGATTCACCTTCCTGTTTAGAGTCGAAAAAGCACAATTGACCACTGTTTAGTTATGTGTTTGCTTGTTTTTTTTTTTTCGCCTGCACATGGGTAATTTAACTGCATAGCTAAGAGCAAACAACAGAACAAGACAGCGTTTATTTAAAATCTTCAACAGGTCGATGTGAACAAATTGTTCATTAAAATACGGAATACAAAACTCCTATAATTTTATGGGGAGCGTGATCAGCATTTTATCAGCTTTTGGCAGACAGCTGTGTAGCAGTCTGGTGGTTCTGCTTCAGTTGTGGCGTCGTGATAAGCCCGATGGCAGCGGGTTCAGACAGTTTGTAGAGAATTAGTAAAGAGTCTCTAGACAAAGTTCAGAGCCATTTTCCTGCAGGGCCCTCTTCCAGATTGCAGATGATGTTCTGCTATTATAAGCATTAATGTAAACAATCAGTAAATTTACCTCTATTGGCTATGTCTTAAATATTTTTTCCTTTTACAAAATGTGTCTACTTTCCCTAATGTTAGTTGTGTAAGAATGGAGAGGGCACTTTATGTAATTGCTATTAATATCATGGCTTTCCATGAAAAACACGAGTTTTTTCAGTATCACCTAATCGGTTCTAAAGTTGGTCCGGCGGACATTATCGGCGTATTTCCGCAGCTCAGCACCGTCCAATTAGTCCGCGGTGAGGTATCGGGGCTAGACGTTCCCGTTTAAAAGCTGACAACCTTTTGGCACGCGCATTATTTTGAGTGTCCCAGAGCAGGATGATGGCCTGCACATTATTACTGTCTCTGACAGATCCACAGTCATGCCTCTCGCTCTGAAACTGTCAGGCTGAGTTGCACCAATGCCGTCCGTCGACAGTATGAGGTCAAGCACGCTCAGTTTTGTCCTCATCATGAAAAATTAATATATAAAACAAGAAATACATGATCCAAAGCAAAGGGGAAATGCTCTTTCAATACGTAGCAAAAGTATTAAAGCAGATGTCTTAAGAAAAATATTGGAGCAAATGTAAAGCCTGACAAGCTACGTTGTTGAAATGCCAACAGGAAAGGATAAGTATGGCCCTGCAGAACAAGGCTTCATATTCTGCATGTGGAATAGATGTTTTTACATTCTTCTATGGTAATAAAGGAGCTAATGCAGTCCGACAGTTTTAGTTTAAAGCTATGGTTATGCAAGTCATTTTTAAAGTGACCAACTATTTTCCTGAATTTCAACTAATTAGCTCTCAGGGCGATAGACTCTGGTTGGTTTCTCTTTCTCAGTGGAATCCTCATAAATATTTAGGCTGTTCATATTAATATAGTCTTCATAAAATGATGGACCAGCATCATCCCCTGGCAAAGTGTGTTCAGGTTCATCTCCTGAGTCCTTATTAAACATCATTTAATCCCAGTAACATAAACATCATGTTAGGTTTCCTCTGTCTTCCGCCGACTCTTGGTTGACAACTTTGACCTTTACTCGCCCGAAGCTCCGAGCGATTTTGAGCTCGTGTTGACAGACCGCCGATGTTTTCTGTTCGTGCATCATTTGTCTGCAGCCTAACAGCGCAGATCCAACGGACTGGACACAGGCTTGATTGAAACATGGTTTCTCTTTTTTCCCACATTAACAGACGGTTACAGTTTGAAAGATAAATCGGCCTACAAATCCTTCCCCTCCTGCAGCTCCAGACGTGCAGCGTTTTAAACATTTGTGTACCAATAGTCAGGTAAAATGTACCTGGATCGTTTAAAAAGTAAAGGAAAATATGAAGGCATAAAGTTCACAATATGATGAGCAAAGCAGGAGGTAAACAGCATTGGTCCACATTTGTACTTTCTTATCTAAAGTTATTCTTTTAAGTAGAAATAAATAGGTTTCAATTTGACTTTTTGCTGCTTTTATGGAGAATTTCCTTATTTTTTTTATTTTTATTTTTTTGAAATTTAGAATTGGAATTAAAATTTTAAATATGAACAGTGACTTATTTTAAGTGTGTGGCCGGTTTCTGTCTCCCTGCAGTACTCCCTCTGTAACGAGCCCCTGATCGAGCTGTCCAACCCCGGAGCGAGCGGCTCCGTCTTCTACCTTACGAAGGACGACGAGTTCATCATCAAAACCGTGATGCACAAGGAGGCTGAGTTCTTACAGAAGCTGCTGCCTGGATACTACATGGTAAGCAAAGTCCAGCCGCACGTATGGGAATGACTGAAAAGTTTGATAAATGCAGATGTGGGGGTAAATCTCAGAACGCTGTTGTCAGAAGAAATATTCCTACCTGGTGGCATGTTTTATTATTTTTTTCCTAATAAATGAGACACTTTTCATGGTATTAAAGCCATCTGATTCGCTGATTTAAGCACATATATCACTAAGCCTGTTTTTCTACACTTTGACAAGCACTTTGAATTGCCTTGTTGCTGAAAATGTGCTATATAAATAAAATTGCCTTACCCTTACCTTACCTTACAGTTAACAAAGCAAAGTTTCCTAAGCAGCATCAGCGTAAAGGTGAACGCATACACTGTAAAACATTTGAGCCACACTTAGTTGCGGCTAGTTTTAGGTGCAAGTTTTAGATTTTGAGTTTATACGTGTGAGTTTGTGAAAGATAAACTTACAGTAGTAGGTTGTCACCTTTTTCTATCCTTTTCTTGTTTGCTGCCTCCAAGAGTTGAGTAAGCTACGGTTAGCACTTAAAAAAGAAACTAAAAGGAAATGGAAGGAGTGAGAACTATTTCCTACGGTGCTTAGCGGCAGGTTTTTGCATCTTGAGTTGCACCGTGACTTACATTAACTTGCATTTTTTGTGTGTTATTAAGGCAGTTATTATTATTTTTTGGCTGAGGACAACTAATTGTTAAAAATAAATGTTGATGCATTCAGTTTGATGTTTAATAAAATTCATTCTCAGATATTTCGCTCATGCAATTTCAATCAAGGATTTAAGACAGCTGCTAAAATAAGCAGTGAGTGAAAATAATGCTGAACTGTGCTCTTGTTCAGCTGGGTGAGGACATTTTCCTTTCATAATGTGAAACAATTATTTGGTTTAAATCTCAGCTTTAAGTTATATGAACTCACAATTTAAGATTAACCAGCTATCAGAACTTTAAACCACAACGTTAAGACCCTGTGCCTAATGAACTTTAATTTCTGAATTACAATAAATTCAGCATTTCATTTTCAAGTTGAACCACGTTCAAATGTTTTTCCAGTGTACCATTCGTGCTTTCATCTTAGCCGATGATGCGGTTTAGATCCGAGGTTTATGTAAGAACCCGGAGGTCCCTGCGGTCGGTTTTCATGCAAAACAGACATTAGAGGCTCTTATCAGCTCCG
This sequence comes from Poecilia mexicana, assembly GCF_051168715.1. Taxonomy (NCBI): domain Eukaryota; kingdom Metazoa; phylum Chordata; class Actinopteri; order Cyprinodontiformes; family Poeciliidae; genus Poecilia; species Poecilia mexicana. The sequence goes on along the minus strand of NW_028263373.1, from coordinate 7,751,129 downwards.
ACTGAGGCCCGCGGCCAGGCGGTTTCGTAAGGCACTGGCTGCTGTTTCGCTCTCGCCGGATGTTCTGTCCACCAGTCGAGCCTAACAGAGCGTGACTCTTCTGACCAGGAGTGGCCGAGTCCGCGAGCCGCTTTGGAACGAAGCAGCTCCATGTATGTCCATGCGATGCTTTAAGCCTCTCGGGTTCCTGAACCCTCAGCCTGGTGTTTATTCATGTCTGACAACCTCAGGCAAAAACCAGTGTTGGAAAAATTTTACCCCTCTGTGGTGTTTTAGGACCTCAGCTCTTTCTGCTTGACTTAATGTCAGAGTCTTAATCAGTCTGTGGCTGATCTGGTGATTATTTTTTGAGGGTAACCAATTAATAATTTGATTGCAAGAGATTCTTAATAGAATTTTTTTTTTTTTTTTTTTTTACAGAATTTGAATAGAACATTTTTGCAAAGGTTTTGTTTTATTAAAATGTAAAGTGTATATATTTTGTACAGTTTTGGCTTCATTGCAGCTCTCCCTTGTTTCTAAGTCTGTACCCTCCAGCTAACGATTAATCGATTACTAAACTAGTTCATTACAGTTAACCCGATTAACCATTTCACCCCTAGAAGAAACGACGTGACGCCTAATCAGTTGGAAATGTTAGAGGCTCAGCACGGTCACTGCGACCTTCCCATGATGGCGGTCAAGCTCTGAAACACTTTCACAGGTCTAATGGGTTGTAAGGAGGCGGCTTAATGAGCGCACGGGCGGTCGCCCTCACGTGGGCGGACGGCGGACTGTGTTACACACTTGCTGCAGACTTTCAGCAGAAACATCAGAGTAAAAATGTGCAAACTGCTGTTTTCGTGGAGAAGGAGCTGATCTGGAGCCGCTTCTCTGTGTTCGCTTTGTCCCTTCCATCCTCTCTCCTGCTGTAGCTCCCTCGTGTCCCTGTCCTCATGCTTTGTCACTCTGTCTTTCCGCCGAGACTGGTCCTCCGACCCTCCTCTTCCTCACGTGTCTCCGCTGGCGGCTTGTCAGTACCCTTGCCCTCCTAACATCGGAGGAAGGGGTCTTGTGTTGCTGAGGGCGGAGGACGCCCTTTCTTTCCCCCCGTGTGTTCTCATCCCCTCCATCATTGTGACGCCTCTTTCCACCCGTTCCTACCACGAGACGAAGGTCATTCAGCATGCGATCAGCCTTCTTAGCCGCATCTCCGTCTTCCCTCTCCTTCTCCGCTCCTTAATGCCGCGCGGCGCCTCTTTATGGGAGCAGCGCTCTCGCTTTCTTTCCCAGCTCTCATTTCTCTAATGGGACAGATCTGGCCCAGCTCCCAAGGTCAAAGCAGGTTTTTTTTTTTTTCGGAGCGCCCGGTCCAACTAACCTCATTTGTGTGGACTGACTACTGAAATATTCAGCGCTGGTCGGAGACAGGAGACGAGCGCTCCGCGGCGACAGAACGGGCTGAATCGCGTGAAAAGAGGAGCTAAATCAAAAGAAGATTCAATGGTCTTGTTTAAATGTTTGGTCACCCCAAAACTGATCTGAGAGTTGCTATGAGTATTGGCAGTAATGTGACGCCGTAGTATTATCTCAAGTCACAACATGAACTTTATTTTTGTTCAGTCAGGCAAAATTTCTGCAGAGAATAAAACTGTGTTTAGGTATAGCCCTACTTTGATTCCTTCTTTCCTTCCTCTTTTCTTTCTTTTTTCATTCCTTCCTTCCTTCCTTCTCTGTTGTTTTTGGAGTTTCCGTAATTAAAACCTGAGAGCTGTAGAAACACCTACCATAAACTTTACTTAACTTTTTGTTGTATGTTCTGTATGTGTATGTGTATGTATGTTCTGAGGGGAAATATGCATAAAATCAGAAATTTTGAAATAAATGATTAAACTCAACAAATTCATCTGAAAGTCATCCTAAAAATTAAAGCGCAGTTGTTTTCCACCTACATTGTTGCTCAGCACAAATGGGTCTTTCAAATAGACAATGACCTCTTTTGGAGTTTTTTTTTTTTTTTAATTTATTCGCAGATTTCCTCTTCGTCATCACCTGTCCTCTAACACCAAAGGTGTCGTCCATTTTCCTCCCCCTGTCCGATCTGCTCTCCTTCAGAACTTGAATCAGAACCCCCGTACGCTGCTGCCCAAGTTTTTCGGCCTCTACTGCGTCCAGTCGGGCGGGAAGAACATCCGCGTGGTGGTCATGAACAACGTGCTGCCCCGCGTGGTCCGCATGCACCTCAAATTCGACCTGAAGGGCTCCACCTACAAGAGGCGAGCGTCCAAGAAGGAGAGGGAGAAGGCCAAGCCCACGTTCAAAGACCTGGACTTCATGCAGGACATGCCGGACGGACTGATGCTGGACCAGGACACGTACAACGCCATGGTTAAAACTCTACAGAGAGACTGTCTGGTGAGAGACATGTTTGTGTTTCATGCTTTCATCCATCGGAGATGAAGACTTTATTTTAAGCAGAGCCTCTTTTCTGAGCAGGACTTTTTATAAAGCGCTGTGTTTGGTAGTAAATCAGCTCCACCTTTACTGGCTCTGTGTGTCTGCGCAAGATTGTTTTTCATATACAGATGCAGACATAGTTATTATCGCCTCTGGTACCGGCGTGTATGGAAATAATCTTTTGTTACTGCAGCACAATCTAACTCTGAACACTTTTGCAGAAAATTCATCCCTTATTGGGAAATAATTGTTTCAAACAAAGTCACCAGCGGCAAAGTTATTGGTACCCCTCCTTGTAATAATTTTCAAAACCTCCAACCCCAGATATTATATATGTGTCTGCAGTGAAACAATAACTTTTACCTGGTTTGATATTTCAAAATGTTTATAATAATTTTTTATTTTATTTTTTATTTCCCAATTCCTTTATTCAGGTTTAGGTGTCGCATATTTGTGAGCTGCTGCGCGTTTAAATGTGTCCGTATTTGTTCTGTGCTCAGGTGCTGGAAAGCTTTAAGATCATGGACTACAGCTTGCTGCTCGGGGTCCACAACATGGACCAGGCGGAGAGGGAGAGGCAGATGGAGGGGTCACAGGGCGGCAGCGACGAGAAGAGGCCCGTGGCCCAGCAGAAGGCGCTCTACTCCACCGCCATGGAGTCCATCCAGGGCGGCGCCGCCTGCGGAGGGTCCATCGACACTGACGACACGTGAGTTTAACCGGCTGACCGGCGCACTGACAAAATGGCCGTCTTTGCACTCTGAAATACCAGGGTATCAGAAAACCATAGTTTAAAAACAAAAAGAAAAATCTGAAAACCTTGTGGAATTGTGTCTTTTTATATGATTTTTAAAAAATGAACAATGCAAAGTTGAGTTTCATTTTCTATCATCAGTGCTAGAGATAAAGTAGAGCGTTGGTATCAAGACTGTGATTTCCTGCGTGAAAAGGAGATAATTAATTTGTTTTTGTTACAGGTTAAAATTTTTATGACAAACTAATTACAGAGCCGTCCTCGCAAATCATCAGTTCAAAAGTATTCGTGAGCCAAAGAAAGAATTTTTAAAAACTAAAATCACCAAATTCAAAACAAAACAAACAAAAAATGACCCACTCAACAAAAAATAAAACGGAAGTAGCATGATCTACTGTAATTAGACCAATATTTTTGTTGGAAAGAGATTGCAGCTCCAAAACTTCAAATGTTTTTTTTTTTGTACTTTTTCCTTGTTAATTGAAAGGCATCCAGCAAAAATATATTCAGTCTGTTCTCAGCAGTACAAACCAGGATGTAGGCCAGCCTTCGTTTGAAAGCACTTGCTGCGTTCAGCCGGGTTTTAACGCAGCAGTTAAAAGCCGATTTGGGAGCACCAAGGCGTACCGCAGCTGCCCTGACGCAGACTGACAGAGCCGAGGCTGCCGCTCAGTCTGACCGCCACCAAGATCTGTTTTCACGCTTTTAACAACGGGACGTTTCATTTCCGCCTTGCTTCCTGTCTGATTCCAGGATGGGTGGCATTCCAGCGGTAAATGGAAAAGGAGAAAGGCTTCTTCTCTACATCGGGATCATCGATATTCTACAATCCTACAGGTGACCCTCCTTGAAATCGAGTTGAATCGTAAATCAGTGAGCCTTACCCCGACTTTTCTCAGACGCGATCGCTTTACGCCACGCATTTACTGCATTCGGCCTGCAGGCTCGTTGTATGTTCAGTGCTTGCTTGTGAGTTTCCCATATTAGACCTGCTTAACATCATCTAACCTCTGCTCTGCTTTGTTTCTCCAGGCTAATAAAGAAACTGGAGCACACGTGGAAGGCTTTGGTTCATGATGGGGTGAGTTTATAAGGTCCTCACAGACGTTTATGTGTCAGATACACCAACTCCTTTTGCACAATTTGCACACAGCAATGTTGTTTTCAAGCATCCCATCACATTGTTTTTCCCGAAACAAAAATGAACCCCCTAGTAAACCAAGAAGCGGCTTTCTTAACCAGTTACGGACATTGCGAGGGCGTCAAATACAAATACAACAAAATACAAATGTTCCGGCTCAGGATTTATTAAATGAATTAACTTTAATTATTTTTAGCCTATTAAAATCAATTTGTGTGATTAATTAACTGAAATGAACGTGTTAGATGCACCTAATGTTACTGATAGCGATTTTATGGCTGATCTCTGTAAATGATGTCCAATGGAAATTACTACTCAGCTTTATACATTAAAAATATCCCAAGAGGACCGAGAAGTCTGGAAATATGGGTCTAAAAAACTGTGGATATTGACACAAATAATGATTAGCAACCCTTAAAAACAACCTAAAAAAAACAAACTCTCTATTGCAGAAACACAAAGTTTAAGTACTTTTGGTTTAGTTTTATGTGGAAATATTTTAGGACACTTGAAATAAGAGAAAGCTAAGTTAGGATTATCTTTACAGTAAGATAAATTACTAGTTCCACTGGTAGATTTCTTCACTTACAACAAGACGACATTTTCCCACATTATAAATGACATAATTAGTATAATTAGTTGTTTTTTTTTCATTAACATTGAGGACAGATTGACTTAAAATAAGGTCCTTTTATCTCGCTGAAAAGCTACTTATAAGTTAGTTTTGTCTAATTTCTCTAGAAATTAGACAAATGCTGAGATTTTGTGTTTTTGCAGAGTCCGTTTAATGAAACTCTGTTAATTTTGAATACGTGTACCGTGTAGTTCAAGTCATGCAGATGAGTTTGATGGCAGACTATTTTGTTTTCCCGTGTGTTCATGTTCTGCTTGTCGTCCAACCCTCGGGTTTAGGCTCTACATCACTCCCGAGTCTGCGCTCGAGATCAAACCGACTCATCGGTCTTCCCTCCCACTCTCTCCCACTCTGAGCCACTCTAATTCACAAGACGCGTGTAGGAGAGCAAGCCGCCTCCCTCTGCGTCACTATGATGAATGCTCCAGACTTTCTTCATATTACACGCGGCTGATGAATGTGGGAAAAGACGTTACTCATGCTGTGTAAAAGTGATGCTGAAGCAGAAACCCGATAACGCGGATTCTCTCTCTCTCTCTCTCTCTCTCTCTCTGCTCGCTTCCTCCGTCTCCTTCGGTCTCCTTCTGTGCTCTGTTACTCTAAACCAAACACCGAGTGTCATCTGTCAGTCTGTTGGCAGTGTTATCCCACTGGGCTGATACATAAATAATGAAGCAGAGTGTCTGTTGCCTCGTCTGACGGTGTCTCGGAGCGTCCGTGGCAGACGTGTCCGTGTGCGATGCTCGGGGAGAGCAGCTTGACCCGGAGGGAAAAAATTACCGAAATGGGACACGGAGAGGGACAAACAGGCGGTTTAATCTGGACCTGATCACTTTATTAACGCACCATTTGTCTCATAAACTCTCCCCATCTCTCCCTCAGGACACCGTGTCGGTCCACCGACCGGGTTTCTACGCCGACAGGTTCTTCAAGTTCATGAGCAGCACGGTGTTCAAGAAGAGCTCATGTGAGTTCACTTCATCACCCAGACAGATGGAGCTGAGTGCGGGAAGACCCACAGAAACACACAGATTTCTCATGCTATTTTTTATTTTTAATCCTGCCGTGTCTTAATATGAACATCTGATGCAGAAGGTGAAAGCCTTGAGAGGCGCTGCTTAATGTAAAGGGGAAAAATGTCATTTTGATCCCTCTACACTACAAAAGCACAAAATCTTACCAAGTGTTTTTGGTCTAGTTTCTAGTGGAAATATTGCAGTACGTATGAAATAAGTCAAATCTAATCTAAAAGTAACTTTTCAGCAGGAAATAGAAGCTTATCTTATGAGCAGATTATTTCACTTATAAGACATTTTTCCATGTTGTAAGTGAAATAATCTGCCAGTGCAAGTAGCATTTTTCTCATCAATATTATGGAATTGTTGACATGAGATAAGCTCCTATTTCTTGCTGAAAAGTTGTAAGTTAGTTTTGTCCTATTTCAGCTGCACTAGAAATTGAACAAAAATAATTGTTTTGCAGAGATTTTGTAAAATCTCTGCAAAATGAAGAAAACCGACTCATCGGTCTTCCCTCCCACTCTCTCCCACTCTGAGCCAAACTCGGAGTGGGAGAGAGTTTTGTGTGTTTTTACAGTGTATTGTTGGTATTTTAAGTTTTTATCACAACTTAAAGAGAAGATGTTTTTCTGAGCTGTTGGAGTCTTTTTTTTTTTTTTTGCTAACTTCGGGCTAATACTTTAGTCATATTAGCTTATGTAGACCTCAGCGATGATGTTTTTTTTTTTTCGTATCACAAATCATTTAATGCGTCCCGATTGCTTTTCTGTGCGCCTTTTGCCTCAGCTCTGAAGTCCTCTCCGTCTAAGAAGGGCCGCGTGTCGTTGTCGGTGCCTAAATGCGCCGGTCCTGGTGCGGCGTGGTCCGCCAGCCAGCTCGCCACTGAGAGGGACGAGAACATCTACGACCTGAGAGGAGCCCGCAGCTTCCCAACGCTGGAGGACGAAGGTGAATGTTGTGCCTGCGATACTCACGAAGACATTTGTGAGTGCTGAGCACACCTGCTCCTAAAATAACTACCGGGCAAATATCTTCTTTCTGCACCAGCGCCGTTTGCCCAAGTTTTAATATAATATATTACGACTGCATTTTTAGTAAAATTGTCCAATATTTGTGCAGTATTTTTAAAACAAATAGCTTCATATTCTCTAAGATCAGAGGTTTTACCGTTAGGCAGGTTAAGTTGGAAAAAAGAAAAAAAAACAAATACCGCCTGCTGAAAGCAGGTAGTTTGGTGCAGGAAAATTAAAAGTGGAAAAAGCAACCTGCTCCCTTACATAAAAGGGGTCAGGGATGTTGCTAATAGTTTGATGATAAAATACATTTCAGAGTTTGTGTTTAAAATGTCTTTTTTTATGTTCCACAGTTTCATGACTGTGGAACATTTCAACAGACACTTTACGTGGACAAATATGTTTTTCTTTAATGAAACGCTGCAATCACGTCCATTGATTTCAGAACAATTACCATTTTTGGTTTGTAGTTGTGATTTTGGAGAAGAAAAGCTTTTAGCGCAGTACGTCAAGCCGTGTCGTTTCTCTACCAGGTCGACCGGATCTTCTTCCGTGTACTCCCCCGTCGTTTGAGGAGGCCACCACGGCGTCGATCGCCACCACTCTTTCGTCCACAACGTCTTTGTCCATCCCCGAAAGATCTCCGTCTGACACGGCAGAGCATCCGCGCTACAGGTACACACTGGCGGACGGCAACACCAGCCAGACACGTTTGGTTGTAGATCAAATGATTTCACAGTACCCACAGAGTCCATGCAGATTTTAATCATTGATTGATACATGCTCTGATATCGATTTGGTTGAATTTGTAGATAGTAAAGTCACAGACTGAAGAAGCATCGGAAAACTACTAAACAACTGAAACTTGTAAATAAGTCGATTTACTTCAAACATTTAATCAGGTGTTTGTGCGTAAAAGATTTATGAAATACTGAGCCCCAGAGGTGTCAAATATTATATTTATTTTGGATTGTCAAAGACACTTTCGCTGCTTTTTCTCCGTAATAGTTTATCAAAATGAATCTCTTTCAGACAGAGAACAAATTTCTATTTCATAGATTTAAAATGAACGAGGTAGAGAAATGTACTCTGCTTTATTCTCCTGCTAAGCTGTTTCCTCTTTTATATTAAAAGGTCATTTGAAGTCCTTTAGACTGACCTTTTTAACTGTATGTTGTGATGTCAGCAGTTTCTAATGTGACCACAGTGCTTTGGAAAAGTTTACTCCCTCATAGATTTCCCATTTTTGCTCCTTTTTTTGTCATATATAAAAGCAAAAAAAGAAAAAACAAAAGCATTTTTATTTAATATGTGAAATAAGCTGTCCAAACCAACTTTTTATTATAATGAATGAGCTGTGATTTCATTCATCATTGCCTGACCTGTAGAAACAGCAAATGGCTTTGCTAGAGCCTGCCAGTCAACATGAAGTAGGCTAAAAGAACAAACTCTGCTGCAATCTAAAGAAATTCACAGAAAGCTGAGAAACCAACTTTGACATCTGTCAGTCTGGAAACGGACACAAACCCATTTCTGTGGCTTTGGGACTCCAGCGAACCATTAACTAAGTCATTATCAAACGTAGGAAGGCAAAATGATTCACAGCAACATTAGTTTTCTTGCTAGGAGCTTAATGGGAGAGCTAATGCTAAAAAAGCCTTGAAGAAGGCTGGGCCAGCTATTAATAAAATCATCGTTTCAAATGCACTTGTTTTATTTACTCAAGTTATCTTTGATTGATGACCTGAAACATTTATGTAATGATTAAAAAAAAAAAGAAGAGATGGAAGAAATCTGCTAAGATCATCAGCTTGGTAAAGTGTTTTTATTTTCTAGTTCTACGCTCCAGCCAGCTGCTTTAGTTTTCCTCTAAATCCCGTGCTCACAGTGTTTTGTCTGTCCTCAGGAGGCACACCCAGTCTCTCAGCCACGACGGAAGGTGAGTTTTACGAAGCCGGAGCGCTTTTTGGCGCCGCGTGTTTTCACAGCGTTAAACGTGTCTGGGTGCGGTGGGTGGAGAGGTGCAGAGAAAATGTGAGCGCCTGTGTGTTTACGAGGGTGCTCCCCGTTTCCCCGTTGCCAAGACGTGGCTGCGTGTGTTTATCTGTGTGCATGTCTCATTTCCTGTGTTGTCCTGCGTGCGCTCAGGACCCAGGAGGAGCTGCGTGTGCGCGAGGAGGACCAGCAGACCATCACGGTGGAGGTGGAGCTGAAGAGACACGACAGCGAGCCGACCATCTCCGCCCCGCAGCACTCGCCTGACGCCAGGTGAGCGACGCAGACCACGATGGTCTGACGCTGTATTGACACTTACTGTGTTCAGTATTAGAAACAATAAAACAAACCAAGCGTTAAAAACGTACTGCGTTGTCTGTAGCAATGGAAAAAATTTTACAAGCTTATTTTTTTTAAACCTTTTTGTTTCACTTAATCATGGTTGTTCCCTTAATTGTTTTCCTTAAAAAATGGATGTCTAAAGCAAACATCCATTTTATTTATTTTATTTATTTATTTATTTGCTATCCGATTACAATCTGCTTACTGCAAAAAATACTGATGGCATTCATGAGAACAGCGCCACCTGATGAATTTTTTTTGTTGTTGTTTCTGCTCCCTCCACACTTACTGGCACCTCTGGTAAAACAATAGAAAACAATTTAAAACGCTTCAAAAAATATGTCTTTCTCCTACTGCAGGCGCAAGAATTTATACTGACAAACTTAGAAAAAAAAATGTAGAAAGAAAATAATAGGAGAAAATAGGATAATTTTTTTGTTTGATTTTGTAAAATCAATGGCTATTTCATTCCCTAATGACCCCCGATGCTTCATACAATCCCCTCTTTTCACTAAGAGAGTAACACTTAAATGTTTTTCATGGCTGGTTCATACGGAGGATGAGATCTTTGACCATTCCTCTTGGAAAAATGTTGATTCGGTTACTCCACACCTACCTGGAGCGTTTGGCGCAGAAACCTCAAAGCTCTGATGTCACAGAAGACCTACGAGTTAAAGTTGATGCAAAAAAAATAAATAAATAAATAAACAAAGGGAAGCCTTGTTTAGCAGAGACCATCTGATGACATTGCTCTGAAACTTTGCAAACAGTGATAAATAAAAGCTCAATCAATCACTCTTTGTGGCTCAGAGTTTCACCCGGAGCCGACAGCTGCTGGATTAACACACCTGTCGCACATGTGCATCTCTAATCTGCTTAGCCCGCTTGTTTATTAGAGTGAGGAGTCCATTGTTCTCAGCGGATAACGTGCTGCAGGTGCTGTGCGGGGCTTCTACTGTAATTGGGTTGTGAGGGAAGAGCACACATGCATGCAAATGTGCGTCAGAGTGCGTTTGTTTTGTTTGGATCAGACTCTGGCTGACGGAGGCCCCGATATTTTTTTTGGTGAGGGTGAGAAGGAGGGGGGCCACATGCTCTATTTGTACTGGGCTGCAGAAGTAGGACAGTGGGTCAGGAGGCCTGAGGGAAGCTGCTCCCATGTAGCCGAGATGACCTTTTTTTAATCATTTCAATTTAGATATTGGATTGTAATAGGGATCAGGTTTTCTTTGAGCTCTGATTGAGACTTAGGCCAACTTTTTTTTTTTAATTCTAAGAATTAAACGTAGCAGAAAATAATGGATTTACATAAGTATCTTAATTTATGCAGCAAAGTATGTGTCCATAACTTTTATTTGACGTTTAATGAGCTCAGTAATGTGCATGAAAGTGTGTATCGATTATCTTCTGATCAACATGGTGGTTCTTACGCTGCGTTCCAGTTACCTGGGAAGTTACCTGGATTTGACGTCAAACCCTAAGTAATAACACTCTAGTTAAGGAGCTGGCTAAGAAACATCATTTTAAGCTTTATTTTCTACACACAAACACCACTTTTAATTTGTTCGGCTTGGAGCTGCAGGCGCTACATGTAGCATGAGTTTTAGACGTGCGTCTTATGGAATAACATTGTTTCAACAACAGCTTACTTCTGCTGAGGCGAGGAGCGGCCGTATTAAAACAAGAAGTCGGGCCTTTCGAGTCGTAACCTGGGGCGATTCAGTTGATTTTTTTTTACGACTAGGAAGTCAGAATTTCCCATTCTCTAGCAGAACTGGAACGCAGCATTAGTACTGATCCATTTAGCAATTATTAGAAAAAGAAGGATCTGGGGGGTTTTTTGTTAATTGACCTGCTGATTACAGATCAAAGGAAAACCGATTTAAATCTCTTGCTGATCTATCGGTGCATCTCTATGTTTAGTTTTACCTTTAAGCCAGCTCATATTTAAAAAACACACACAAGGAGTTAATAAGATGAAAGGGAAACAGAAGCAGGTTCGGCTGTATTTCTGAGCTGGGTCAGGCGGGGTGTAAGAGTTGTGCTCAAGTGAAACCAACTGAATAATCAGGTTTGATGCCGAGAAGGCAGTGGCTAGACGTATGGCCTGGAGGGCTGGAGGGAAAAAAAAAAGAGAGATGGATGTGAGAAGAGGTGAAGGAAAGGGAATGGCGTGATTGATTAAAAGAGTAAGAGTCAAAGAAAGTCGAGAAACAGGTGCAATGAGAAGAAGAGACAGCAGAAAGGAGAGAAAGCGGGATGAGATCAGGTTTAAAGGAGTCTCTCTGCATGGCAACCATCAGCCTGTCTCGGTCATTCGCTCAGCCAATCAATTTCCTCTTTGAGATTCCAAGTCGTTGTTTTTGTTTCTTGCTTGGTTTTTTTTCTTCTTCTTCTCGATTTACTGTCCTGCTGTCGCCGTGTCTCCCCGATGCAACTAAACTACAACGCAGAAAGCGAGAAACCGGAGCGGGACCGCCTAAATCCTCCCTAATAGTTGATGATCTGGCCGGGAACAATAAAGGATCGTGGCAGCGAGCAGCCAGCTGGCAGATCTATGAGCTTACACATCTACGACGCAAACACCACACACACACACACACACACACACACACACACACACACACACACACACACACAGCTGCTGAGCTTTAGTCGGCGGCGGTTTTCCTTTAACGGCTTGTTCTCCTGCTCTTTTAAAAGAAAGGAGCTCTTAATGTCAGCAACGGCTGACGGCTTGTGTCTGTATCCAAGTAGATTTAAATAAGAAGAAGAAGAAGAGAGACATGAAGAGAGGTGCAGAGAAATGGCAAAAGAAGCAGCTTAAAAATCCTAAGTGCTCCTTACTTTTTATTGTCGTCTTCTAAATCCAAAATTTTACCTGTCAGAGAGGGCGCATGCACATGCATTTTAATAAATTACATAATTAAAAGTAGTTTAAAATCGATTGTTATGAAGATTCCGTACACACAGGGATATGTTCCTGTTGTTCACATCTGTTTATTTTAGTGATTATTAAAATCCCATAATATTCTCAGAAATGTAGAATATTATGTACTTCCATGTGAAACAGGACGTTGGACCTCTGAGAATCAGCCCGGTCCATCTCTTCTCAGAATTCTGAGACGTTATCTCTGCTTTGGAAATGGCTTAGCCAAAGGAATCTGATAGTTGTAGCCTAAATACATGGATACATCTGTGTGTGCCGGCCCTGAAGCGCTGACTTCGTCTGTCTTTTGAGTATCCCCAAATCGACTTCAACCCACAAACTGTTATTTCCTTTTTCTGTTATACTTTTTCCTTCCACTAAACTTTCTATTTTTTTTTTTAGTTTTGATACAGAGTCGGGCTCTTTAGCAATATTTTTTGTGACTGACGCTCCTTGTGGAAGAAACTGGGAATAAGAGCGTGTTGAGAATAATTTAATTTAATTTACAGTTTTTGTAACTTCAATTTTTAAATATTCCCAAATGGGATTCAGCTCATAAACTGTCAAGACTTTATTAGCGCATCAAAGATAACTGAAATGATCTTTTCTAAAAAAAAAAAAAAACTGAACTGAATTAATCAAACCAACTTTCTGGTGAGATTTTGATTCACTGAGATGCAGCGGGATTAATTTAGATCATCTAATCTCACTGCAGCGAGCCCCAAGCCGCGGTCGACTCAGAAGAGGCCACAGCGCCCTCGACCTGTCCGGCGGCGGAGGCGGCGTCCTCCACCGCCCCTGCCGCCGCTCCGTCTCCACCAGAGCCGGCCGAGGAAGCCCCGCCCAGGCCCGAGGTGGTGGTGGTGGAGCCCGACGGGGCCAGCCAGTTGTCCGGATCGGGCTGCACCAGCCAGGCTTCGGTCGACGATGACGATGACGTGCCGGTCTCAGATATCTACTTCGTAAGTTGGAAATCAGCTTCCGTCATTTTTTTTTTTTTTTTCTATTTTTGGTTGATCAGCTTATCATCATGTGAACGATGCGAGTCATTTTTACTGACCGAGCTGCGTGATGCCGTCCCACAGAGGCACTGAGAGGAGCTGTGGAGGTTCAGCCCGGTATGGGAATAAATGTGTGCTGAGCTCTTGTTTGCTGTGTTAAGTTAATTTACTTTCTGTACTAAGAGAAATGTTAGAAAACCCACAAACGATGCAGTTTGGCAGCTTCAGATTTGAGAGTGAGATAAGTTTTCTCATCCTCCTTTTAGCAAGGAAGGAAGTGTTTTCCCCAGGTTTTCTCTGAACAAACTGTTCAGCTCTTTTATCTGAGCTGTCCTAGATTGTGATAACAGCATGTGAATGACTCCTTTCCTGCTCCTCCCTAAAGTGATTTTCAACAAGGCTGCAGCAGTAAATTCATCAGATTATAGTCGATTACCAGATGAAGCATTCTGGACATGTTCGGTGTTCATGTCTGTTCCTGTTAAAGCAACAGGCTTTCTTTAGACAGATCTGCACTGGCAGGCAGTAACGCATCCTAAAACTCAGCTGGGAGACCCTGCAAAAGTATCCGCAACCTTTACATTTCGTCAGGTTACATTTGTAATTTGTTTGGATCTAATTTGATCTAATATATTAAAAACAGAAAACTGCAGTGTGCTGTGGACTTCTTTACTCTGACACCCATAAATAAAGCCAGGTGGAACCAAGTCTGCTCAGGAATCACCTAATTAGGTACTTAGGGTCCAGCTGTGTTTAATTGAATTATGTCTTTGAAGGTCTCAGAGGATTGTTAGAGGACAAACAGTGTCATAAAAAAACAGTATGTGTGTTAGGGAAAAAAAAAAAAAAGCACTGCAGCATATCACCCAGAAAACACCAAAACATGGAGGTGGCAGCATCATCCTGTGGGGATGCTTTTCTTCAGCCAAAAATGTAAAATATGTGGCTTTGTCATCAACGCCCTTTTTTTCTGTGGAATATTGCGAGAAATTGCATCACAGTCTGTGGTTGTGATCTGAAAAGTATTTGTGAGATTGACGAGGAACGTTCCTGCCCGACCTGAACTCCCGCTGGCTGTCCCCCGTCAGGAATCAAACACCCCCTAATGTGTCAACGAGAGAGCTTAATGACAGGCAGGTTAGTCAACGAGCTCCTCGGTTACTTAACAGCGCTCTCGGCCGGCTCGTGTTTCAGAAGGAGGAGCGAAGAGAGGCTCCCTGCGTGCGCGGCGGCGGGGAGTTTGTTTTCTGCAAGAAGCAAAGTGATACTGAAGTATAGCCACTCTGAGACAAGCTGAGGGCTTCTGCTCTGAAGGGGCTTCTGGGGAGCAGCGTCAGCCCATCACAAGAAAGCATGTCTCATTCATATATATTCAACCTGCATAGGGCTGAAACGATTAATCGCGATTAATCGTGATTAATAATTAATTGATCGTTAACTAAAGGCTATTTGCTGAAAGAACGACACAGTCAGAGTAGACATTTAAGCAAAACTGTGTCAAATGTGTGCATTTTGCATTTAAGATGAAAAACCTTTCTTTATCTGTAAATATGCTCAACCCAGAACTACATTTTTAGTTTCACCTCATTCAAATTCTGTAAAAGGCAAAAATAAAAAATCTCTTATTACTCACCTTTTGATACCCAGTTATTAAACCAAAAAATAAACAGATAAGTAGACTTTTTTTTTTTTTTTTTTTGTTTTTGCAGATGCATCCTTTGCTACAATCGGTGAAGTGTAGACTAAAGGAATGTTATTGCATTTTAGCAAATAAAAAAGGCTTAAATGGTCAAATGAAAGATCTGCAGAATGTGCCAAATGATTTATCTGATAACTAAAATAATTATTTGCAGCCCTAAACCTGGATATTTTATAACAAAAGAACAAATACAAAATGAACATAGACATATGTTTGTCGATAAATCTAATTTGCTCTGGAAATTTTTGTTCTTTATTATTACATTTGGTTTATTTTAAGCACCAAATGGCTTTAGTAAGTCTTTTACATCTGAGTATCACGTTTATTTTTATGACAGGAGTGTTCTTTAAGGACATTAGACCCCATTATCTGCTGCTGGTCTCTTTTCATGTTTAACCACACAATCCTCTTTTTACCTGCATTAAGTGCTCTGGATCAAGCAGCAACGGATCTTCCAGAAACTCTAGTTCAGACCCCCCAATAATAAAAGCAGAAACTGAACTTGGATCAATTTACGCAGCACACAAACTGCACAGCTAAGTAATCAGAACCAGTGACCTTTTCCACTTTTTTTCACATTATAACCACAAGCTTCAGTGCGTTTTATTGGCGTTTTATGCAAAAGGTCAAAACAAAGTAGTATGTGACCGTACAGTGAAAGGAAAATGACAGATTGTTAGTAAATGTGCAAAATTACAAATTTGAATCTGAAAACTGGGAGGCCCTTTTGGATTCAGCCCAAGTCAGAACCACTTCATGATGCTTTAACAACTATCGAACGTCACTGTTTATTCACTGATGTGCTCCGACAAACCTCTACATCCATCCCAGACCAGCTTGAACCAGTTAAGTGAAGTTAAGAGGTTGCATCGGATTTAATTTTGTGGTATCAGAGTAAAAGTGGCTGAATACAAATGCACGCCACACTTTTAATGGTTTTACCATGACAAAATGTAAAAAGAGAGTGTTGCAACTGGCTATGGGCCTTATCCTAAACAGTTTAGTCATCTTGTCTTATATCTTATTGTGCTGCACATTTCTTAAAACATATCCCATGAGGTAATGAAGCTCACTGCCAAAAACAAAACAAAAAAAAAAACTCCCCCTGCAGGTTGAAGTTTTCCCTTATGTTCAAATTGTGCTGAAGCAGGATGTTTACCTTATGGATTAAAAAAAAAAGAACATTTGACTACAAATCACCGTGAGAGAACCTTTTTGATTTATTAATCACAAAAAAAGGAGTTAATCTGAACAGCTTGAGGTTGAGTTCTCTCTGTATTTTTGCCGTCACCAGATTCATTTCTGCTTCTTTCGACCCTTCGTCCATTCATCCCCTGCCTTTCAGATAACTTCTTTGTCGTCTTCTCTTGCACCGACCTCCGTCTTTGTCTTCACTGTCTCAGTCATGCGTTTGTCCTCATGAGTCACCGCCGAAAGTAGTGAGACTGTGATGATGAACGAAGGCAGGATATAAAAAGACGCTGAAGTTGTGAACCGCTCCCCTCCCCCACCCGCCCCTCCACTGACTCATCCCATGGATCCCTGCAGGGGACGTCTCACCATCAGGACTGTCATCCATTACCACCTCATTTCGCATCATTTTCTGTTTTACTTTATTTTCTGTTTTGTTTTTTGTTTTTTTTGCCTCTCCGTCTTTGTCCAACGCGTCTCAGCTTCCCAATGGGAGCACCTGGGTGGTCGTTCCCTTCAGGCAAAGGAGGAAATGCCAGTCGTGTTGGCCAGTAAGTGCGCCAGTAGCCTCCTCGCCCGTGTAGCTCCCCTGATCTCAGCCTAGTTTGACCCTCTGTGCTTCACAAGAAACAAAGTTATCTAGAGAACCTGCTTGTCATATATTTTTTTTCTTTTTGTTGTTCTTTTTACACCGCTGGAGGTTTTTGTGACGATGTTGATCTCCCCTCATAGTGAAGAGTAGGAGGAAGGTAGACCAAAGACAGGCTTTTCATTGCTGTCCTTAGTCGAGTCACATCTGCTTGTTTCACTGACGGCGACTCCTCCTGTGCATTTGACTCCCTGACAAGAAGACCTGACTCAGTGTGACTTTACATACCGTAAACAGCACATGTACAGTAGTGTGACGTTTTAAAAAATTTGCCACAATAAAATAACAAACTTTATTGTATTTAACTGAGCATTTATGTGGCAAGGATTCTTTGTCTCCGAGTGTGGCGTACATTTGTGTTCAACCCTCTTTCCTCTGATGCTGTTCAATGAACTTCTGTACAGCCAGTAGCTGTGGGCGACATGCACTTAAAGTTTTATCACAATATTTAGTGGTACTGGGCTGCACAGTGGCGCAGTTGGTAGAGCTGTTGCCCTGCAGCAAGAAGGTTCTGGGTTCAATTCCTGGCCCCTGTCCTTCTGCATGGAGTTTGCATGTTCTCCCTGTGCATGCGTGGGTTTTCTCTGGGTACTCTGGCTTCCTCCCACAGTCCAAAAACATGTCAGGTTAATTGGCCTCTCCAAATTGCCTCCAGAGTGAGAGTGTGTGTGCATGTGTGTGTTTGTCCTGTGTGTCTCTGTGTTGCCCTGTGACAGACTGGCGACCTGTCCAGGGTGAACCCCGCCTCTCGCCCAGAACATTAGCTGGAGAAGCACCAGCACCCCTCCTGACCCCACTAAGGGACAAGGGTGTAAAGAAAATGGATGGATGGATTTAGCGGTACTATGATGATAACAAAAGTGATGACAAGAACTATTCATTGCTTCTTTTTGTTTAGTAGGTAGCTGTATGGCTCTCACTGCATGACGCAAAAATTATAACACCCCAAACACAAACGCGGCTCCTGAAAAATATTCCCGTCTCTAATACGCTTCTTTCGGACACCAGTCATGATTTAACTGTTTTTTTACATAGCGGAGTCATTTTTCCCTAAAAAAAAAAAACGAAGTGAAAGGGAGTTCTAGTGAGTTGCGATGCGGCACCTTTCAGACTTCATGTCGTTGAAAATGTTGGAAAACCGTGTAGCAGTTCTTCTGTCCACTTCACAATCATATAAAAACTTTTGTGTTGGTTCACTGAGTTAATATTCGAGGAATAAATAAATACGTTTGAGGTTGTAATGTGGAAAAGTCACTGGTGTGTGAAGATTTTTTGGGGGGAGTGGAGGGAAAAACAAAACAAGCCGCCAGTTGACTTGCTTTGCTCTGTCTGAGGATGCTTTCTGTGTCTGACTGTCCCGGCATCCTGGCTCCTCCCATCTCCTCCTCCTCTCTCCTCATACTGCCTGCTTGCACGACGCCGAAGCTCATCCTAAACCTGGTGTTCCTCCATTAGGGAAAAAGCCACAAAGACATGTGATTCAAACACACTTTGTTAGTATTTACACATTTACTACATCTCTCTCTCTCTCTCTCTCTAAGTCTCTAGCTCTCTAACAACCTTATTAATATCGACATGTTTTGTTTTGTTTTGTTTTTTTAGGATTAGCTCTTTCAGCATGTCAGATTCACACTCTGATTTGTCTCGGACATTTCCTCCTTTATGCATCCCTAATCTTTCATTTCCTGTCTTGTCTTTTCTCCTGTGATCTCCGGTGTCTTTCTCTCCTGCCTGCCCCCGCTGCTTGTCTCTGTGCCTGTGGCCTTTTCCTCTGTCCCTCTGGCCCCCTCTGCTGTGGTGGGCGTGTAAAAACAGCCTCCAGAGGACAGGACCTGGGTGTACTCTCCGCTACACTATGGCTCAGAGTCTAAGACCCTGCCAGATGGGGATTGGGAAAGAGAGACAGTAAGTGATGAGCATCAGACTTTAAAAAAGAAAAAATCTCTTTATATGAAAGTCCAGGGATTTCCCCCAGCTCAGTAATGAGGTACTAGTTACAGTGATGGAGAGGACGGCTCGTTAAAAAGTTATAAAAGCTCTCTAGGTTAATTTCCGCTTCAAGAATAGGCTTGATATGTGTCCAGCAAGGCCAGTCCCCACATTCATTTTTCATTAATAAATGGATGGAAATGGTCACAGCCTGCCTGCCTGCCTGGTCATTTAGTCCACAGTCAGCCATCATGTGTGTCTGCCCAACGTTGTTTATCATCTTCTTCTTCTCTTAAACATGCCGCTTAGAGGCGTTTGAGTCCCTTTTAAAAAAAAATAATAATAAAGTTTTCTTTCTTTTTCCAGTATTGTATCGAGTGTAACCAATAGTTACAGTAAAGGAAAAGAGATCAGAGTTTTGCTTCCTGATCTCTACTGATACCTTATTTGTCTTTAGGGCAATGTGTCTCCATGTGGGAGGGCGGAGTCACTGTAAAGCAGGGTTTTACTAAAACTTTCATATATTGTAGTAAAGACCAAACGATCACTAGTTGTAGGGATGCTGTAGCATTTCAGTTTGGGGCCACAAAATGTCGATTTTTGAGTTTCTGACCAACTAATAACTGATCATTCAAATTGGTTTTAGTCACCAGCTGAATTAAATTTTCACAGATTTATGAGCCTCCGTGACTTTATCTTTTTCATGACGTTCTGGTCTAAAATGCTGAAGGTTTCAGAGGTTGGCACAGGAAGGAAAAAAAAAAAAAAAAACTGCATGCCTTGTTTTAACTCCGCTCCTGCGCTCACCTTCCTATCCTCCCATTTCCTTTAGGTTTTATAAATGTTTGACTTCTTTGCTCTTGTTTTTCCCAGATCAGACTATGCTCCCACTCTCGTTTAAGTAACGTCAAATGTCTCTGTCTGTCTCCTGCAGTAAACCCTGTTTCTGTGGTGGAGAGAGAGACGGAGGGAGAGAGAAAGAGGGGAGTGAACGTCTCAGAAGAGAAGACTCATCAGTCTGAGGTCCAGACCGCAACAGCAGAAGCACGATCTCTGCGTGCAGCAGGATTGTAAGCATATCCGGAGGAAAAAGTGACATGAACACCTGAGGAGTGAGGAAAAACAAAGAAAAAAAAAAATAACACCTGACAGTGATGACTTCACTGATGTCCAACCGTCCCTGCCTTTCACCCTCGACAGATGAAATTTATTATATCGATTTAAGGATTTATCTCTCTGTATATGTGTGACATAGTCTGTGAAAGGCTGTAGTAGTATATGTTTGACATACATGCAACACCACTTCTGAATCAGCCCCTCTGAACAGACTTTAAACAGATTTTCTCACTGAATCCACAGAGGCCGGGAGGTTTTGGAAACACACGAAACCTACTTTGTTTACATATCCGTACTCCTACGCCCTGATGCGTTTGGGCATCCGCGGTGTACAAGACAGCTAATGAGTCAGGCACAGTTTTTTTTGTAAAGACAAGTGTGAAGAAGGCAGGTGACACATTTCAGAGGTTCACCTTTAAGAAGTGCTCTCTTCAAGCACCACTTTTACATTTGAGTCAACATTGTTGGGTCTTAACAGATTTGCTCCTTCCAGCAATGTCACCATGGATTTTATGTCCGAGGCTCCGGGGCCATTTCAGCGTTTCGCATTTTAATTTTGCGCCTGCCGGAGGACGCTTCAAACCCATAATTAAAGGTTATTTTATGGACGGCTCAGCGACCTCTGCACTCTAAAGAGCCAGCTTGGCTCCTTGATTAATTTTGCTTATTAGGGCGACAAAACCTAACTCGTCCTCTAACGGACGGCTCAACGGGTTTTGCACCTGCAGTGTTACATTTTTAGGTTGCAGGACATACGACGCACTTCTAAAAAGAGAAAAACGATCAGTTTTCTTGAATGTAACATTTGACAAAAATGGAAATAGAGAAGGAAGAAAAATAGTTTGAGACCAAACGACAGAAAAATATGTGACTGAATAAATAAAATAAAATAAAATGAAACATTAGAACCACAATCAATCTAACTAGAGCGATTACTATGGAAAACCAACCGACCAGCTTTGCCAATGCAGGTTCCTACTTTGGCAAGGGATGGGAATTAAACCACAGTTTCTGTCAAAGATTAGACCTGTCCTAATATAACCACCAGAGCCTGCAGAGATCCATTTGACTGCAGTTTTTTCCCTCACATTGTGTCTTAACAACCGAAAACATTTTTACTTGGATGGTATTTGATATATGTCTGTTGCATATTGTGCAGTGGAAGATAAATTGATACATGATTTAGAAAACATCGTTCGAATAACAGTCTGGAAATCGTGGCGTGCATACGAGTCCAGCTCTGCGTAATCAGTTGTTCAACTAACATGTAAACAAGGTCCATCTGTGTGCAATTTAATCTTCAACCTCAGTGTACATACTTTTGCCAAGGCACTGCCAAAAAAAAAAAAGTCCTCATTAGATCAAACAAAGAAAACAACCATCTCCAAATGGCGAACTGCGTAAGTGCGTCGTCACACGATGAAAGGTTTCTGAGCGAAACGGCTCTTAGGTCGACCGCACCCTCCTGTCCGGCCGAGCTCTTCGGCTGAGAGCCTCTTTAGCTCCAAATGTTGCGGCGGGGTTAAAATGGTGTAAACTCGGAACAGATTTGAGAGAATTCAGTGAGAAAACCTGCAGGGCTCTGCATCGAAAACCATCGGCAGCACATTTCTGTCATTCGCACATTCCTAGAAGAGGAAAAATATGCAGCGTAGTTTATAAGAGAAGGAGCAAAATGGGAGGTTTAGCTAAAAGTCTTTGTGAATTTACACAATAGATGTAATTTATATTAGTTTCTCCATATCTTTCTTTAAGTGTGTTCCACTTTAGGACTCGCCCAATAGTCCGGGGGGGGGTTCCTTTACAAAAAGCTTTCTTAAATGCACCCAAAGAGCTTTGATTTTAGCCATTTAAATGCAGTTGGTACATCTTTCAGTGAGTTGAAACAAACGGGGATTTTTCTTCCACACAGCTGAACGTCACTCGCCACATGGAAGCTACAGACATTGTCATGAGAGAGGATTTTTTTTAAAACTCCATTGCAGTGTCTTCCAGTTGGAGCCCCACCTTTTGGACAAATGAACAAAAAAAAAAAAAGGACTCAGAGTTCGAACGGTGGATGACGGGGGGGTAAATATCAGTGACATGTTTCCTCTTAGCAATCCCCTCCTCGCATCAGAAACCCACCGAGTGAACGGTTTCGACGTTTTGTAGTTGTAGACTATCAGTTGTAGTGTTTGCAGTCAATATCGTAGCTGTTATCTGTATATTTGGATGAACGCACTACATTGCCGTGTTGACGCAGTTTGTGAATGAGCTAAACTTTGTTTGCACTTAATACGGGGACCTGAGCGATGAACCAGTGGTAGAGGCCAAGTAAAACACGCACCACATTACGCAGAAGTCATACAGCTGCATCTCAGTAAATCAGAACACTGTCAAAAAGTTTGGGGGGTTTTTTGGTACATTTTGAAATGTACTTCAAATGTGTATTTTTCTGTTTAAATTTGAAGGTTATGGTTTGCAGAAAAAACAAAAATCCAGCTTCTCTAAATTCTGACAGAAGAGACACAAGATTCAATAAAGCAGATGACCTGAAGGCCTTTGTGAAAGGCTTCCATCACACATCCGCAGAGCCAGGGGTTGATAGCTTCCATGCCACGCCGCATTGATGCAGTAACTTTTGCAAAGAAAACCTTTGCATTTCATTCATACACTACACAATGCATGTAGAAGCTGTTCGTTTGGGCATCAAATGCTTTATTTTTCTTTTTTCGTCATACATAACTTGAGTTTGAACTTTGAGTTTTCATTAGCTGAAACCCATAATGATCAAAATTACCACAAATAAACACATGAAATACATCACTGTGTGTGTAATGAACCCATTTACAACAGGAAAGTCACAGCTTACTGAAATAAATGATCCGTAATGTTCCGATTTACTGAGATGCACTTGTAGATGTTTTTGTTTTTTTTCGCTCTCTCTCTCACACAGATGCTGACATTTATCTTACGACTCTGCGTGCGTGTGTGTATCATTTTAAATGTTAGTGTCTGCTGTAGGGTCTGTGCTTCACATCTTTGGGTTTCAACTTAAAAACATTTTTGCAAACTCAAGAGCGAC
This sequence comes from Poecilia mexicana, assembly GCF_051168715.1. NCBI lineage: Eukaryota > Metazoa > Chordata > Actinopteri > Cyprinodontiformes > Poeciliidae > Poecilia > Poecilia mexicana. Next base: position 7,728,214 of record NW_028263373.1, on the reverse strand, counting down.
TTCCTTCCTTCAGCCGGTTTCTACATGCGCTCGTGAGCGTAAAGGAGGACCCGTCGACGTCTGCGATGCAAAACAGAAATCCGTTTGTTCTCCTGATGTGCAGTGGCCAGTTGTTATCAGTTTGCTGTTCGTCACATGAAGACCACAGCAGCATTTTTTTTATTTTTGTACAGTCTGTTTGTTTTTTTCTTTTTGCCTTATCTGAAAGTTTTACACGTGGGTCTATTGTTTATTTTATATATCTTTTTTTTCCACCTGTATTCCTGTATTTATTTACTTTTTTCCTTCCTCATTGCTGTTTTCTTGAGAATATGTACATAAATCTATAAATACATATATAAAGATATACAAATATATTTTCCATTTGAATCGGAGAATCTTATTTTTATTTGGTTTTATTTTTGCTGCTGGGTAAGAAGCGATTGCATGGCTGCAATCTACATAATTTAAACCACATTCTTCAGTGTGTCTGTCAAGATGCAGCTGCTGTACATCTACGGCGCGTAAAACCCACAGCTGTTCCTTTGTATGATTTCTGAAACTGAAAGACTTGTGGGTTTTTATCGTACATGCAAATCGAATAGGGATTCTTCCAACTGTTCAAGCCGTGTCGTGTTTGTGTTCTCAAATCGCCGTGTGCCCTCGTCCGATAGGGAGAGTCCGTTGCAGAAGACATAGCATGATTTCACAAATAAATATGCATATCAGAAAAGTGTATTTTATGTATATCTGTGTACATTCATCTATTTATATATGGGAGTAAATAGATGGCTGTGTGTGTGTTTGGACTCAATCAGAATGAATATGAAATAAAGCAGTTCTATGAATTGTCCATGGAGAAGATGTTGTGCGTTTATTCCTGAGGGAAATAATTCGCTCGTAGTCACAATAGGTGGTTTGTTCATAAATACTACTTAGTGATGGAGTATTGTTAGTTCTGGTGCTTAAAGCAGAAGTTTTAAAGAGGGATGTAGTCATATGAAAATAGTGTATGAAGTATAAAGGTAAAAATAGTGGCATTAAAAGCAGCGAAAGCAGACACATGCTCGGTATTGGATTTGTTATCTTGCATTTGTGTCTTCAACAATCATTGGCATGCTTGAAAATATTTAGATTTTCTTTATTCCAGCAGAAATTATAGAAAAATGTAATTACAACAACATCTAGCAGCACTCATACAAATAAAAATAAAATAGTTTAAAATTTAACTTTTTTACATTACCCCAAACTTAATTGAATGGGATTTTATGTGAAAGTGCCGTATACTTGTGAACTTCTGAAAGGTATGAAAAGTGTGTGTGCTTCTACTCAGCTGCAACCTATCCCAAAAGTCAATGCCTCTTGGAACTAACTTTTTGCTATAATTCAAGTGTGCAAGTCGCATGCGTCTCTGACTTAACCATTTTAAATATGATGCTTTGATTTGAACCATTTGAAGTGAACCTTTGTCCCAGTCTCAAGTCTTCTTCAGCCTCAGATACGTTTCCTTCATGAATTGCCCTATATTTAGCTCCATTTAAAATAATCCTGTCAACACTGACCGGCTTCCTTGTACTTGCTGAAGAAAATATTTCCTCAGAATGAATTTGCAAGGGTTGGTGTGCTATATTAGTTTTCCTCACATACTGTGTTTTTCATGTAGAGCAGAAGCTAAATTTAGTCTCAGCTGATTATTCCACAATAGCTTTTACTTATGGTGAGATGAAATTACATACAGACAGACCAAAGGCAGTTGGTTCCACTGAGTTTTATTTCCGGGTATCAGATTAAAAGGACACTAAGAACATATGCCTGCCACACTTTCAGGCTTGTTTGTGGGGGTGTGAGGGAATTGTGAATGTTCAAATTTTTAAAAAAAATTATGTGTCATGTCATGTAAGTTGGACTGTTAGATTAAATGTACATAAAATACACCGAGGCTTGTGGTTGTGACGTCCCAAAATGCGAAAAGTTTAAAGATTATGAATATTTTTGAAAGGTAGTGTAATACCATGCAATTTTTTAAAAGGATCCAGATGTTTGATTTTTAGTAAGAGCACTGGGTTGCCAATGGGTCACATATGCAACATATACAAAATAAAATATCGTATTAAAGAAAGCAGTCAAAATATAAACATCAATGTTTTCTCGGACCATTAACTTGATTTAATCAGGAAAAAACTGACAAGAACGTTTCAGGACGTCAGGAGAACAAAAGCAGTAATACCTTGTCGTCTTCTCCGTTGTTTACGTAGTTTGATTGGCATCTTCAAAGAACTGTCTTGATTGGTTCATAGATTTGTCCGTCAATAGGATTAGCCTTCCTATTGGTCAAACTAAAGGATTCCAAACTCACGTGCTGTTAACTTGCTTTGAAGGCGGTGCCAGGTTGCTAGCTACCCGGCAGACGGAGAAAATTGTTGATATTTGTTGGAAATACAAAGTTGAAAAAATATTCGTCGACCATGGGAACTCGAGATGATGAATACGACTATTTGTTTAAAGGTAATTGGTTGTTGGAAAGTGGGTGAATGGCGGCGGTCAGACCGTGTTTGCTGTGATTCCGTGATGTTAGCTAACTGTGAGGAAGTCAGCTGCAGAAATGCTAAAGTTAGCTTGAACACTAAGTGGCATATGAAAAGACAACTAAGTAATTCGGTTTATAGCATCGCATAATCTTTGTCTTAACATTGTCATCAAAGTGCTTGTCTGTGGAGTGAACTATAGTCTCTGTAAAGGAAGTCCCGTGATGTCCAATGTTTGGTCGTAATTTGTTTTATGCAAAGCTGTTTGCTAACATATTAGCTGCTTCTCATTTCAAAAACAATTATTTGAAACGCTCCAATTTTTGACATTGCTCATTCTGTTAAACATGTTGTTGCTAACTGAAGTTTCTACACCTTAAATAAACCTTATTAACAAAATTAAAGTATGTATTTAAGACGTCATCACATCATCTTTATGATACGTACAGTTAAAACTAGATATTGATACACATTGTATAAAAACAAACGTTACCTTTTATATCTTGGACATGAAACAGATTAAACAGCTCCAGTTCTAGGTCAGATAGTTCTATTTTCTATTTGTCAGATACTTGAAAAATGAGAGATAATTGTGTTACTTTCTTCAAAGTCAAGTTTTATTCACTCGTTTGTTTGCAATGTACATGTAGAAACACCGTAGGAATCCATCCATCTCACTGCTCAGGAGGGAGATGATTCTGTGTTCTCTGTTTTGGTGTGAAATGTATGTATCAAACCCAGAACTAAAGTAAAAGATCTGTCAAAGATATTTTACTTTAGATCATTCATTCTCTTTCCAGCTGAAACTGGAAAGAGAATGAATCCAGAATGATTCCAACAGCAACCTGGCCTGAATTGCCCATTCAGCAAAGAAGAAGCCATTACTCCTAAAGCAACATGAAAATAAGCCAGATTACTGTTTGTTAATGCTGTCAGGGATAAAAACTTTAATTTCCAAACATATGTCCTGTTTGCTTATGAAACTCAAACGGAAGTGATGAGCAGGAGCACTTTTATACGTCATCAGAATAAAACAAAGCTCAGAACCAGTCATAGTCAAAGTTGTCATGTCAAACCTCAGAAATATTGGAGATCGTTACGGAAACCTAACTGATTCATGTTTACTTACTGTACTGTGAGAAGTCCTGACACATCCTTCTTTTTTTCCTTTCCTATTAATTTCTTCCAAGAAGCCGAACTTTGTCATTTTGATATAACTAATGAGTCATTTGTGTGTTTGTTTTTTAAATAAAGACACAGGATTGTTCAAAATCACAATGTAAAAAAAAATCGCGTGTGCAACGAAGCAGGTAGTGACACAACCCAGATTTTGCTCATTATGGCTGTAATGCATTATGAAAGTGTGCTGCAGGTTCTTCTACAGCGGATGAACTCTGCGAACCAAGCATCACGGAAGGAATTACAATATTATTCCTATAATTTTGGGGGGTGGGGTTTTCCAGTAGTTGATGCGCTGCTCCCAGATCAGAGGCAATAAAGAAAAATTAGCTGATTCTGATCTCTTTGTCTATTAATTGGTGCATCTAAGCACACATCATGTAAGCTTTACAGCTTCTGAGTGTGGAGCTAAATTAAACTACATACTGTGATAAATGCACGTCCATGAGATAAGCACGAGGCTGTCATCACAGTTTTATAACAAAGCCCATTAAATCCGCCAACGTGATCTGGGTGGGGTTGAATTTAACCAGTGTGTGCCAGCAGCCCTCCACAACATAACAACATGGCTTTTTAACATGTGCACCTGGTTCGTTTAGTGGTCCTAATCGGAGACTCGGGCGTGGGGAAGAGCAACCTGCTGTCCCGTTTCACCCGGAACGAGTTCAACCTGGAGAGCAAGAGCACCATCGGGGTGGAGTTCGCCACCCGCAGCATCCAGGTGGACGGAAAGACGATAAAGGCTCAGATCTGGGACACAGCGGGACAGGAGCGCTACAGAGCAATCACCTCAGCGTGAGTCTGTGTTGTATTAGTCTTTTGAAAGCAGTTGCTTATTTAGAAATATGCTTTCTGGTTAATGATTGTAGCTCAGCAGTTGGTGTTTATTCCTCACGCAAATGAAATCTTTGTCCTCTTGTAGCTGTCGTTTTGCAGATTATTTCATGTTACAGTCAAAGTACAAGCCTACATGTAAAATATTTCAGATGAACATTTTTTTTGTCGTGTTTTTTTTTTTTCTCCCTCGTTCACTCTTCCTTCCTTGCCCTCGCCAGGTACTACCGGGGCGCGGTCGGAGCGCTGCTGGTCTACGACATCGCCAAGCACCTGACGTACGAGAACGTGGAGCGCTGGCTGAAGGAGCTGAGGGACCACGCCGACAACAACATCGTCATCATGCTGGTGGGGAACAAGAGCGACCTGCGCCACCTCAGGGCCGTGCCCACCGACGAGGCTCGAGCCTTCGCTGGTTAGTTGTTTAATGAGTATGTTTGTTATTACAGGCTCGGCTGTGTTTAGATGCTAAAGAGCCATAATGATTATTATTTACTGACTGGGAGGACAGAATTGTTTCAAACTTTATTACTTGTCCCATTTTTTTTAAACGCCATATCCAGCCATCCATCTATTTTATTTATTTGTATCCAAGAAAATGCTAAAATACTTGAAAGTATTAATTATATATGTAAACTGTTAGTACCAAAGTACTTCCATGCTTTTAGACCACTTCAGCCTTTAAAAACGTCTAAAAACATTTGTATCCCGTTAGGGAGTTATCAGATGCACGATTTGTGCTGGCGTGGTCATGCAGACAAAGCCAGTCAATGGCTGGATCTGAACTCCAGCCATTCCTGTATAAACCACCGAGTTAATGACCGTAAACATACTTTAAAGATGTATTTTCATCTCTTTGTGTCTTCTCTTATATTCAGAGAAGAACACTCTGTCATTTATTGAAACGTCAGCCCTGGACTCCACTAATGTAGAAGAAGCATTCAAGAATATTCTCACAGGTAGGAGAAGAGATTCACCAACGATTCAGTTTGATACAAACCATTTTCACTCTCTCACATCCTTGTTGTTTTCTTTATTTATCCCCCCTCAGAAATCTACCGGATTGTTTCTCAGAGGCAAATATCAGACAGATCTGCCCATGACGATTCTCCGGGCAACAACGTCGTGGACATCAGCGTCCCTCCGACCATGGATGGGCAGAGGGGGAACAAACTGCCCTGCTGTCAAAGCCTGTGACCCCTCGTGTGTTCTCTGTCTACCTCTTCCGTTTTCCTTCCTGATTCATTTCAACTTTCATGCTGCTCTCGTTGCGTTCTCAAAAAAGCTGGGATGTCAAAACTTTAAATTGACTTTCATTTTTTTGCAGTTTTTATTCTCCTTTTGATCTTCCTTTGATTTCTAAGGAAAACATCTTAGATATTTTTCTCCCTTGGTGTGGCCGGGTGAAAGGCGCTTTAAGCAGGCGGAGCCTGTAGTAAACTACAATCTGTTTGTAATTCATGAGACGACGATCCTATTGACCCCCTCCCGTCGAGGGACTGGCGAGGGATCAGCAGGTCTCTTCCTAGTCTGCATAAAGACTCATGACACAATTTTCTGCAGTGGAAACTCTTCATCTCTTGTGTGGTTGACCTGATTCTGCCCTGTCCTGCTGTAGAGGAGGAGCCAAGGAGAAAGAAGGTCTGAAATCTCTGCTTGCTACTTTGAGTCCCTTTTGCCCATCCTGGTGTGAAATCGGCAAGAGCCACTAGCAACACTGGCTGTGACTGACTGATTTAATGTGGGCAGGTGTGAAACAAATGCTGTGATTTTAATTGTATGTGTGTGTCTTTTCTGGATGTGTGTTGATCATAGAGCACAAAGATACCAAAGGAAACTATTGCAGTCCTCATGCATTTTCCAGGTTAACTGCTAAAAAAAAAAAAAAAACAATGGGTAATGCTCCGTAGATGAGCTGGTTTGTTGCCTGCTTGATATGTGAAATCAGATTATCTGATTCCTGTTCCTTTATCTTAATCTGGCTGAGATCAAACTTTGATGTTTTTGCACTAATGTCCAACAATTTCACAGAAACACGTCCCATCACTATTTCCAAACACTTAGTCAAGAACACTTTTTTGTGTGTGCAGTTTTTGCTGTTGAATGTGTTAAATATCAAACTGGATTGGATTTAAAATCTGTTTTAATCTGATGACATTTCAGTCACAACAAATTCAACCTTTTAACTTTTTACACCTATCTGAGAAAAAAGGACCTGAAAACACAAAATCTTAATTTCAGTAAATGGTTAAAATGTGTTTTTTTTTTTCCATGTGTTGGAGCAGTTTTCTTTGACACTGCTCATGAGATGCTGAAATAAAAAGAAGTGTGTAAAGCCGTTGCCTGAATGGGAAGCAGTTATTATGCGGTGCTGTGGCCAGTTTATTCTCAGCGGTCTGTGAAGGTTTCAGAGAGGTTTGCTTGAGAACACACCAGACGGGTCAGGGATAAAGTTGTGAAATTTAGAGCTGGATTAGGTAATAAAAAGCCATGAAGAGTTCTTGTAATAGCTTCCCACATGTAGGGAGCACCACAAATGTGGAGAAAGGCACTCTGTCTAACATCCTATCTGGTGGTGGTAAGCTAACACTTGACATCAGACTGAGCACCCTTTATCCACATCATGATTTTCATCAGCAGAACAACCCTAAACATGGAACATATGAGTTAAGAGTCAAAGTCTATATCTAAAATTTATTCAAGAATCAGTGTCTAACATACAGACTCCTTATGGAGTTTCATCTTTCTTCTTAAAAAGAATAGGCAACATTTTCAGGTCTTGAAAACCAGGTACTGTTTTCCCTCCACTTCAAAGTCTGACAAAACCCTGTAAAAAAAAAACAACGCAAATGTATTAAACTCTTCATGAGAATCATATTTCCAAATGGTCCTCATATGTCATAGTAGTCACAAAGAGCCTTCCTTTGTCCTGATGGCTCTAAATGTTTACATGGACGCAGTTAATTGTTTTGACAGTTTGAGCCCATGTCCCTGTTTATTCCCTCTGATGACCATGTGTCCGGACCCCTCCCTCCGACACCCCGCTGTCATCCACCATCACTCCTCCGGGCAGTGCACGCCTTCCCTGACCGCAGATCCAGACTGTAGAAGGCGATGAATATGATGATGAACCTCGTGGGCAGTATTTAAAGCCCCAAGAAAGCGGAAGCCTGGTCTGGGCCGAGTTATCAGCTGATAGGAGGGAGACAGGGAGGTGCTGTGGTTGGCTAGCGCATCCCAGACAGCTCTAGCTGAGCTGCTGCACCCTTGTTTTGTAGTTCCTTCCGTCCTACAGTGAAAATGGAGTGAGGAGACAAAGCGAGGTTAAAGGGGCGCTGATAAAAGCTGCCCTGAAAAGTCACTGAACACCGAAGAAGGTGAGTAGCTGTTAGCTTCTAAGTCTTACAGCCTCTAACGGGGTGGTTAGCAGCCGCTCACTGACAGCTAGCTAACACAGCTCAGCTATTTAACACGTTTGTTTATAACCAGAAAACATAAAGAAGCTGTTAATGTTGCGTAATATTTCAGCTATTAGCAGGAATTTTCTTTATGAGCCATTGCCCGCCTGCTTATGTATGCTTTCGGTATCATAACGCCGCTACTGAGCTCCAGACAATAGCCTGTGTCAAAGCCCCAACATCTGTCTGCAGCTGTAACATAAGCCGCTGAAAGCCAGAGCAGAAAGAAAATATACTCACCTTACCATTTACGCTCACTACTCTTTTTGTTTTCGACCAGTGTACCTTATTGTCTTTAAATCCACGCGTTTATCTTAAGTAAAACTAGAAGTGTGGTTTAATCCCAGTGTTTACACGCGGCCCGTGTCGAAACGGACAGTAAATAATTAGGTTTAGCTGTTGTTTCTGATTTGGAGAGGAGTGTGTGTGTGTGTGTGTGTGGGGGGGGGGGGGTTACCTCTTTGTTGATCTGGGTCAAGGATTGTGACACTGTCCTAATCGTGGCCCCATGTTTTCAGTCTACACGAGCAACGACACAAAGTAAGGCATCAACTTATTTGCTCAATAATTCAGGAAGGAAGTTGAATTTTGGGCCCTGAAGCTTAAACCAAATGTTTTAACCCTACATGTATCTCTGTAGATTCAGGAGACTTTTGTCTGGTCCGTAGTGGAGATGCTGTTGCATTAATATATGTTGGCATAGATCTCAGGTTTATTGGAGAACTTCATCATTTTTTCAGTATACCACTTGTTTTAGTCTGAGTAGATTTCCTAAAAAATGATTTATTTCCCCTCTATTCAAAAATAGTGAGACATACACGTCCAGGCTGAAATTGATCAGTAAGTACATATTCCTGTTAGTCATGCTCGTTTGTAATTGATATGCAATACACCCAATTTGCTTGCTAAAACGTAAATGTGGTCCTGTGTGGGTTATCTGGAAACAGGCAGCTGGTTATCAGTGGGCCACACATCTCAGTCATGGCTGCTAACATCACTTTGGTCTTTAGAAAAGATTAACTGCTTTGGGGAAAAAAAGAAAAACCCTGGTCTGTTTCCAAAATACCAGCTTTCTCATAGATGATGCAAAGCAATTCTTAAGAAGAATGTCTCCGCTGATGTGGCAGGAAATGCATTCATGGTTTCCCACATGTGGACTGGGAATATTTAGTAAAAATATCCCGGTTTTACATCATTTACTCAAAAAAAAAAAAAAAGGTTTAGTACAAATATATAGCATGATCAAACACAAAGTGTTTGTTTTGATAATAAAGTAATGCAAGCACAGATTTTTATGTTTGGTAAAATGCCATTTACTTGGATTTTAACTCAGATTTGTTTGCACAAAAAATGGAACTGAAAACAGCCCAGTGGATGTTTTCATGTGGTTATTCATCAGAACATCATCCCTCTTTGACGTTCTGCTTTCTTTTATAAACGAAAGGATAATCAGCTTATTTAAGAGTTGTCTGTTAAATGTGCAGTTATGAAAAAATGAATGTATAGAGTGTTATATGTAATCCTACGGTGACGAGAGGAAAAAGACTGAAACTGTCAAAAATAAATGAATTGTTTGATGTTCATGTACTAAACAAGCATTGGGGGTTTTTTTTCCCTTCCTTTTTTTTCCAGTAAATAAATGAACAGGTTTTTTTTGTAAACAGAGTAAAGCCGGGGTAACGTTTTTTTGCCAGATCTCTAGCTGCTCACTAATGAATTTTGTTTTTATTTACAACTTGCAGCACATTATTCTACTGAATGCATATAATTAATTTCTTTATATAAAAAAGAAATGAATAGAGTCTCCTCATTTGTGTAATAACAACCCCTAAAACCATGTAGGTACATCGAAAAAAAACAACAAAAAACTGAATATCATGAAAAGATTCCTGATAATTTGTCACTCATTTCAGAAATGAGTAATGCCAGGCCTTCTACGTTAGTCACACATAGTGAAATATTTTAAGCCTTTATTTCTTGTAATTTTGATGATCATGACCTAAATTTATTATGTTTCACAAAATTTTCAAAATGTATCCCTCTCCTCTCTTGTCCACTTGGATTCCTGGTTTAGTTGTTTATTTGACTTGAATGGTTAGTTTGGGTTGACTTGAACTACTTTAGTTTGGTTCACTTAATTTAATACTTGCTCAGAGTTGTGATTGTGATATGTTGTATATTTAGTTCAAATTCAGAGTTTTGACCCGTCCACAACCAAAGAAGCTGATCTGAATGCTGTGTATAAATACATATTCATGAAAAGTTCGGTGGAAGGAAAGGTGTAAAAGGAGCAAAATCCATTCAGGGATTCAATGCTCAGATGAATTTTACACACGGACCACAAACGTCCCATTCGTCAAGCCACTTCTGAACCAGACAGGAAGTCAGAAGTGTCTTACCTGAGCTGAGGAGAAAAATCTTCACTACTGCTCCGTGGTTCAGTTTTCAGAGGAAAGTCTTGATTTCATTTGGAAATCAAGACCCAAATGAAAGAGGAAGAGTGGCGAGGCATAGACTCCGCGTTTCTTGAAGTCCAGTGTGAAGTTTCCACAGTCGGTGGCGAGTTGTGGTCAATGCAGTGTTGGCCAACTGCGTTTCTATTAAGTCCAAAGTCGACACAGCCGCCTGCCAGGAAATTCTAGAGAACATCATGCTTCCTTCTGCTTTGTTGAGACGCCGACTTCATTTTCCAGCTCGGCATTTCGCCACTGATGCAGTAATTCATGCGAAAAGAGGCCCAACCAAGTATTGAGTGCATGGAAATGAACACCCTTATGAGAATCCTGACATTTCTGTTAAAAAAAACCCCAACTTATTATTATGTAATCACTAATTTTCTGACACACTGAATATTGAGTTTTCACTGTCTGTGAGCCATAAATGTTAAAAGTACAAGAAATAAAGCTGTAAAACATTTCACTCTTCTATATTGTAAATTAGTTTCAGTTTCTGCAGTAAGTGGTAAATATTTTTTCAGTGACATTCAAGTTTTTTGAGATGTATAAATCTGGTGCATTTGAAAAAATGACACATTACTGTCTTTCTTTTTTCTGATTAGTTTAGCTCCTTTTTAAATATGTCTTCCACTGAGAAAGACCAGGACTTTTTTTCAAACTGAATTTATTTTTCTGCTTCTCTGTAGAGTCATTGTTCTCTGGTGGAAAGCAGCAGGCGATCGCTCTCATTGTTATTCCCCCGTGCTCGGACCATCCGGCGCCCACAACCCTCAACGCCATCGCTTCTGCCTGTAGGGCCGGCGTCTGGACGTGGCGGACGAGGCTGCCATGACGACAGGCGGGTGCTGCCACCTGCCCGGCTCCCTGTGCGACTGTGCCGGCGCGGCGGGCATGTGGAAGATTGTCGAGGAGGCGGGCGGCGAGGGATGCCAGGCCCTCTACGTCACTCAGGTCACGGCGCTGGACGGGCGGCTGCTGTCCTCCGTGCTCAAACCCATGAGCATACAAAGGTGAGACCCGGACTTGTCACGCATTCTCAAAACGGCGACAAACGGTTTCCTCCGGACGCAGGAGGAGTTGTGTTTGAACGAGTGTTGTCCGTTTGCATCAGCGACGGTCCCATCTGCCGCATTTGCCACGAGGGGGGCAGCAGTGAGGGTCTCCTGTCCCCGTGCGACTGCACGGGCACGCTGGGCACGGTGCACAAGAGCTGCCTGGAGAAGTGGCTGTCGTCGTCCAACACCAGCTACTGCGAGCTCTGTCACACAGAGTTCAGCATCGAGAGGCGACCCAAGCCGCTCACAGAGGTAACCGTCGCCAACGCCGTCTGCATCCGTCGTCTCTCTCTCGTTTCATTCGTTGGCCTTACAAAAGTTTTATTTCTCGCACTATTTTTCCCCTATGTTTTTGTCATACTTTAGCTGAAATAAGTGTGAAAAATGTTGCGCGCATTTTGAATTCTGCTCCACTTTTTCGCTGTCATTTTATTCTCGGGTTCTTCGAAGCAACGTCTCTGCATGCTTGAAATTTCCCCGTTTTTTTTCTCTCAGCGAGATAACTCGGGTTTAGTCAGGCTCGACTGTAGAGTATTTGTAAACGTCAATTTTTAAATAGAAATGTTTTGTATTGTTCACTCATGTCTTACATTTTCCTTATTTCTACAATTGCATGTCACTTTTTGTCGAGTCACACATCCTGATAAAATACAATAAGTTTGTGGTTGTTTAGGTGATGAGAAAAATCTCCGTAGGGATGTGAACACGTCTGCGGGGGAATTTATGCTTGAAGATCTGCAATCTCACTATTCTTCCACTCTCATTTTTGACCTTTCACCTCCCGGCTCCACAGTGGCTGCAGGACCCCGGCCCTCGTAACGAGAAGCGGACGCTGTTCTGCGACATGGTGTGCTTCCTCTTCATCACGCCGCTGGCGGCAATCTCCGGCTGGCTGTGCCTGAGGGGGGCTCAGGACCACCTTCACATGGGCAGCTGGCTGCAGGCCGTGGGCCTCATCGCGCTCACCATCGCCCTCTTCACCATCTACGTCCTCTGGACCCTGGTGAGCATGACTCCCGACGCAGCCCAGCTGCAAAAAAACAAAACAAACAAAAATAAAAAAACCTCGTCCCTTTTGCTGACGTCTCTTCCGCGTTTCCGTCCTCCAGGTCTCTTTCCGCTACCACTGTCAGCTCTACTCCGAGTGGAGAAGAACAAATCAGAAAGTGCGTCTTCTCATTCCCGAAGCCAAGGAGTCCAGCTCTTCCCAGCATTCCTTGCTCTCTAACAAACTGAAGAAGTCTGCCAGTCAGAGTATAGTATGAGAGCAGATGGAGACATGTGGGAAGCTTGCATCACGTTTGTTGACTGGACTTCAAAAAAGCACTTCTGGGCTCTTTTTAAAAAAAATTGTTTTACTTTATATTGGTTTCTTCCTTGTTTGCATATTTTTTCCACTCCATCTGACAAATGCGTTCTGCAGGAACGCATTTAAATCGAGTCCTTCTGGGGGTTTTTAATCACTGGATGTTTGATAAAGTTTATGCAAAAAAAAACAAAACTGAAAGAAGACTGGGAGACGGCATGTGATGTTCAGAAGCGTACATGTTTTCTGACTCATCGTGATGGATGTGAGGATGATGATGATGATGATGAGCGGTTCTGCTAACCATAAATGGATTTCCATAATCGTCCCCCACAGTTTGGCAACCTCTCTTACCCTGAAGTGTTGCACATTCAGGCATAAACCCCAAATTAACCCTCGATTGTGAACAAAAATCTGAAAAATGTAGTTCACATTTGTGATACCCTTACATATGAAAGTGTAACCAGCTGCCATGAAAAGACACCCAGTTTGTAACTGTGTATCGTCTTACCAGTATTTAAAGGAAACCTTTTTGCAAGGCTCCGCAGAACAATTTCTCAGTGTGACGAAAACTGTAACTGCACCCTAAGCGGGGAGTTTTGTGTTGACGTTCGTTAGCCTGCTCTGCCTCTGTCGTTTGCAACTCACTGCCGCATGAGTGTGCTCTCATATTACTGTGACTGGAGCAGGTTGGGGGAAAAAAACCCTCCCATCTTTGATTTATATTTCACAACCCAGAGTTTGAGTTAACGCGCGACTCAGATTTTTCACTGCAGCAGTTTTTTTTTTTTATTTGTTTGTTTTTTTAACTTCTGGTCTAGTAAGGGACGACTATGTAACATGAGATTGTGCAATAACAACACTGTGGAAATTGAAGCTTTTACTGTAAGCAAAGATACTAACATGCACAGTTATGCATTGCATGCTAACCTCACAATTAGTGATTTTAGGATTTTTTTTTTTTTTTTTTTTCTGTTGGTGTATTTTTAAATTCATGTTAGACTGCATTTCCTGTTTTCCAGCTGAAGCCGGCTTCGCCAGCAAGGTTTTTGTATCATCAGCACTGAACATGTCGGTGTTCATTTGGAGAGACAGAAACTAAAACAGCTTTTAAAAGAACATTTTATATACACATATATAATTTAGTTTTTTTTTGTTTTGTTTTGTTTTTTTTTAAACCCAGAGTAGTATTACAGAAGCATATTCTAGGTTTTGAGTTCAACGTTGCTGTAAGAATCAGTTTTGGGATGGTCAGTCTAGTGGTTGGTGGTGTGGACGCCTACCTTGGTGCAGTATTCTCCGAATGTGAGCTTTCTAGAGCAGGAGTGTCAAACTCTGTTCCGTTTTGGGCCATATCAAAAATCTGGATGTTCTTAAAGGGCCGGTTGTGCCAGAATGCATTGATAAAACCCACTAAACTGTTAAAATATTAACAAATGGATGTGTCTCCAGGATTTTGATTGTTTTTTGGGGCTTTTTTTGTAATCAAAATCACACATTTTGTGATGCTAATTTAGAAACATTTGTAAGGAATTTTTATATTTGAGTTGATGTAACTTTTTCTTACTTGACATCAAGTACGGCTGAGGCAGCAGTCACTTAAACTCAATGTTTTTGAGCAATTTTGAGAAAAAATTGCAATAAAATCAGAAACGATGTGATTTTTATGTGAATTGTGAGGATTTGTGAAAAACTGGAGGGATTTATTGATGTAATTTGCCACATAAAAAGCTACGGCGGGCCAGATTTGGCCTCGAGTTTGACACATCTGCTCTAGAGGGATCATATAAATGCCGGCGGAGCTGCGAAAAGCGGCAATGGGTTCAGTTCAATACGTCAGCTATAAACTTAGGTAGATATTACAATATTTTGTGGTTCTCCATTAATAATGATTAATATATATATATATATATATATATAATAAAAACTCATCCGTCTTTTTTGACAGTATGTCCATCACCCGTTTCTCAAAGCTTCACAAACACAATGCCTTAAGAATAAAACATTCCTGTTGTGATATAGGCTGATGCATCCACTGCTGGTATTCTACAGCTAATTTAATTTAAACATTTCTTATATTTATTGAAGCACCCATGAAACCAAAAATGTGTCCAAACAACAGTAAAAAAAAAAAAAAAATCTCAACCACGCTGTCAGTTTTTAAACACCAAGTAAAGTTTATGCCATAAATCACAGTTTTTATCCAGATGATATCTTTCCTACACCCAGATCAGACCACCTTGTTTGCTGTTATCACATAAGTGATCGTGCATGTTTACAATGTAGATGGATCTATTTTTCCAAGCGCAGTGTAGTTGCAGTTTCAGGAGGGAAGGCTTGGTTTTAAACACTAAGTTTACAGTAACTGGGTGGATGAAACTCTGATTTTTCCACCTCTTAGATTTTTCAGGATGTGAACTTGTGCCACAAACTGCTTCTGTTGGAGATTTTGTACAAGAGAAAAGTGTGTTAGGGGTATTTGATTATTATTTTTTACATATATATATATTCCAATAATGTTTACACTAGCTTCTACCAGAAAAAATATTTGATCACTGGTTATTTTTTATTAAAAATGCATTTAATATCCTCGCTGAGACTTCACTGGGTCGTGGCTGTGATTTCCTGCTCATCGTAAACACCAGCGGCTGCCAGTCTGTTGAGCAACAAAGAAATGGACAGACTTTTTCTTGTATTAAGTGCGTTGAAAATTATGCAAAACTGCCCCCATTTTGGCTACGGCGTTGCCATAGAGATGTAAAAATCATCACCCGCTCCCCTAAAGCGTCTCTCTCTGCACTGTGGTCAATCTGTGTATTCAACCCATAAAATGTCACCCAAGAGATTGTAAATAATGTAAATGTCACTTGTTTTTCTAACACTTCTGTCCTGTTTGTTTTTTGCTTCTTTTTTTTTTTAAAGAGACAGGATTGTTTGTACTCCATAGGTTGAGTTGCAGTTCTTTGTTTATAATATTTACAGTGTTTTCTGATACATTACAGGATGTCTTTTAAAAAAAAAAAAAAAAAAAAATCCTGGTACCTTCAATCAGCCAAGAATTGTTTGCTAAAATGTAATAATAAATTCTGCGTGGGTATTAATCTAGGAAGTGTCGCCGGTTGTGTTGTTGTGCTTCTAGCAAAAGCGTCTTCTGGTTTTAATAACCCAGTAGCTCCGTAAGCTTGTTTACATCTCATCCTTTAACTCTGGCACAGGGAGGTGAGGGGAGGGAGGGGGGTCGTCTGCTCGCTAATCCTGATGGAAAACAAACCGCTAATCTCAGGTTTTACTATAAAATCAGTCACAGCTTCTCATTCTGTCCTCTGCTTAAGCTCCTTAGTTGGAGTTCAAAGTATCAGATTTGCTGCTGTTGTTGAAGGCAGGAAGTACAAAACAAAATCAAACGAGGGGAGAAAAAAAAAAAACATTTCTGTATCCTCGGCCTTCTCAGGCTACTTTGATACATTGTTCCCTAAATCCTCAAATATTTACTCTGATTTTGACCCATTGCTTGAAAAGCTAAATTTTAAATGAAAAAAAGTTAAACTTCTGACTTGATATGTGAGCAAAATTTCTAGTCAATAAAAATGGCTTTTAATCATTTAGCTTTTATCACTTTAAAAACACAGACTTCACACAGAGCTTCTTCATTTCATTTACTGGTGCTTGTGTTTTAAATGTTCCTCTTGAGTGATATATTGACCGTTTGGGTTTCTGCTTGTGACCCACAAAAGAAAATCTCCTCTAAAATGTTGGACAAAACACAAAATGTTCATCTTTTAATAACCAGGTTTTCTGCTTTCCTGTTAATCTCCACAGAACCACGTCTATCCATCGTATTTTGCACCCTAATCTACTTTTAATTACCTTATTAAAACCTGGCCAGATACATCAAGTGTTTTCAAAACGGTGATCTAAATCATGTTTTTACTGCTTTAAAAAAAAAAATCTAAATCTTTTTCAATCTTCTTTAAACGAGCCCAAAAATAAATGAATCAAATGTTTCTTTTAATTTAAAACATGCGAGACCCGTTTGAAGTTTTGGGTCTGCGATGATCTACACATTCTTTTCCCACAAAAATATTTGACTGTTCAGGTTTGCATAAAGAAAAAACTTCTTTATTTTATCTTTAAAAATAAAAATATGTTTTTTGGCCTGCAATGACTTAATCATTTTGGGCCATATCTTGCAAAAAGTTTAAGTGGGTTTGAAGCTGTGCCGTACTCTTCCCTTTTTAGCTGATGGATCCAACTGAACTGTGAGAGATATTTTATAATCTAACACTGGTTTAAACTTGTCCAAAACTCTGCTGCGTTCCTTTCTTTCAAAACGTTTTCCAACAATCCATCACATTCAAAGAACAATCGGATTTTATGCAGAGGAACATGTGGAAAAGTTTTTCTTAGTGCACTTTTCTATAGCCTTTTGCGAGGTACTGTTAGTTCAGACTTTTATGACACGTTTTACTTACCCAGCAAGACAGAGACCTCTAAATTGTTTTCCCTCTTTTCATTTCTGACTTAACTTCTGAAAACAGCTCTTTGTTTACTGCGCAGAAAAGCGTTTCAACTGCTTATAAAAACACCAGGAAGATGATTCACAAGCTGCTCTCGACACCAAACTAACCTGGGATTAGTTTTACGTTTTGCATTAAACATATTCGGATACATCAAGTCTGTCCAGGCCATTTTGTCTCCCTTAGAGTGAAAACTGCAATAAAACGTGCACTGTTCTTTTTTAAAAAATGCCATAAAACAGTACAGTCTTAATGGAAAAAAGATTGACATTTTGACCAAATGCTATTATTCCAGTGTTTTTACCATCATTCACTGTTCAACAATAAAATACCAACCTCTCATTTTAAGGTTGGCCTGCTCTATAACGTATGCATAATTTCCATTAAAGCAGAAAATGTTTTTTTCAGAAAGGACACACAACATCCAAAAAAAAGTGCTTCAGTCAAGAGTTTTATTGTAAATTTACACAGTTCTTCACCTGAAAGTAAGACAATGACAAACGAAGCCAACTTTTCTTTAATAAATACTTAATGAGAATATTGTTTTGGCATGATGACAGATGGAAGTAAGAAGCACACCGTCAAATACATAATACTGCTTCGTCAGGCGGGAGTAACTCTTATTTAGTTCGTTTTTGCACAGCACCACCTAGTGGCGACCGCTGAAATGTATTTCCTAACCTCGCTGCGCCTGAAGGCAGCGGCTTCGTTCCTTCACTCTGACTCCATGATCGATCCATGGACATGAAAGGCTTCTGAAATAAATCCCTCATGGCGGGAGAGAAGAGCAACAAGTGATTTTGAAAGGAAACAGATTCAGAAAAAGTGCCAAAAAAAGAAAAAAAAAAAGAGATAAGAAAATGGAACGAGGTAAAGAAAAAGGAGGTGGCTTTTGTGGGAAATAAAAGTGCACTGGTGGCGTGATGAAGAGGAGGAGGAAGAGGTGCAGGGGTGAGTGTCTTCAGGCTGAGCGTCACAGGCTTTGACAGCACTGCAGTTTGTTGCCCTTCTGCCCGTCGGTCGTCGGCGGGACGCTTATGTCTACTACGTTGTTGCCCGGAGACTCGTCGTGTGCAGATCTGTCGGCTATCTGCTTCTGTGACACGATGCGGTAAATTTCTGGAGACGGGGAATTAGAAAAGAAAAACATTTTTTTTAAATTAAAGTAATGCTCATGTATGGGAAGGGAAAGGCCACCAGAGTCGGAGTACATTTCAGTAATTTCTCAGCGCTTTCCTTAGTTGTGAAAATATTTTAGGGCTGCAACTAAAGATTATTTTAGTTAGCAAATATTTTGACAAGAAAAAAATTACATTGTAGATTTTTCTTTTAAGCTTTTGCTAAACAATATTAGAAATACATTAAAGTATGGATATAAATAGTTCAAATAATCATTCAATTTACTTTTTAAATGAGCAAATAAACATTTTATTGACTAATAAATAAATAGGAATAACAGCATTCCTTCAGTGAACACTTCATCTGTCGAAGCATCTGCAGCTAAAAAACCCCCCAAAAAAACACTTTTAACATCAACATGTGAAAGGCTCAACTCTTTCTGCTTGATTTAACATCAATGCAGTTTGTGGCTGATCTGGTTTAATCGATTAATAATTGGACAGCTGCTCAAAAGCAATGGTTCAAATGTTTGTGAAAGCAAATTATTCTTCTGTCCTGGTTAAAAACTGAAACGTGACGAGTTCTAATAACAATTACAGACAAAGAAGCTTTTTTTTTTTTTTTATTCAAAATGCAAAATGTATATTTTTTCCAGTTTTGGTTTAATTAGTGCTCTGAATATATTGTTTTTTTCTTCAGAAAATGGCCTTTCTTTGAGTTTGTATACTCCAGTTAACGATTAATCGATTGCTAAATTAGTTGGAGATTATTTCAATAAACGATTCACTACAAATAATCCGATTCTTGGTTTCAGTCAGGGCAAAAGCACTGGCACTTTTGTTGTGAACTACACTTTAAGGTAATAAAGTCATCTTTTTACCAAGTGAATATGCAGAGGATTATTCCGTATTATTATCAGGAAGCTTTACCTCCAGCACATTCACATCTGACTTATCAAACCATATTCTGCATTTCTATCTACCTATCCTTTTTTTTTTTCTCTTGGTTATCTTCACTCCAGCAGAACCTGATCACCCACTGTAAGCATCTCATGCATTATTAATCACAAAAATAGACCTGCAGGGGGGGAAGCGCTTGGGAAGTAGATGAGAAAAATACTTCAACTGAGTTTTCTCCACAGCAAAGTTTGGTACAGCCCATTGTTAAACCTGCTCATCTCTGCATTTTTAAAACGCGTCTCAACATTTATACTTTGTCATACTCAAATATATCGGATTCTGTATTCCCTTCATTTTCTCTCAACCCTTCTGGAGACAAATCTGCAGAGTCTCGCTTCTCCCACCTGTTAGAATGTTCTTGAACGCCTCTTCTACGTTTGTTGAGTCCAGCGCCGACGTCTCGATGAACGACAGGGTGTTCTTTTCTGACGTAGGGAGAGAGAAAAAGGGGGGACATTTTTGAAATATCTCCGCACGGCTCGGTCGTGCTCGTTCCGCCGCGGCCCCCGCCGTCGTTTACCCGCGAAGGCTCGAGCCTCGTCGGTGGGCACGGCCCTGAGGTGGCGCAGGTCGCTCTTGTTCCCCACCAGCATGATCACGATGTTGTTGTCGGCGTGGTCCCTCAGCTCCTTCAGCCAGCGCTCCACGTTCTCGTACGTCAGGTGCTTGGCGATGTCGTAGACCAGCAGCGCTCCGACCGCGCCCCGGTAGTACCTGGCGAGGGCAAGGAGTCAGCTCTATCTTTTGTGAGGGGGTTCGTCACGCCACGAACTGTGATTATTGTAACCGAGGCAACACTCACGCCGAGGTGATTGCTCTGTAGCGCTCCTGTCCCGCTGTGTCCCAGATCTGAGCCTTTATCGTCTTTCCGTCCACCTGGATGCTGCGGGTGGCGAACTCCACCCCGATGGTGCTCTTGCTCTCCAGGTTGAACTCGTTCCGGGTGAAACGGGACAGCAGGTTGCTCTTCCCCACGCCCGAGTCTCCGATAAGGACGACTGGAAACGAAACGCAAAGGGAGGTGAGGACATTTTAGAACTTATATTGTAGCGACAAATATCTGCAACTAATTTCCTTTAACTCGCTTTTAAAGGGAGTTTTTTTTTTTTTTTTTCAGTTGTATGGAGCGTACCCCTTTCTCATATGTTGCTGCGTACTGCTGGTCAGCTGGCTGAAAAATGGTCACTACATATTTCCATTTCTTACGAGGAAGATAAACACCAACTTCCTTTGACGTCTGACTAACCGGCCAATTCTGACTTTTTTATTTTATGAACCGCAACACATAAAAGTGAAAAAAGGCTGCTGTGGGCTCTTTTATAGAGGAAATTGTTTTAAATAAAAAAATAAAGGAATTACAGAAGCATTTGTTATAATTCATACTTTTTATTTATCTTAATAAAGAGAAAAATGTGCATCAAAAGGTGCTGTTGTTGATGACTCAAAATGAAGAAAGTTCTTTGTTCTGATTTTGATTTAATTCGGAGGTCCAATTTGTAAAAAAAAAAAAAAAAGTTTTCCATGATCTCTGGCAAAATCGATTGGTTCGTTTCCATATCGGTTTGTAATTGTAATATCCTCAGTGTTCCTCAATAGATTTGGATGACAAAAAGGTTGATTGTTTTATATCCAACTACTGCTAACTTGATCAGTTTTCTATATTTTTACTTTAATGTATAGATATGTAGTTGAAAAACTATAATATTACAACTTTAATAATCAACGTCTCCTATTATATTAACATTGTTTATACGATATGGAGGAGCGGCCAAAGCAAAGGAGCTGGATCAGCTGTGCTTGTCGACACCTGATGATGTTATTCGGGACAGGTTACCGTCAGATATTGTCGCTGCTGTACAGATATTGAGCTGTTGGCATGTCATGACAGTCATAAGACAGCAGGTGTCATAAATCAACAGTGTCTTCAGTCAGAGGCTTTGTCAGATTCAGTAAAACACTGACTGCTACTGGAGAGCCTTGCAAGCTACAGTTTCTCTTAAAAAAATAAAACTTATTAGACAACGCTAATTGTTTTCACTTTTTGTGGTAATGCAACGAAACTTTTACTCAAGGTGAAGGCCTAACGCCGCCTCATACCTGGACTGGAAACACACAGTGGCTTTTCAAAGTGGAAAGTGCCGGAAAGCTCTGCTTTCCCTACTCAGAGGGATTGTTATCAGACTCTGGCCTGTTGGGAATCAGGCAGGAAGGAGCTGCCAAAGGCCTGCGCTCCGAGAAATCTGACTCAACGCTTTCTCAAGACTTCTGTTCCTGTGTCATCCTGACGAGTCATCAGTATCCTGAAGCCAGAGTCCAAACGGCTGCAGCAGACTGGGGCCCCATATTAATAATGCATTGGCAGGGTGAAAGGCAAGCTTCACTGTGAAACCCTTCATTTGAGTTTTATAATAAACAAAGATGTGGATATGCAGCATATACTGTACATGTTTTCAAGAAACTAGACTTCCAGAAAGAAAAAAATAGGTCTAGTGACACAGATTTAGTGATGAGATCCAGCTTTGTTTGGTGAAGAAAGGAGCTTGTAGTCATCAGACTGACAGAGAAGTGACAGATTGGAAAGTACCTGTGATCAGAGGTAATTAGAAACCTGACAGAAAAAAAACAACAATGGAGTTTCCTCTTTCTTCCTTTGACAGGGAGTGAGTTTCCTCCCTCAGGGATCAAGTATCCAACAAAGCAACTCTTGAAAAGCAAATAAAAACCGAGGTTTTAGTAGATGAAGCAGCAAAAATAAGCCATGCGAGCCTCTGAATAAGATTTTACTGCGTGATTGGAACCACAGTCTGGTTTTGACAGATGATAAAGTTTTAAATACAGCAAGTGTGTTGTAGTCCTATTCTCCTGACCACTAGCCTCCAGGACTCCTCACCAAAAACAAAAAGCTCTGGTTTCTCTAAAACGTGTTGAAAACAAAGAGTCAGACCTGAACACAAAAACGAGCACTGCCACACCTAAAGTAACTGTGAATAAGGGATGTATTAAACAGGGGAAGTGAGTCAACGGGCAACAAAAACAGCTCGGCTAGCTACCGTTAGCTGATGTTTACCAGCGACGATAACGCAGCTAGCATGCTAGTTTTGAGAATAGCCTTTAAAATGACGCTAACCTCCGTCTGTTTCACTCACCTTTGAACAAGAAGTCATACTCGTCGTCTCTGTTCCCCATTTTGATGTTCAGTTAGCTCTAGGAGCGAGCGGTGATGAGAGAAAATAGTTCCCCGCACTGACCAGGGTGGTGGTGCGCCGAGATGACAGGAGGAGACAAGGCGCATATTGCGTAAGAGGAGCAGAAACGCTGCGTGACGTACCGCTACGCAGCTTCTGCAGGTGGAGAAAATACGCAAAAAACTTCCCAGTCAATCTGATCCGTTTAAACAACATACAGGGTTTTAGAAGCAAAGCTTACACAACGCTGTCATTTCTGGAAACGCATATCCTCCTGAGAAACAGGGAATTTCTTCGGCATTTAGCCTGAGAGCTATTTATGTGAAGAGTTAATTACATTTCTTAAAATTATACCTTGGAGAACAAATTATTGCAGTGTTAACAACACCAATTACTTCCCTAAAAATGTGGGAGATTTTTTTACACAGAACCGACAAGGAGTCAGACGTTGGAGCAGTCAAGGGTGGATTGAGGTGAATCATCAACTAACCCCCATGATATCTATTGTAAGAATCTAAATTATATAGTACATAACTTACTTAGAGAAAGCTCCAATCCATTTTGAGCGATGCAAAGTGTATGCTGTTTCATGCATGGATGCATTTTCATGCATTTTTAAATGCATTTCACTAAATAACTTTGAAATATGCCTTCTTTTCTTCATACTTTAACCCCACATGACATGACAGAAGAAGAAATACAAGAAAGACTGAACAGAAAACACTTCAAAAAACAAATATAGATAGAACACAAACTCTATGTATTACTTATTTCTCAGGAGCAGGGCTAGAGCAGTTTTATGAATCCTTATTCCATCCATCCATCCATCCATCCATCCATCCGTCCATCCGTATTGCTAAAACCAGGTTGTATGAGAAACCAAGAGGAATTTAATTTAGGGACTCTTGCCCATTGCAATTATTGTCGTCTCAGGAGAGACAGAGAAGATAATAAAAAGAAAAAGAGTTTTTCTTTTTATTATTATTTTCAAGCAACCAGTGGAATTAGTTAATTAGCTGAGCTGCTTATACCTCGGGGCTCCCAAGGATTTACACAAACCTAAAGCATAAAAACAAACTACCAATGAGCTCAGTGAATGGGGTAGAAAGTGCCAAATACATACTCTCAATTACCGAACTAATAAAACTGATTTTGCTGCTGTTGGAAATCATTTATTCGGTGGTGCTTTATACCTCAGCTGAGCTCTGCTGTAATTTGAATGCTTAAAAATGCCACCTTCCTTTTTAGCTGTAAGGCTGATCTAAATAAAGCTTAAAAAACATAGAGGATGAGAAATGAAGCAGGGCCCCTGAGAGCAGCACACTGCTGCAAATTAAACTCTAACTCGGTGTGGCTGCACGTCCCACAGTGAGAAAATGAGAAATATAGCACGTGCAGCTGCAGATAAACCTCACCGGCAGTGAGTCATTAGGTGAATCCAAACTAATCACTGCCCTAAGAGTGAGTAGCAAACTGGACTTTGGACAAAACGTGCTGTCATTATTCATCCAGCACAGCAGCTTTGTTGAGTGCAATCCATTACTGTTTATTTTTGTACATTGATATGAAAGGCTTTTGTGCAGCATGTCAGCCTGGACAATGATTGTTTTCACAGTGATAGTCATGTGTTTATGTTTGTTCAACTAAATCACAGCAACGATAACTAAAACCTTCACATAGTTTTTGAAATAAGGACATTCAAACTGTGTTTTTCCCCCCTTCTTTGTATGTTATTAAATTAAAACTCACTTCATATTTTGTTTTTAGTTTTTGCTAAAATATGAAACAAATAAGTGTTTTATACAGTAAATACTTTATTAAGTATGCAATATTTTCTTGTGGAAAAGTATGAAAACTGGTGGAGTTTGGTAAGATAAATATTGTATGTTGGTGAGGAAATCCCCAGTTAAATGCAACAGATTTATAAAATACATTTGATCCACCTCTGCCCTAATTATTATTATTATTATTTCACAACTTCATAAGCGTTAAGAAAAATTACAAAATTAAAACAAAAGTCAAGAAATGGAAGTTGTGAGTCCAGTCCAAGTCCCAAACTTTTAATTTTGTGTCTTAAAAAAGTCATTTAACTTCATATGTAAATTTAATCAATTAATATCTAGCATTTATAATTTTTAAAAAAAGATAAATTTGCTTATCAAAACAACCTGCTAGGAAAACTGAACTTCAAAATCTCTAAAAAAAAAAAAAACACCTCAGTGTTGAATCTGATGTTGCTTTTTTTACAGTGAACCTTAACTAAAACAATCAAAATCACTTCTAGGTTTCCGAGTCGTTTCGTATTTCATATCAGGTATGACTCAGTATGACGTGTGACTTTTTAAAATTCATTTTAAAAAGAAAATATAAATTTAAGAAAAATTACTCTCGCAGTGTTTTTAAAGGATTACGTTGGAGAACTTATAATTGTGCCACAGCTTACAATTATATGATATAATGGGATTTTGGTTCCTGCTGAATAAATGTGCTCAAACTCATTTGGGAATTTTTCTAACATATTTTCTATGACATCATGATTTGGCATAAAAACAATTGTTCTAAAGATTTTGACACATCTGTACAAGAGATAACACCTTTGTGTGGACAACTGTTCCTGTAAGTCATTCTTTTAAACACAATACAAGCCTCTAAACTTCTAAGTTTACTGTAAAGCTTGTTTTTCCTGTCCCTGCTATTTTAAATTTCAAAAATTCCTTCCAGCTTCTTACTGGTTTCAAGGTTTGACACGCACAGGTATTTTCCAGCTGTGAGCACGCACTAGCCTGAGTCAGAACCAGCCTCACCTGTGGATATGCTCGAAACGCCCCGCCCCTTTTCGTACATTGACCAATCAGCAACGAACTGTTGATCGTTTGGGGCTTTTTTCACAGACTGAGCTGCTGCTGCTGCTTTAATATGCAATGAGCAGCAGAGCGGGCAGGTAAAACACCGGGTGTAATTCTAGTGTGAGGTCTCTGGATCAAAGTTTCATCTGATCTGCAGGTAGATCATTTATTAGTAGTATTATTAATTTGTACTGCTGCAAGGATCTGCCTCTTTAGTGATGGCAAGACGAAATGGGAGGAAGAAGAACCAGCTGCCAGACCTTTACTATGAGGGTTACATGGAGAAAAGGTCCTTCAAAGATAAGGTAGATCCTGCAATTCTGTTTATCTGTTCATTTTTTGTTTTGTTTCTTTGTTTACTTGGATGTTCACAGATAGTTTTTCAAAGATACATAATGGTTTTAAAACTAAGAGGCTGGAGTTGTGACTGCTGCTGACGTAGTTGCAAACCAATTGTGGTGATAAAAGAATGGACTTACGACTTACTTGTTTTAATTGAATGTTGATTATGTTAGAAAAATGAGACATGGTGCATGGAAAGGACAGTCTGTGTCACTGGACTGGTGTGGCAATTAAGATGATGCAAAATGAGGGAAATGTGGATTAATCAATGTTCTTTTTCACTGCAATATCCATCCATCCATCTTCTTTACACCCTTGTCCCTCAGTGGAGTCAGGAGGGTTGCTGGTGCCTCTCCAGCTAACGTTCTGGGTGAGAGGCAGGGTTCACCCTGGACAGGTTGCCAGTCTGTCACAGGGCAACACAGAGACAGACAACCATGCACACACACCTAGGAGCAACACGATTGTCAGGCCAATTAACCTGACAATCATGTTGTTGGACTGTGGGAGGAAACTGGAGTACATGCACAGGGAGAACTTGCAAACTCCATGAAAGACTGGGGCTGGGAATTGAACCCAGAACCTTCTTGCTGCAAGGCAACAGCTCTACCAACTGCACCACTGTGCAGCCCTCACTGTAATGAGTAAAAATAAAAAATCTATATTGATGGTTTGGACCTACAACTGGAAATCGGTTTTGTCCAGGAAAAGCCAGATCCGTGCATCACTAGCTGAAATACATATCTTCTTCTTATTCTTATTCTTATTACAAAATGACACTGCAGGTGTATGAAAGTTTAATTATCTGTGAGGAAAGCGGCATGTAATGTTGAGAGTCCAACTGGTTCGATGGCTTGTCTGTCGGCTCTTTGTGTTGCAAAGATCGGAGCAAACCAAAGACTGATCTCAGGTTAAAGGGTCAAACAGGCGACACACAAACTCTAAACTAAATAAATCCTGAGGCCAGTTTGGTTGAGGATGATAATCTGCTCTTCCCAAAAACGCCGTGGAAAGTTTCTGGGTTTAATCTCACTGATCTGTTGACACGGTTGCATGATTTGGATTAGGTCCACGCAGTTCTGGCTAATTACTGTTATTTACAAGGCACATAGTTTCTGATGCTGACTCATAAACACCTAGACAGTATCTGCTCCGGTCACAGGGTCCCTTCTTACTTCCTTGTTGTTGTTTACCTTCTTCTTCAGTTTTTTTCACCTTTTCTTTCTGCTCAGAGTCCAAATGTTTTTGCTGTTGGTTTCACGCTGTGTGTTTTTTATTGAACTCGTCTCCTCGTGTGTTTGCGCAGACATCTCGGAAGCTGTGGACCTGCTTGTGTGGGAAAACGCTCTTTTTCTTCAACGACAAAAGAGACGAAGATGTGAGTCTTCTCAGAGACATGTTCTACTAAACCCCCCCTCCCCAGACTTGCCTGTTGTTCATTGCTCTTTGCTTGTGTCATCAGTATGTAGAGAAGCTGGACCTGTGTGGACTGGTCTCGGTGACAGACGACAGCAGCCCAGATCCCAACTTGGACGCGGCCAGATTCAACGTTCAGATGACAAAGGAAAACATCAAATTTACTGTGAGTGGATTCGTGCAGAATAACTCCTTTAGCTTGTTCAAAGTCATTTTCTTTTAAAATTTATCTGAAAATTTGTGTCAATTTCTTTCTTTTTTTCTGCAGGCCCCAAATGCAGAGTCTCGGGAACTTTGGAAGGGATTTATCCACTGTGTGGCTAAGGTCTGTGCTCTTTTCTCCACATTTCACCATTTTGTGTTCCTCCCATCCACACACACACACATCGTTTAAATATGAAATCGCGTCTCCCCGCAGCTGGAGGTACCCCTCACCCTGAACCTGCTGCCGGGTCAGATCCACATCCTGAGAGAGACGGTCCAAAAGGAGCAGGAGAGGCTAACGAATCCAGAACCAAAGCCGAGTCCTCCTGCTGCTGTCAAAACAGAAATGCCTGCGTGAGTCTCACTGGAGTAAAGCCACTTCTAAAACGAGACGAAGACGAACGAATGAGTGACTGAGTGGGGTTTTCTTGTGCTTCGATGCAGTTGCTACTACGAGGTGCCTTATCTGGAGGCCGAGCTGCTGCTGGAGAGAGAAGCCAGCAAAGGAAACCTGCTGCTACGACCTGGGAAGCAGAAGGGCTCCTTCGCCATAACCACCAGACAGGATGTTGAGAGGTAAACACGTTCACAGCTGTTATTGTGACAACAACTGCAACCAGATTTCCCCTAGACATACATTTCCAGCTGCAGTCGACCGTGTTGTTTGTTGTTGGTTGCTGTTAAAATATCTAATTTTCTCCTCTAGTGTTGTTATTGTTATTCAGTTCATCCGTCTCTCTTTCAGGCCGATTTTCCGTCATTATCGCATACTTCCAAAACCAGAGGGAGGCTTCTACATTGCTGTGGACAAACCTGTGAGTATCGATTGTATTAAGTTTTCACCACATAGAAATAATTGTTAAAATATTGTTTCCCTTTTGCACAGTCAGACAAGTGTCTAAACACAAACTTACTGATGCTATATCTTGGAAAAAAAGGATTCTTTTATTGTTACAACCAAAATAATTATTGTGGGTTTTTTTTCAGATTGCAAAGTAGTGCAATGAAAGAAAAGTTGTACATTATCTTTTGTTGTTGTAGATTTACAGATAAAAACTAGATAACTGTGTTGTGCATTTTGATTTATACCCTATATGGCTCAGTCAAAGTTCAGACCTAAATCCAGTTCACTTCTTTCTTAAAGCTATTTTTTATTAACGAGTTGCAAAAATACCAGCCTTCAGACTTTTGAGACCTTGGCCCCGAGAGTCTTCAGTACAAATGCACTCCTCACTTTTCAGGTTTTTATTTGTCAAAACAGATAAAATCCCAAATCAATTACAATACAGTTCTCACTTCTAAAAGGGTGAAAAGGTTCAAGGAGCGTGACTCCATTTCCAAGGGATTATTGTGGCATTTGTTTATGTGGAGTCAGGCGGTAATAAAACCGTAGTCAAACCTGATGCACTGGATAGCTGACGCTATGAATGAGTTGGTTTATGAAAATCCTGATCGAGCCGGAGGCGACTGCCAAAATGTTGTGTAAATTAAAGACGTAGATGAATGACGTTTCGCTTCAACTAGAAAAAGTTATGAAACGAGAGACCTTAAACTCAGTTTTCCAAAGTTTGTGCGCTCATGGCCTGCGCTGCAGACTCTGCGCTTTTGTTTCCTTATTGGATTGAATTGCTTTACTGCGGTTCAGGACGTTGCTCTTTGTGCAGGTCCACTTTGACTCGCTGCATGACGTGGTCGCCTACATGGTGGAAAAAACCGACGGGTCTTTCACTCCCCTCAACATCGAGGCTCATTACGACAAGAACATCTGTATGTTGAACTGATTTTCTATTCTTTTTCCCCACACACACACACACACACACCCTCTACTTGTTTTTTATTGAACTAATCAAATTGTGAACATTCTTCCTTTTACAGCTTTTATTGCAGCTGATAAGGAAAACGGAGAGAGGACCCAGCAGCCTTTGCGGCCACTAGAGGATCCCATCCCAGGTACTGCCCTTCAATGCATTAGTTTTTTTCCATCCTTGAGAATCAGCAGAAAGGAAAATTCCTCTCATGTTTCAGTCTCTTCCTTGTGATTCCAATCAGCTACAGCAGGTTCAGGAAAAATGACTTGCAGTAAGTTCTCGCAGACGTGAGGAAGCTCCCCTAAAAGTTGTTGGTTTAGAAAAGTAAACCCATCTCCACAGTCGCGTGGATTAACTCATGCGTTACCGGAAGCAGCTCTGCGTCAGGCTCGTTATCAACGAGGGTTTTCCATGAGGTTCTGTCCGCCTCACACTCTCCTATTCAACGTCGGATGACGCGTTCAGGGCCTGCGTCCGTCACCTTTCAGCGACTTTTGTTCTGGACTTTGAAACTAAAAGGCAAATGTCGTCACAAAAGCCAACAATAAACACGTGAGCTCTAAAAATAAACAGAAGAAAAGATAGAATTTGTTTCTGATAAGCATAAGAGAAAGAATGCAAACAGAGCCGCTTCCATCTAAAAGTAGCCATTCGCTAATGTTGCAACCAGAAACGTCAGTGGGGCTTCCTGGGATTTTGTTTGATGGACTAAAACAGGTTAATGCACAACCGTGAACATCAATGTTTAAAGTGATGCCACTGATTTTCAGTGGCATTAAATTTTGGACTTTAACTAGGCTATTCTGACAGAATATTTTGGGTTCAGCTCAGGCTGTGTGTGCTTTGGATTGTTGGTGGCTCAGAACTGAAGTCTTCAGCAGACTTCAACTGTATTTAGTTATGAATCTTACCATAAATTAGCTTCCCAAACAAAGACAAATAAATAAAAGGATGATACTTGGATGTTCACAGATAAAAAAAAACAGTCTCGCTACAGACTCTCAGTTGGATTTACTCGGTTTGGTTGCTATGTGTCAAAATGTACATTGGCAACGCAATGTTTTTACATCTTCAAAATTTGGGGGGTGAAAAAGTTTTTCTTTAGCTGTACACAATGAAAACTGGTTAATTGTTTTCATTTTCTCTTATAGAATACATTAAAAAACAACATTTTCATAGATTAGTCAAGATTTTGAACTAAGTTTTTCCAAGATCAATCATAAAATGATCCTGGATTACTAAACAAACTCTTAACAAACTGTTAAGAGTTCGCCTGTGTCACTCCATTTTCATTCCTAATCTGAATTACACATTTTCTCTCTAGTTACTGTAAAAGCGAGGAATGACGAACCAGAACCAGTCAAAAATCCACCTGCTGCTGATAAGAGTAAGTAAACCTGCCCTGAGTCATTCCATGCATCATTCCTGGCACCCGGCCCGCTTGTTTTCCGAAAAGAAACTGGTGGGTCTTCATTTTTGTCCGCGTCTGTCGCTGACTAACGACCTGTGTTCAAACAGGGGTGGAGAAAGCATCTGTGACGGATGGCTGCTCCTCTGGCGAAACTCGACGTAAGTTCTTCCGTCTGATTGTTTCCTCTTGGCAGAAAATACTTTCCTTTATCCGCCTGGATTCACATCTCGCTCTTTTCTGCGTTACGTAATCAGCGGTACCAGAACCGAGGAAACTACCTCCATGTCCAGCTCCACGAACATCTGCCCCAACTCCACCGGCTGCCAAACCCGCTTGCCCTGCAAATGCTCCCGAGAAGCCCAGGATACTCTCAAATCCAGAAATGGAGAAGCAGAGTAAGTCCTTGTTATACGCCCGGTTACAAGCAGGCCCGTCACGATAACCAATTTTGCTAGATGATAAATCGTCCCAGAAGTTATCGTGGTAAATTATAATATTGTTGTTTTGAGACAATTTTCAAGCAAGAACACATTCCTGCAGATCAACAAACTTTCAATTCTAATGAACATTTGCCACTGGAAGTGGAAGGCATTTTTAACATCCAAAATAAATAAAACAGAAACGACAAATAAAATGGATCATGAAGTCTCTGTAAACAGAAACTGCCTTTCAAAATAAGGGCTGGTTGAGACTAAAACACTAGACTGAAGACTTTCATCCAGTTTTTGGTAGAAAAGGAGAAAAACAATAAATTATGCAAGTGAAAATGGTTGAGTTTGTTTTATCATGCGATTAATTGATTATTGTGACAGGCCTAGTTACAAGCGCTGCATAAAAAACACAGAACCTTTTTTGTTCCTCCCCTGACATTAAATCAAACTAAACTGCGGACATTTAGGATGACCAAATGCCAGAATAATGAGAGAATCATTTTCTTTTCTTCAAAGTCAGAATTTAAATTAATTAAATCAAAAGTAAAAATCTAAGGATTATGTTTCATAGTTCTGTCACTTAAGCAAGTAGAAATAATTTTGATAATCCTCACTGATCTGAAGGAGGAAGTGTTAAATCCGATTCATCGTCATTGAGGGAAGTTAATCTGCACAGAGCTAAAAATCTGTGTTTTTTTTTTTTTTTTAGTTCTTCCCGCAGCTTTGTCGGAGCTGAAACAGAGACTGGGGCAGAAGACCAAGCTGCTTGCTTAACTTCTTCTACAGCCATCCTGGTGGACAGAAACACAACGGAGCAACAAGCAGAGCCGAATGGAGCCACATGCAGATCTGCTGCTGCACGATGTCAAACGGGAGTCTTCCTCCTCCTCCTCCTCGGTTAGCTGTCTGCAGCAAAGCCTCTCTGCAGATTAACACTGGATTGATTTGCCTCCTCTGGACATTTATTAGCAAATCAATCGACTGTGAAGATGGTTGGACAAATTATCTTCTCGTTTCTCTTGTTCATTTTGCACTTTAGCTATCGACTAAGCCGCCTGAGACTTTCCGTTAGTTTTTTTTTTTTTCCCCTCTTACTCTTAGAATCAAATGATAAGCGATTTATTTTCACGTACTTTCACACAGCGACGCACACAGTATTGTATTAATAGTGTCTGAAATCTGTGTGCAAAAACAGAAAATGTGACGGAAATAAGGGATGGGATTCACTCATTTCAGCTTTTCTCTCTCTGAATGTAAAGAGTAAGACTCTTTGTCTCATCAGCTTTGATATGACAAACTTCTAGAATGTGCCATGCAACATATATAACATATTTAAAGTGAATCAATCACTTGTATAGTTTATAATCCATTTTCACATTTACCTTATTTTTTTTGTGTTATAGCTTCAACTTCTCTGTTGTCTGGGAGGGAAAAAAAAACCCGACCAGAGACAAAATGTTCTCACTCGTTTATTACCTCAATTACTGATACACTGTAGTGGAAAAATTAAACTATTTACAATAACTTGTGACATGTTGTCAGCATGTGAAATAAAGTGTGATTACCTCTGTAAAGCAAAGCAGGCTACATTTACCCAGGAAGAGATGAACTAGAACACCAACCATTCGAAACGCACAACATGGATGTCGCGGCACAGAGCTGAAGACGTGTCCGACCCGAGGTTCTGAATCACGTTTCGATTCAGAACCTCTGCGTGAAAAGCCTTGAAACAAAGTCACTCTCTTATTTTACGAGCTTGTTTTTATCACTGAAATGCCAAAACTTTCCTTTTCAGTACATTCATAAGGAAAGTTGGATTAATCCAATGCTAATTTTTCAGTTACATTTAATGTCTAATCCTACAAATGAAATGTAATCGAAGCATTTCACAGCTTTTAGATGTTATTTTATTTATTCCATTTCTCTTTGCCGCTCTTCAACATGTCATTTAAACCGGATGCGAACGGCAGTTCGTCTGTACCTACGCCGGAGCGATGAATCATTTTAAAACAACTGGTGCTGTAACTTGTCGTCACCGAGTTTTCTACATACCAACCGGACGAGTCTGGCCTGAAAACCATCACAGACATGTGAGGTTAACGTTTCCTGGGTCCTTTTGGTTAACGAGAACAAGATGGAGTTTTTCAGAAACCAACACTCCAGATGAGTTCAGGAAAAAACAGAAATAACATGTGGAGCAGCATCTTATGGCTTTGTTTAGGCCTCTTTCTCTTGTGTTGCATCAGGAAATCTTTGAAACATCAGAACATTTTCACATTTCTAGCAGCTGCTGCCAGAAAAGTTGACTCTCACTGGGACTTTGGTTGATCTTTCAAACTCTGCGGCCCTCCCTTGTGTGATATGTTTGCATCAAAAGCCTGAATTAAACCGAGTTGAAGCCAAAGCACAACCCAGGAACCCAAATACTTGAGTTTCAGACCCCGATCTACAAAACGATCTCCCTCTGTGCGCTCCAATACTGCGAAATGTTGAAGTTTTGTCCTACTGGGAATGACGGCTTGTACTGTGCGAGTTTGCATTGTAACAAACTCGCACTTTTCAGTGCGAGTTTGTTACAATGCATTGAGAGGTGAATTATTTTAAAGGCTTTTCACACAGATTTCACAGATAAGAGAGGAGTTACAGACTATTAAATACTGAGGAGCCACTGACGGAAAGCTACACACATAGGACGGTCCCTCCACTGGAAACCGAGCAGATGGACATCAGATGGACGGCTTTAATGTTAGCGTCGGAAAGTTTTAACAGGAAGCTCGAGACCTACATTAAATAACAGATGACTATCATTTGTAACTGTAAATACCGTTGAGTAGCATCCCTTGGCAAGACGTCAAATATCTGGACACAATACAGTTAAATAATCCAGTTCAGTGCTGAGCTGCTTAAGTGCTGGACGTCGTTTAGGTCAGACTGGTTTACTGACGAGTCAACCAAGTTATAACCTCCTCAAACTGAAAGCTGACGCAGAGCGGGACAACAAGCAGGTATACAGAGGGGACCGGGGGGCTGCACGTGTTTGGTTTGGCCTGAGAAGGAAGGCACAGGGACGGAGCATGAAGCTGCAGCCGACGGCACAGCTGACCATTCAGAGGAAGCAGCGGCCAGCGCTAAAAATCGCCGCCCTAGCAGCTGGATGAATGTGCAGCGAGACATTAACTACTCATACTCGGGCCAAAGCGTTGCGACCAGCCAGCGGATTCTGTCACTCGTGGAACAGATCGCCTGTTTGCTCCCCTAAAAAAAAAAAAAAAAAAAAAAAAAAAATCTAATTTCCGCCATCATGCAAGGCAGAAACAACCGAGATTAAGTGGTGCAGCTGTTCTGCTGTGTGCGTCTCCGCCTGCAGTCGGTGCAGAGGATTCGACCTGCAGCGGTGACTGGAGCCGGATGGAGCTGAGGCCGGTGGCGGCGGCGGCATCTAGGTGAGGCTGGCGTTGGAGCTGCTGGTGCCGCTGTTCTTCCTCTGGCCGCTCTGGACCGCACTGGGAACCTGCAGGCCGGTCACCACGGAGAAACTGCCGTTCCACACCTGCAGGAGGGGAAGCACGTCCAAGAACCGTTTTCAGATCTGTCACTCCAGCAACGGACGCTTCGAGAGAACGTTTTCTCACCATGAACGCTGGGATGACGGGCTGCTGGAACTTTGTTCTAAAAGTGTGCATCAGCTGCTTGGTTTTAGCGTTGTAAAACGACACAACACCTGCAGAGCAAAAACCAGAAAAAGGCTAAGATCCTTGCACCGATTTTTTTTTGTTTTTTTTTAACCAAACAAGCTGAGTGAGTTGAGCAATGCTGTTGGATGCAGATAATATTAGCTACATGATTACATCCATGCTAATAAATCGAGTTGAGCTCGAAAACAAGGCTACTAGTGTTGTGGGTGTTGAGATGTGGGTAGTACTGGTTGCATTTACTTAAATAACCTTTTGGGGTTGGTTGGTTTGCAGTAGTTTTACTTTTACTTGACTAATGTGAGCCATTGCTACTCTTTCTTGTGTAGATTGGTTTTGATTTAAAGAAACAGACTTAAAATATTGGAAACATTCGTTACATACGAGCTAACGTTTCTGCTAATCCGAGCATAGCTGCTCAGCATTTCCTACATGTCGCTGTTTGCATCTTTATTGTCTATTTTCTTTTTAATAAGTGTGGTTATTTCTTTTGAAACGTTACTTATGTATTAAATTAAAAGCCTGCTCGCTGTGTCCTCCACTGCCCGCCAAGCTAAACTCCTCGCCGCGCTCTCACCTTCGTCGTAGTTGACGTAGACGCCTATAGTGTTGGGGATGGGGCAGTCGAGGGTGCGGGCCTTGTTGTTGTGCTTGGCGGTGAGGCTCTGCTGCAGCCAGTTGTTCAGGTGGATGCACCAGGAAGCGCTGCTCTTCCCCAGCTGGTCGAACCTGCCCAGGCTCCGCAGAGCGATGCCTACGGCGAACGCCTTGCTCTCCTTGTCCAGCTTCACCTCCCAGTACTGCTGGCCGGCGTCGATCATGGTGTCGGCTGTAGGGGGACATTAATGGACGATCAACGCCTTTCTAGAGCTGCAGAGGCAACTGACCGGACGAGAAACATCCGACACCACGTATAATGCAAAAATACCCGAGCCCATTTCATGTTATGCACACAAGCCTAAGTGTAGTTCATGTGAACATGTGCAACAAAAAAAAAAATCTTGTTTGTGCCGTTATCGTTTTAAAGATTTAAAAAATAAATAAAAGTTTGCAGGGGTCACCTGAGATCAACCTGCTCTCCGCAGCAAAATCAAGCAAAACTGATATGGATTCATTTTGCTCTAAAATCGATCGTCACAAAATTTTGTTTGATTTTGTAATCAATTACAAATGGAACACAGATCAATTCTCTTCTGGACGTCCACTTTTTTTTTTAAGGGTTCATCCGAGGATTCGAGGAACTTGACTGTCTCACATTTACATGTTTACGGTCCCACTTTGTGAATTCTCTTTCTTTTGCCACCGCACAGCACCGTTTCAGTTTTGCTTGTTCATTGTGTTGCGTCTTTTTATCATGCGAAGCGCTTTGCATGCCTATCAGCCTGAATGTAGACATGCAAAAACATTTGTCCACGTTCGTCAGCCGTGTGTTGCTCCCCTCACCCAACACGGTGTAGGACTCCGCGGTGAACCTGTCCCTGCCCGGCCGCGCCGTCGGCGCCCTCTTGGGGGACATCAGCGCCGACCTGCTCGCACGAGACACGGATGCTGGAGACCCTCACAGGAAACACTGAAACGTTCCTCGCGCGCAGCGGCAGAGTCTTACACAAACCTGGCGGGCGAGTGCAGAGGGGAGTTGGTTCTGTTCTTCTCTTTGCGGATTTCCTGCACCTTTCCTCCGCTGCTGTCCCACTCCACGCTCAGGTCGTCCACCTTCAGGTTCTGGTGCGCCGAGCTGGAGTCCAGCTTGAAGGTGAACGCTGCGTAGACCGGCAGTAAGAAGGTTTTGAACGGATGGGGGTTTGCAGCTCCAACAGGAGAACTTTCTAAGCATTTCTGAGGTCATTAGGGATGAAACAATTACTTCAATAATCCGCCTACTAATTGAGTAATCGATTAATCGTTAACTGGAGTATACAGAAATTTCCTGAAACAAAAAATATACACATTTAACACTTAAGACAAAAAAAAAATACTTTGTAAATATGTTCTACCCAAAGTTTTAGCTTCACATGACTCAAAGTTTGTAAAAAAATAAATAAATCCACTGATCCCTACAAATCCCATGTCATTAAACCATCTCTTGCTATCCAATTATTAATTGGACTAATAGAAAAAAATAATAAACAGATCAGATCAGCAGGTATTGATGGTTAGCCAAACAGAAATGGCTGAGCTTTAATGTTAAAAGTGTTTTTTTAGCTGCAGATGAGTCCTTTGCTATAAATGATTAAGAGTTCACTAAAGGAATGCTGTTACTACATGAAAACAGCAATTAAAAAAAATTAAATTAAATTCAAATAGAAACTGGGTCGTTTACATATTTCAATTCATTTCCAATGTTGAATAAAAAAAGCTTAAGTGATTAAAATGGAAATAAATCTGCAGAATGTGTCAGGTTTGTGACTCCACTGATCGTCAGAATAATCGATTATAAGCCGATAGTTTGGTTATCCCACCGTGGGTTTCTAGTGTGACCGGCTCGGAGAACTCCCCGGCCACGGCCTTGTTGCACGCCCTCACTCTGAACGTCATGAAGCGGGTGTCGAAGCGCAGACCTGAGAATTAAAACAAAAAGCAAAACAAAGGAGCATTGAGTAACTTTGGTCGAAGTTTAGCCGTGGATGTCTGGCCTCCTGCTACCTGTGAGCGTGTGCTCCGTCTCCCGGATCCCCTCCACCACCATCCAGGGGTAATCCTCTCTGATACGCGGCGGGCCCTCGTGGTTCGTCCGGCGGTGCTCCAGGATGTAGTGCTCTATCTTGTTGTCGGGTTCCGGTAGGGTCCAGACGATGGTGACGGTGTTGTCGCACACTTGGCACTCTGACACCTGGATCTCTGGAGTGGCGGGAACTGAAACGAGGAGGGCAGTTTGTTCACTGAGGAGGGAAATTCCCCGCAGGCTCATTTCAGAACAGAAACGGGTTCTGGAAAGGTCAAAAAGAGCTCGTCTCTTATTGCACTTTGAAATCAGGAATCACTTTCTCCCCACCAGGGGGCAGACTTTCTTCATTCAGGCTGAACGTGCGGTAAACCATGCGCGCTTTCCACCAAGGGCAAAACGCTTGCCATCTACAAAAACCATTTCCTGCCAGCTGACCAGTTTGCAGCTGAACATCATGAGACAGTAAAACGAGCAGCGAACAGCAGCCCAAACTCCTCCGACTTTGAAATCCCTGCTAAGTTTTCAAAACCGAGGTTCCTCACACAGGTGTGAAATGACAGATCTTTGTGGTTTCCCTTCAGAGTGCGACCCCTTTCACACTATGAGTCGTCATTTGACTCATTGTCATACTTGCCGGCTAAGTGGAGCACATCGCAGGAAGTCCACGTTTGACACAAAGCCTTTGTTTGGCTTTTCAGGCTGTGCCTGCAGACAAAGGCCCTCGCTGTGTGCACTTTTTCTCACCTTTGTATCGTTAAAGGATCTAATTTTACTTTTGCAAGTTGCTTGCTGTGCAGCCTTTTGTAACCCTGCAGGTTTCTGAAGGAAGTCAGTATCACTCAATTAAGGTTGAGTACAATAAATCTGAAATGTAAAGACTTTAATAAGACGACAGAAACGAGGTAAACTGAAGTCAAAGTGGCTTGAATATTTTTTGCTGTGTTGTGTCTGAATGAAGTGATGAAATAACTTTTTAGTACTTTCAGTAAGCCCAAAAGTTAGTTCTGGCTTTTAGTTAAGAAAATAAATATCTGTTTTTTGTTTTTGTTTTTTTTTTTGTTTTTTGCCACTTTAATTTAGAGACGCTTTTAATCATCAAAAGGCTGCTGTCTGTGTCACGTGATCTGCTCTGAACACCGCAGATAAATGCAGCTGCAGCGTGAGAACAGCTACTGACCTGATAACTCAAAAAAATTATCAGTGAGACAAACGTCCGAGTTTTGTCCGCACAAAATTAATTTGAACCGTACTGAATTATGATACGAGCTAAGTTATCAACGTCATAAAACAAAAAAGGTAGAAATAGTAGCACTGACATGCAGCTGCTTTACATGACATCGTCAGACGCGGGTTGACTAAAAGCTTGCAAGCCAAATCAGACATAGCTTAAAAGAAAAATAAATATAAAGCTAAATTGTTTCTGGTAAAAATATACTTGATTTATAACTTAGTTACAGCTCTGTTAACCAAGTTGACATTGTTAGAGCTGCATTGTGAGGTTTTTCTTCAGAAAATGCAGCTGGAAAAGCAAATCCTGCAGCATCATAACCATTAGTAAGTTAAAAGGAAATCATGTAGGCTGTAAAAAACTGATGAAATGTTTCATTATTTAACTCCGGTCAATGCATGGGCATTTAAATCGTTACATGTTTCAAAACATCTTAAACGGCGCAAAGGACATGGCTGCAGATCTGTGAAGTTATCTTCATAAACACGTCAGCAGCTGCCTCTGATGTGGGAGCGGTGTTATTAAAGAGTTTGCAGAAAAACATGAGAACTTTATGAGTCCAGACCAGCAGCTTCTGCTCTGCATCAGATTTCTCACTTCAAAGCTCCCTGATGGATCCCAGGACAAAAACTTCCTCTACAGATTTCAAGAGAGATCCTCTGTCAAGATTTCCTCGCAATCAAACTAAACTGGCTTGAGAACCTTCATAACTCTGGGATTCCTGGACCAGGAACACATTGTCTCCCTTATCTCTGTGCGATCACAGATTGTAAAGAGGTCGGAGCCGCGACGCTCTCCACCGACGTAGATATGCCGCAAATGGTTTTCTGACGGAAATATTTGAAGGATGATATCTTTCTTCACAGGAAAGACAAATCTAAAAAAAGATATTGAACTAAGCCTCTGCTTTATGCTGAAAATACACGTGGAAGTATGAATCAACACGTCGGTTAATAGCGAACTGCTTAGAGACAGGATGCATGTTTTATTTATAAAATATGATGAATGGCCAGAGGAAAATTCCTTCGTGAAGAGTTGCAAATGTGAACACAGGTAACGACAAAATGTAGAGAAAAATCTGGACTTTATGAGGTTAAATTAGACACCGGTGGCCATGTGAACATCTACAGGTGCCTCAGTCAATTAGAATAACAAAAAAAATAAGAAGAATTTTAGTAATTCAACCAAAAGAAAAAAACTAAACTGTCCCCCAGTGGACGCCCTCCATTCCGCTTCACTGAGACGGCGTCTGCATTCTGTTTCAGTCAGCGGCTCTTTCTCTCTCTTTGACAAAAAAAGTGGAGCAAACCTGGGAGAAACTTGAGCCCCTGCAGCATCTCCCTCTCCTGGCTGAAGTCCACCATCAGGTGACTCATGTTGTCGCTGGCTTTCGCCTTCAGGGAGAGACGGAAAGCCGGGGCCATCGTCACGCTGCAGAAACGGACAACAAAACAAACACACACAAAAAACACGGAGTGGAAACAAGCGCCTGCTATTATTCGACTGAATAAAGACGAATCTATCTAATAAATTGAGCAGAGCTACAGAGGGGTCAGGGTTCATCCAGGGAGGGGCTGGCACTAGATGGTACAGACTCAAAGAGAACCAAACAAGAGCGAGCTTATTGTCTAACACATGGGTGTGGTGGCTACAGGTCTGAATGCATGCAATGCTACATTATGAGATGACTCACTGGAAGAAAAAAAACAAACAAAAAAAAAAGAACGAAAGGCAATAGATGTCTGAGTACCGTACCTATCCTTAATGTCTTTGGCCGCCTGGGGACGAGAAGCACAGAGAGGGGGGAAGAAACAAGGAGAGAAGAGATACGGAACGGAGAGAAAACTGAGTCCATCGTGTTTTTCGCTTAACATGAAAAGTTGCTGAGTGGCTGAGATCGACTTGCTGCAGCGTGTGTAACAGATTCGTTTGTATTTTGGATGAAAATGTTCAGATGAGCAGTGAGTAGGAGGAAAGCAGCGTTACAGCAGCAGCAGCGGCAGCCGCCGCCGGCGCGGTCGGTCACCTGGGTGAAGCCGTCCGTCTCCGAGGAGCACAGCGTCTGATTGGCCAGCTCCAGCAGCTCCTCCGAGCTCTCCAGGGCTTTGGAGCAGGCGCTCAGCTGATTCTGAGGGGGGCAAAGAGAGCGAGAAAGAAATGAAAACACAGAGAGGAGTACATCTGTGAGATTCTCACGATTGTTTTTAGCATAATGAGGCTGCTGTGCTCCCTGCATCATTTGAGAGTCACAGCCCGGTCCTGGGGCTGCAGAATCCTGAACCAATATCCATTTAATATGAAACATTTTTTTATTTTTAGTATCAGCACTTAGATGTGATGTGAATTAAAACTGTAAAATGCTCGATTAATGCCACTAAAACATTTCGTCGTTTGGTCTTCGCAACAGGAACCGACGCCGTTAATGTCAGCAGATGCTCATCTGCAGCTTAATTAACGGTATGATTTTACATGGAAATGGCTGGAAGAAAAGCAGCGGCTGATTTTCTTACACAGCTGAAAGAACACAAATGGTTGAGAGAGTGGAGGAAAAAATGCTGCAAGCAAACAAACCGGAGCCATTTTGAAAACTGCGCTGATGCAAAATGACCATCATCACCAAGTCTAAGACTTTTCTCTTTGTTTTTCAGTTATACTGGAAGCCATGAAGTAAATAATTTGCTTGCATTTGACGTACTTATGTTGGCGCCTCGCAAAGGTATTCATTACCTGGCCCAAATTGTCAATTTACAACAACAAATTTCAATTTTTTAATGTGTATTTTACTTGACAGACCAACACAAAGACGTGCATACAACTGAGGTGGAAGGAAAAAAGCTTTTACAAATATAAAGCTTAAAAAAGGAGCAGAGAGCGTAGATGTATTAGGTGGATGCAACCAGCATGTGAAGAAGCTGCTCTGAATGCGTGTCCATGTGTTAGAAAGGCCTAGTCAAAGTCAAGAGTTGCAAAGCAGAATGGATAAAGATGTCACTTTACATGCAAAAAAGCTTTACAAAGGCAAAAACACACACCTTAAAAACATTTGCAACTGTAATTGCAGCAAAATGTGGCTCTTTTGGCTCAGGAGGAGGTAAATAAAAACACATGCCACATTTTTCCCCCAAAAAGGAAGAAACAAAACAAGATTATGTTTTACTTTCTGTTCCTCCAGCTCAAAAAAAATCCCAATAAAAGTTCCAAGTTGTTAAATGACAAAAAAAAAAACACGACAATTTTCAACTGGCTGTGGTACTTCTGAAATATTTCTGCAATACGCGCAGCGGCTACCTGCAGCTCGTACGTGCGGCTGGCTCTTTCCTGCTTGATCCGCGTCAGCATGTTCTCCTTCATCTCATCCAGAGCAGCGTGTAGGGAGCCGAATTCAGACTGCAGATCATCCTGCACCCGGTTGGAGTTCGCCTGGTGTCACAGCAACCAACACAGGGATTTTAGTTTAAAATCAGGGGAACGTGGCGTCAGGACGCAGTCCCTTCAGAAGAGTCTGTACCTCCAAGTTCTCCAGGCTCTGTTTGAGAGTGCAGATGAAGTTGGAGATCTCCTCATTCTTCACGGCCAGCGTGTGAGTGATCTTACGCAGAGACTCCTAAGGAAAGCACAATGAAAACTGATGTTATGTATGCTATTTAGAGCTGTGGGTTTATCCTTTATCCAATCCCTTTCCTACAGTAGTTGATGCTGCACTAATAAGAGCTAAGCTGAAGTGGGTTTATGCTCTGAGCTCCCCTTTTCATCCACTTCAGAAGGGTTCATAGAGGGAGGACACTTCAGGAGCGGCAGGATGCGCATCTATAATTTGATAATAATGCACCCATACAATGATTCACAGATGGGAGTGGACGCACATTGTTACCCAGATCAGACCTCTGATAGGTCAGCCCTCCCCTGCTGTCCACCCACAGAGAAAGAGCCCATTCATTAATAAACACTGGCAAATGTTTGTTGTCGTGAGAAGAGCTGCGACAAGGCCCCCCTCCCTCCCGTCGGGGACTGTTACAGTAATAACCCGTCGATAAACCACGACAGCTAACGATTTCAACCAATTAAACTACTGGGAACTCCCAGTTCAGTCCCACATTCACACGACTGGCTAATTTCGCAGCCCCTCCGCCTGCTTCCTTTGTACACTCTACGCCCTGAAGACGGTCCTTTCCCCCCATCAGAGACACCTGTTTCTCCGGCCACAGCCCACCTTCTGGTCTCCCATCCTCCCGTCCAGATGTACCGGCGCCGCTACAGCCGCAAACACCGACCGTATTCCCCCTTCGTCCCCCGGTTTGTGGTGTTTTAGCACGGCGGAAAAGGTACTGATGCTGCCGGAGTGTAACGCATCTTCGGACGGACACCGATCACCAACGCCTTTGGGCCGTAGTGCTTAAAGCGCATGCGCCGGAACGGAATTGTGGGTAGTGAAGTTCCTGAGCTCTGACCTGAGAAAGGGACCATGGAAAATACCTGGACAGATTAATCTGCAGTGAATCGTAAGCGTTGTTAATAATAATAATAATAATAATAATAATAATAATAATAATAATAATAATAATAATAATAATAATAATAATAATAATAATAATAAATAGATTTTAATTTATTTCTTTTCTGTATTTTTTATTTACTCATTTATTATTCCCGTTATTTAAATTTTGTAATCTTAGTTCTACCTCATCAGGTTGTACGCTTTCAATTTTTTTTCATCTTCATTTCTTATTGAAGAAGAAATATGATCTTAGTTTTATCATTATCGTCGTCGTCATCGCCATCGTCATCATGATCATTTTCATCTTCATCTTCATCACAAAAAACAATTACGTTTTCTCTGTCGTGCAAACCAACCTCTGTTATCTGCACATTTCTTAATTTTTATTTGTTTTATTTACTTCCCGGCTTAGATTTGTTTAACTCTTTGTTGATGTTGTTGTTGTCATTGGCAATATTAATTTAATTTGGATTAAATTAATAAAATGTATTTTTTTTCTATCATGATGATGTAGTACAGAAAAAATAAAAACAAATGATAAAACTCATTTGTCTTCACTGTCATTACTAATAGTAACAATAATAGTAAGAAGTAAAACCAAGTCAATCCATGGAAATTAAAAAAATTAAATAACAATAATACAAAAAATTCAGCATAATATAATGAAAACTATTTAAAAATGCGGAAAAAACAAACAAACAAAAAAAAAAAAACACAGCACCACCTTATATACAGATTTGTGAAGCGTGCTACACAAATCTGGCCATGCAACCATCTTCATGTTCACAGTTTGCCACAAACCAAGAAGAAGTAACTGGCCAAACAAAACCAGCAGAGACACGTTTGACTTGCGTGCAGACAGCCAGACATAGAAACATCACTCATAATCCTGAACACATCATACCCACAGAAAGATCTGGTGGTGGGGGCATAATGCTGTGGAAGTGCTGTTCTTCAGAAGGGACAGGGAAGTTGGTCTGAGTTAACAGGAAGGAGGACGGAGCAAAAACAAAGGGCAACACAGGAGGGAAAAGCAGTTTGAGGCTTGAAGCCTGTCAAAACGTT
This sequence comes from Poecilia mexicana, assembly GCF_051168715.1. Classification (NCBI taxonomy): domain Eukaryota; kingdom Metazoa; phylum Chordata; class Actinopteri; order Cyprinodontiformes; family Poeciliidae; genus Poecilia; species Poecilia mexicana. The sequence continues at coordinate 7,684,039 of NW_028263373.1, read as the reverse complement.
CACCCTACAACATAACATCTGCTCTAAACACACAGCCAGGCTACAATAGAATGGTCTGAATAGAAATCATTCAGGAGTTCTGAAAAAAAAATGATAAAATTTTAAAAAAAAAGATAATAATAACTCTCACTGGAAGAGCTGTGTAGTAATACTTCTCTTTTGAAAATATCATGATATGTTTTTCTTTCCGTGTCAAGTCAGGGCACAAAATGCCAACAACAATTTCACTTCTTTAATGAAAAGGTTTGGGTTCTTGTGCTTTCTCATTTTGATCTGAACAAATAATGAACTTCCAGTCATCCAGTTTCTATTTGATGCAGCTTAACATCGAGCAGAGGACCTTAGAGTCTGTGATTTTGCTCCATTATTCATATTTTTTTCTTTTGTAGCTCAGATACATGTGTTGTTCACTGTGTGAAGAGGGCGCTCTGTCTGCAGCGTGATACGACAGCCCACCTCAGCTCTGCTCCGTGGTGCTGTGGCTTGTTCTGAGCTTCCTGAACACAGCTATACCACTGTCTCATCTGGTTTGTAGCTGTAACGTTTTACCACCAGACTTTTCACTTCCTCACTTCCACACCCCGCCAAGCCATCCCTCCGGCCCAAAACTAACTTCTGCCGTTCTGGATGGAAACCATAGGAAATCATTAATTATGTCACTCACCTTGACATGACTTTTTCTGTGCTTACGTGATGAGGATCACGCACTTATCATTTTTAAAATAGTAAATAAAGGTCACATAAAGTGGCCTTTTTACTCAAAACTATGTATGACAAAAACATAAAAACCCCAAGCCCTTTAGAAAAAAATCACATTATCAAAGCACAAAATGAGTAATTTTCTGTTAGGAACTGAAAAAATGTGTATGTTTCATAGTGGCAGCTCATACTATGAGCTGGGTATAGTTTATATTTCTTCATAGGGTGAGGGTAGTTGACTAAAACAAATGTTTTGTTACTTTTACTTCTTCTTCAGGCTTGTTTCACTTCTGGTCTTTTTCAGCAAGATTACTAATAGTTTCCAGTTGATTTGAACTGCGTCTTACTCCGTTGCTACAACAGCATGACTGCATAACAAGCAGTGGGAAAAAGAAAACCTGACTAAATACAAAATACAGTTTTCAGCTGTTAAATGATTTTATCTTAGCGGCAACAACCACCAGCAAAAGTTTGAGATAACTTGGTCTTGCAGGATTGTTTTAATTTAGCCACAATGTTTTCTTTTCTTTTTTTCTTTTAGGAGCCACAGAATCTCAAGGATTGAAGTCATGACTTTTACTAGGCCACTCCAAAACTTGAATTATTTTGAGTTATTCAAAGTGATATTACAGCTTCGTATCATTTTCCAGTTTCCATAGCTCGACTTCATTGGATTTTAATGTTACACATCAACGGTCAGACGTTTTTCTTTAAGATTTTCTGCAAAGGAGTCTAATTCATGGTTGAGTGAGTCAAAGCAAATCCATCTGATTCCTGCAGCAGCGAAGCAGCCGCAGACCATTACACTACCACCACCGTGTCTGACTGTGTGATGTCTGTTGTACCACAGATGTGAAAAACCTTTTGAAATGTTCTTCTTTTGTCTTCTCGGTCCACAGAATATTTTCTCAAAAGCCTTAATGCTCCCTTTAGGCACTTTTGGTCGACTGACCACTCACAGGAAGTGTTTCAGTTTTTTCATTTCTAGGTGATGATGGGTGTCTGGGATCATAAAGCCTTAAAAAAAGGTTTTCTTCCTCATCTGTTCTTGATTTATTTTTAGACAATAAATCTTTTTGTCTGCTTCATGTTGTCAGACAGGTATAATTTGACTAATTTCTCAAATTATCTAATTTTGATAAATTACACGAGAAGCACTTGTTGAATCAGGTTAAAACAGCGGAAGACAAAATTCAGCTTATATGAAAGAGATATAATCGCCCTCAAATCAGATAACACATAAACCATCTAAGTACAATGAGGTCAGTTTACAGCGAGAGGCATTTTCACATTTCTGTAAGCTTACTGTATTTTTACACTATTAATTACTATTTCACTGAGTTAAGTCTATTCACCTATATTAAACTATTTAAATCTATGTAAGTGAGAGCCGCACAACTAAGCAAACTGTCTGAAGAATATTGCTGTGCATAAGATGGGACCTACTTTCAGTGTGCAGCAAAAGATCAGAAAGGCTGAGGTTGCAGAAGTTTGACATCCCCCTACGATCTTCAGACGCTTCTTCATCTGACCTTTTTTTTTAATCTTTCCTCACAGATATAAAATGAAAGCAAAAAGAGCAAACTTGCTCTTGAAGTGCAATGAACAGGGTTTTTTCTTTATTAAATATCTAGATAAACTTGTTTAAAATAGTAATTTTCTTGTGTGTTTTTCTTTAAGTTTAAATCAGATTGCATTTCAACGTGTCATCGTCTATGGCCGTTCTTGTCTCTTTATGGTACCTAAAAGGTGGAAGTTGACTAGGAAAGTTCATCATGTTGTCATGTTTGTTTGTTGTCACAGGAAGCCAAATGTTTCTTTTCAGGTGACTGCGGGGATAATGTGAAATAGGTTTTAGCACCTTCTGCACCAAAACCCACAGGAGGTTTCACACATTCAAGCTATCAATGAGGTACCTGCGTTTGTTACATGGCATGAAGCAAGTTGGCTCATGTACATCTATCTCATCAAGGCACACCGAGATACAGAAGCATGCAGGATATTCATCTTTAGAAATGCGGGTTGCACATGTACTTTGAAGCCCTCTGACTCAGGGCACTTATGAAACAACAGCGTGTTAAAGTTTGGGTTAAAAAAAATAACTTCCTTCTGTTTTTCTTTCAGTTTTTTTTTATTCACAGCCTACACTCTTTTCCATCTTACATAGGTTTTATGTTCACCTCCACTACAGTTAGCCTCCTCCAGTAAAGTCACCTCCATTCTTACAGCCCTTTAGCAGAAAGCCACTCCTCCGTTCCTTCCACCCACCCCCACACAGGTTTAGCGTGCAGCTCGGTCTGATGCAGAGAGGAAGACAGCCGAGACAGGATGAGACTCTGAAGACGACCACCGCTCTCAAGGCAGGATGGAGATGTGGCTCAAAAGCGCAATTGTTGGGTTGCTAACAGGTAAGAGCTTAAGCTTAAAAGATCAAAGAACAAGAACAAAGCTGTAGTAGTATGAAAAAATGTGTTTTACTACATGCAGTACTGAACAGATGAAACTTTTACATGCTTGTTTTTGCCCTTGTTGCTCATAAACAGATCAATGAAACTGAACAAAGATTCACTTTTTTTCTCTTTTTTTATTCAGTGATAGGAGCAACGCTGGTACTAACAAGTGAGATCCGACTAAATTTGGAAAAAACAAATGATACAGGAAGAAGAGAAAGAAGAGTTTCTCCAGGTTCCTCTCTGAAATTGCACTGCTGTTTGACTCAAGACAAACCTGACAGATGTTTGACTCAAGACAAAGCTGGAAGATGTTTGACTCAAGACAAAGCTGAAAGATGTCATGTCTCTTGGTATTTTCAGTCCTCTGGAAAAAATCTAACTGAAATGGATACAGAAAAACCCCTCTGTAATTGGACTATAGTAAAAGATTGCAATTTAAGTGATATATGTCACAACATGCCATGCGACTTATCAAATATTAATGAATCAGACATTGGATGGTACTATTGTAAAGTCAAAATAGATATTCCCACACTAAGAGAACTTGAGAGCAGCAAAACTAAAGTCATAGGTAAGTATTGCTTGTCACTGCAAAACTAACATTTCACTACAAGCAATAATGTTTGTTATTTGAGAGCGGTAACACTGTAATGTTTTTGTAAACAGATTTTCAATGCAGAATAATCTGTCAAAAAGCTTCTTTTCAATGTCTTACAATCATACTACAGTGTTACAAGGAATTGACTATAAGCTTTAATTGCTCATAGCAATGCTAAATTTGCTGCTTTGCTTAGGAATAACCAAATGAATTAATTAATCAACGTTCCAAAAATTATGGCTTGCACTAACCGAATCAATGCTTCTCATGCCGCTTTGTTACAGTGGAGAACTTAAAGGAAAAAACAACGGTTCAGTCACAAACGACGAAAAGCCAAGGTGTGTGTGTGTGGATGAATATGTGAGCGGGCGTGTTGACCAGATCTCAGCTCTCATGAACAATTCTGTGTCTTTAGGTCTCAATGAAATCTGGATTGTTTATTGTTTCCACTGTAGGTGGCATTTAAATGGTTGGTGGCAGCTCCAACTAAAATTTACACCTGCAAAGAAATTCATACAATGATTTTGCTTGTTAACACATCAACCCTGATTATTTCCTTAATTTCATGCTTACAACAGATATTTTAGATGGTTCTACATGTAGCATTAGACCAGTAATTAGCAAACTAAAGGACTGGGCCCCAAGTACGGAAAAACTGAACTACAGTGAACTAAACTGAAAAATGATGATGCTTACCTTCACCAAATTTTAAAAAAACTCTACTTCCAAATATGAAAACCCCCAAATATATTGCTTGTTGATGCTGTTTGTGTTTTTTTACTCCGCTTTATTGACTCCCTAGTGATACCTGTTGACTAAACTTGAAACTGGGGTCATAAGTTTCTTCTATTGTTCTTTTAATGGACAGGAAGAGGAAGAATTTGGCTATTTGATTAGCTGATTGCTGTGCATGCAATACCCTCATCCTGACACTGATCTCAGCCTATCAAATAGGACTGTTTTTTAATAATACAAATGTACTCTTTTCCAGTGACCAGCCAAAAAGAAGAAAATGACCAAAATGAGAACTTGTTGATGTGGATCATCGTGGGGGCGTCATCTTTCGTCCTTGTCGTGACTGCCCTAATGGTCGCCTGTGTTGTGCGGAAACGGGGATGCAGCAGAAGCATAGGTACCTCTCTTTCTTTCTGGGTTTGAAAGCGTTGATAATCATCTAACAGAGCGACACTGAACTGTTTCTGTAGATAAGCTCTGTGCACGTAAGAGACACCAGAGGATGGGCAGATGCTCTGAGAAAAAAAATGGCACAAGATAAAAGAGAACAATTAGGGCACAAAAACCATCACAAAACAGAGTCAGATCAAATCAACACAAGTCGGTAATTTCTCTGCTACAATTTGCATTTGAAAGGAGGGGTAGAATGCAGAAGGGTTTTCGTTTTGGTGAGACCATGTTTGTGGGCGGCAGAACGTAGAAATGTAGACAGGAGGTTTCTGCCTGAGTCCTGGCTGGGGAGTTCGAACTGAGCAAGCTGGGGGTTTGTGTGGTTTAGCAGCAGCTCAGCATGAGACAAAGTCAAATGTAAATGTAAGTATCTAACTTTTCTGTGGTTTTCACTGAGTCGCACAAACTGGCGTCTATAAAAACTGTGAGAAATGCTCACGACCAGCTGACCGGACCTCAGACCAGATATCTGCCTTACTTTCTTTTCAGAAAGAAAATAAGAAAAGAAGCTTAAATAGTTGAATAGTTTTTACACTTAAAACATGAACATCCCCTTTTTTATGAAGCACTTCAATATGACATCAGACACTGGTCAGATAAAAATAAAAAAGATGCTCATAGGTGCAGATCATTTTGGTATCAGTGATGAGTTCAGCAACACCTGATAAAAAATGTTGCTAAAAAAATGAAATGCATCCTGCAGAGAAAGCAGAATGGTGTCATGGCGTGGCAGAGAGGCATCTGGCACAAATACAGAAACCTACACCAGGTTTGACCACACGGCCACGGAGGCAGAAGTAGAACGAGAACAGAGAATTATTGTCGGGGCAAAAAGGATTTTATGATCACCAAAACTGACAAAGAAGAGAGATAACCCTTTGTACTGAAGGCCAGTGTTTGATCATTTGAAAGAGATTACGAAGGACAGGAAACATTAAATTTGAGAACTGTTCAGTGCTTTACATCTTGACTTTGCTCATTTTTTTTTAAGCGTGCATTAAGACCCTTAAAAAATATCCAAACGTTTAAGCAACGACGAGACGAGGTCCAGGTTCTGTTTCATGTTTGGATTATGTGAGCAAAGTAATCCAGATAAGTAGAAAACAGCAGAATAAACTCACTTTTAGAGAATATCTGCAGAGCGAGAGTTAATAAATATAATTACTTTTTGTATCAGCAAAGACGTATTTATTTATTTGCCACATAAATATCTTTTGCTAAAACTTGAAAGAAAAAATATGCAATCCGTCACCGACGCTTTCTCTCCTGAGTTATGTTTAGTAATTAATTTGATTAAGTGTTTAAAATTTAAAGGTTAAAACTTGGCATCTTTGTTTGTAGCTTGTGACAATGAACTCCAATTTCCAGCTAAAGTAACTTAAACGTAAATGTAATATATATATATATATATATATATATATATATATATATATATATATATATATATATATATATATATATATATATATATATATATATATATATATATATATATATATATATATATATATATATATATATATATTATTCTGTTGTGATGGAAGAGTTAAACAACATTTGCTCAGGTCTCAATTATTTAAACTTGAGTAAACTTTAACAAATTGAATATTCCCACAAGTTTTGTATGTTTTTTTTAATAAATGAAAACAAATAAAGAGGAAATACTAGAGGTTGATATTACCAGGTTTAATTTTAATTTTATTACATTTTTTATTATATGTCTGTTTTAAGAAAATATAACTGCATCTAACAATTATTATTATTACTATAACAATAACAACAACAACAACAACAACAACAACAATAATAATAATAATAATAATAATAATAAAAATAAAACTTCAGCAGCAATAATAATATTGATAACAACAATAATAGTGCATCTGAAATCTTAGTCAGTACTTTTCAGTTTTTTATGATTTCTTATATTTCAAATGCATAATTTCTACACTTATTGTGAATTTGTATTTTTATTTTTGATCTTTTATTTAATTATTTTTGTTAATCAGAACCAGCGCTTTTGCCAGATAACTATGCTGCCTGAGTTACCATAAGATATTTTTCACAAAAATAAGAACAAAAAATTACTACTACTACTACTACTACTACTACTACTAATAATAATAATAATAATAATAATAATAGTAATAATAATAATAATAATAATAATAATAATAATAATACATAATTTTCTCAGGTTAACCTGATGCTAAGCCTCGCTGTGCTCACCCTGTCTCCTTTCTCCTCCAGAAGAGCCCGTCTACGTAAACACCCGCTTGGGCAAGCCGTCACCCCGGCTGATGCCTGCGGACAACCCGAAGTCAGTTTCCGCCTCTCAGGACTTGCGGACGCCGATCTCTGCCCGGAGGTACGAGGGCAGAAACCAGAGATACAAATACTGAGGAACCCGCGGACATTATAGACCGACAGACTGACATTAATCAGCTGAATGCGAAGTCATGATGCATTTCTGTTTCATACTTGTACGCAAAGTTTAGCCTTTTGTAAATAATAAGAGAAGTGGCCTTTGTTGGCCACTAGATGACGCACTTTGATGGTTTTATGAACTTCTAAACTTTTTTATTTTATTTTATTTTTTACATCTCAGCATCTTTGTGCATGATTAAATTGTAAATATTTTTTGCATGTTAAGTGAACGAAATAATGAGTTATATACAGATCTAATTTTTTATTTTTTATTTTTTTTTTACTGTCACTTTTTATATTGAAGTTATTAAAGCTGAAATTTCATCCTCGTCATTTGGACACGCTTTTTTAAAATATAAAATTTGAAAACTATGTTATACATTATAGAAGATGAAAACATCTATATGGAAATATGTGGGATTTCCCTCTTCTCTGATTGGCTGTAAAGTGGAGGAGCTTTTTTTTTTTTTAGGAAAAGGTATGGTGTAGTCACGTGATCTGGCGCTGGCTCTGCTGGATTATCGCTCCCTGCAGGATTTACTAGGTGTGGGCTGAGCGTTACAGGTGGTACAGAAAGAGCCGACACGGAACCCGAAACAATCTGAACCAAGTCAGTCTGTGAGGAGTTTCCATGTAGATCCCGGCAGCTGGAATACTGGTAAGTCCGATCCAGGGACTTACGGACTTGTTTGTGTCAGTGCAGGTTGGCTCCACTCTGTGTCTCGCGTGTTGTGTTATTTTTGTGGCTGTTTCCACGGAGCTGCTGGGCATGTGGGATTTAAACCGAGGTGCGGATGGGATACGCACACCGTGCCGTCTATTCCCGGACTTATTTACGGATTACGGGATAAAGAAATCTAATAATAGCAGAGGAGAGCTGGAGTGAGCGGTAGTGGGATATGCCTCCAAACACTTGGCGGATAGTTTTTCAGTGGGAGACGCGCTGAGTCTGCTGGAGGACTGCCAGAGCAGCGCGGCCATCAGGACGAGCTGTTTCAGCACAGCTGGACAAGCGACACAGATTTCCTCCCCAGACACATTTCTGCTTTTACGAGATATTTCTTTTGATTAAACGCAAGAAATAAGTATATTATTATTTTTTTGAAAACATCATATTCAGTACATTTGGTGTGGCTGTAACTTTAATGAGGGGGCATTTAGAGCTTCTGGTCAGGTTTGTCTGTCGGACTAATTAAACTCTTATGGTGTAATTTGCCACCTGTTAGACATGTTCGGATCCATTTTTTTATGTTATTGCACGGCGTTATGCAGTCATGTTAAAAGATACCCTTGCATACATGCGTGCTTCTGGTGACGTCACAAAAGGCAGTTATTCTGAATAATCCAGATGTATTTTTTAAAATTATTTAATATATTTTTTTTTACTCTCTATTTGGTTTAGTTGAGCCATACCGTCAAGAACAGGGTTTGCATACCAAGAATGTAATTTATAAATTTATGTTATTTGTGTTTTTTATTTAGTTCTGCTTTGACAAAAAATGGTTATCAGTATACACTTAAAATTAACGGAGTTATGCAATTAATAAAAAGTGAATGAAAATGGTTGCTAATGGTAAAAGTATGAGTTTCTACAATCTCAAACTACCTTTTTGCCTAATTACTTTCAAGTCAATTAATCCACTAAAACAGGTATATGCGGTATCAATCAAACATTGCTTTTTTGGTTTAACGCTTTTTGCATTATCTGAAGTTTTTTAATATAATAAGTAGGTAAAATCTCTTGTAAATTTTGGGTCACGACAGGTTTTGTGTTGAGTAACATCTCAAAATGTTAACCTACATACCTTATCTCAGTATGATTTCAATGGTTTCTTTAAAGTTTCTTTTTAGATGAGTTCATATGGTTTGACATACAGCTCTTGGAAACGTAGCACAGCTTTTGAAAAGGAGCAGACCAAGCAGGAATGGCCAGATTTCACTATCAAAGAGCTTCAGCGATTATTTTTATGGAAACCCACAGGGTGTGGTCGATTTCTTTCATTAAGATGATTTTCAGGTCCCCACCATGTTTCCTGTTGAACGACTGCATCACCTGCCAAGAAAAAAGAAAGTAATTGCTCGTCAGTCCGAAGTAAGACTTTCTTTGTGTGTGCTGAGGTAGCATGACTGTGACGTCTTCTAATTTTACACACAAAAACCAGTCAGATAAAAGAATTCAGGCAGGATTTAAAACATCTTACAACTCCGAAGCAGCACAAATGCCTCAGACTCCACTGCCGTATCTTTTTGAATAATTCTAGCTGATCAGCTCGATTCCTGCGCCTCTTTGTCAGTAACCCAAATAACCATAAAGCAGAGTCAGCTCTGTTTTTTTTTTTTTTTTTTTTTTAAAACGTATTTTGTAAAATCCTGCAATCAAAATTCACACCTCCATATTTCAAATATTTTTGGACAATTACATTTCTGCATAAAGGATTAATTCAACACCAGATAGTGGAAACGCTGTGGGCGTATGGATGATGTAAATCTGTACGGGATACATTAAGTGTTGCTGATGCACTTTCTCTCAGGGGAGAATGGCCCAGTTTAGCTGTCACCCTGCAGCTCAGTGGGCTGATATCAGTGTGTGTGTGTGTGTGTGCAGCGCACAACTCAACATATCATGTACCGGTACTCTGTGGTCTAGCTGGAGATGATGCATGCTGCCGCTGTGCAGAGGGGGGTTTTAGTTTCCTGATGCCGCAAGATCTTAAATGACTTCTTAGAAGTCATCTCTATGAGGCAGACCCATCAGACTCGCGTTGTTAAGTGGTTTCCAGGTCTCAGATGAGTGAGAATCACAACAGTAAGGCGGAAAGAAAGGGTTGGGGAGGGGGAAGAAAAAAACCCTCTTAATGGTGTTGTGTGTTAATTTGAACTCATAAACCCAGCTCAGCCTATTAAGTAGTTTCATTTGGCATCTTTTCTCATTTACTGATATCTGAACAAGTCATAACATGTTTTGGTGACTGATGGTGCCAGCTTACAGTCTCTGCAACTACGTCTGCTAGTGTAGCCTCATTCCTCACCTGAAATTAGTTTATTGTTTCCAGCAGTTTTAACGTCTACTTGCTATCATTATTTAGCCAGGAGACCCGGATTGCTTCAGTCACATCATCGTCACTGTGGAGGGAAAATCGGCATAAACTGAGCTTCTTGGTGTTGTTCTGTTTGTAACGTTGTCGTCGGTGTTTACCGAGGTTTTTATCAGTCCTGGTTTCAAAACTGCTCAACTTTCTTAGAGATGAGATGGCGGAGAAAGTGCCAGAGACATTTTGAGTATTCACCAGAGTTAATCTGACCCTCCCTGACTTGTTGGTGCGCACTGCCAGTCAGCTGGCTTAAAGAAAGCTTTTACACTTTTCCGTTGCTTGCGTCAAAAAAGGGAGGACAAAAAAGGATGGTTTTGGAAATATTTTGGAGCACAAAAAAAAGTGACAGGTGACAGGTGTCTGTACAGCAGCTGACCGGGTAAGATAATCTGACTAAATTAGATTATTTTACAGTTTACAGAGCGGAACAGCAAATTAGGATGATATTCCATGCAATAAACACATTTAAATGAATCAGTTCTACATAGATAATGTTCTAGTTGGAGAAAGCATCATTAAATCTTCCAGGGACCAATGATGAAAATTATTAAAATTTTCATTAAGTTCTCCAGAACAAAGAACTACTACCACTAACAACTTAGTTCCGCAACTAAGTTGTTAGTTGATTGATTCAAAAAGGTGTAATAAACATCAAATAAACATTAGCAACATATGCTCTGATGCACATTTTTCCTCCTATGTTCTTCCCTTTGATTGGTGCATCTAACTATTTATATGCAACACCGTTTTATCAGCAATTCAAATAATTGTTGATGTGCATTTGTGTGAAGCTGTGATGATGAAAACCTTTTGCTGGAGGTTGTCATCACATGCAGACCCAGCAGGCTGATTTGTGATATTTCTTTTTCCGTGGCTCCCTTCTCAACCCTGAAATAAATCATTGCTCCTCCCGATAGAACATTTCAAAATGTCACAATCCCCAGATTTTGTTTTCTGGTTCTTCTCGTCTGTCACAAGTTTGCCCTGCGGGATTACACTCCTGCTGCGACTTGTCTGGGTGTGTGTGCGTGCTTATATGTTTGTGTGTTTTTTCTTTTTTTTTTTTTTTTGTTCCAAAGGACGTTTACACTCGGGCAGGCTTGTCTGATCAATGATGAGCGATTTGTCAAAATAAGGGGAGGATCTTATTCCACTGGTTGCATTTCTACTAGACCTTGTTGTCTTAATGCAGTAATGACTGTTAGTTGTCTGGTGGCTTAGAGCTAATGATACGTGTCGCAGCAGGCCGGGACGAACTGTGCGCACAGCGTGTTTTTAAAGGATTGCCTTCAGCTCGCCTGCATATCAAAATAAAACCTGACAACCCGCTGTCACTGTTATTATTACTATCATTATTATTATCTCGCAAAATCCGAGCTTGCCTTTGCAACAATACGACCCGGATTTGAACTGGGTTGTGTTTTCCAGTGACTGTTTCACAGCGGCGTCTGTGACGAGAGTGTCAGAGGTGAACTCCCTCCCACAACAGGCTTCCTGTTTGGGCCCCGGTGATGGAACAGTGAACCAGAGCCAACGCACGCCAGCGGGCCGGCCGCCGGCCTGCCAGCGGACATCAGCGCCGGGCTTGCAGCCAGGCGGGAAGACGGACAGAAAAGCAAGTGATCCAGTGATTGCGTCCGACCTGTGGAACAGTTAGTCATGTCCATCAGTCACGGCCTCGCCCCTGCAGATACACCGTATGAAGACATCGTACTCTAAAGCCCGTGCCTACGCTGGCGTGACTCACTCCAGCTCTTTGACTGTTAACACAGTATATATATTTATATGTATATTTTATTTTTTATCTCGACGTGTTGTGACTCACCTGGTTGGCAACACAACGTGCGTGTCTGTACACGTTTCAAGCCTGCTCTGTGAAGTTTACTGTCGTAAGCAGCAGGTTGCCAAAGTATTTATACCCTTTGAGCTTTTTTCAGGCTTTTGTTTGGGTTTTGTGAGGCAAACCAACAATAATTGATGAAATTGTGTGAAGCAGAAGGAAAAGGACGCGTGGGGATTTGCAAAAGTTTGCAAATGGAAATAATAAAAAAAAGAGCCAGGTGTGTACGTTTATTCAGTCCGTTTTATAGAGCCTGACATTTTTGTCAGGATGGACAGTGAGCGTCTGTTAATTAGCAGTTTTTTAAAATCTTCCTACAGATTCTCAGTTCTCAGCTGGACTTTGACTGGGCCATTCTAACGCTTCAGTATACTTTGATCTAATGATTTCCATGCATGTTAACGTCGTCGTTCTGCTGGGAGGAGAACCCGTCTTTGTGCTGCCCTACATTGTGCTGTGTTTATCTCCAATCTTATCAGTTTCCATGTCCCTGTGGTCGAAAAAGCATCCACAAAGCATGATGTTGCCGCCACCTGGCTTCACAGTAGGCACTGTGTTCACAGCTGCAGCATGCATGTTATACATGAAGCTTTGCAGTGGATTAAAAAAAAATCACAGATTTAGTTCGCTTTTGGCCAGTCTGCCAGCTCAGGTCAAAGGTCTGCACTTCTGAAGTTCCATATGTCAAAATAAAATGGTGGATTATATTTAATTTAACCGTAAAACAAATTTCTTTTTTGGTAGTCTGTGTCACTCTTTTCAGAAGGTGAATGTTGCCAATCGCTGGGTCAGGTGGCCGGCCATGACGTGTGTAGGTTTGCAGCTGCGCCATGCTCTTTCTATTTTTGAATGTTGGATTGAAAATTACTCTATGAGAGCGATCACTTGGGAACTGGCAGCACTCGGTCCTATTTAGGGGTATCGCTTAAGAAAATAAAAGCAGTGTATAATTTAATTCCACCTTTACATTTATCCTAATAAGGCTCAGGCGGTATGGGACAAGTTTTGCAAACCGCTGCGCTTGTACCAGCAATCTGTCCTGAAGGTTTCTCTAGATAAAGCGGAGGCTATAAATATCATCGTGCTTCAAGTGGTCAGAGTGTGGAGAGATACGGCTGCGGGGCTTCCTCAGACGCAAGTTCATGTGCAGCACAACTGCGTCTCGGTGTTCAGCTCACCCACCAGCGGACACGGGGGTGAGCTGACAGACTGGCAAAGAAGTGGTTTTAGTCACTCTCTGTTTTTTTTTTGGTTTTGTTCTCATTTTTGGAAAGTCCAGTCGTCCTTCAGAGTAAGCCCCCACCTTTGTTGGTAGGTTGTGGTTTAAAGTGAGAGTTTATTCTCAGGCCTGTCGGCAGGTTTGACCGGCTGCACAGGAATCAGCATTGATCCAGGAAACGGAAGAATCGGTTTTTCACACCTGCCTTTCATAACGTTTCTTCTGACGTGGAAACCCAGACGAACGCACCTGATGTCGCGCTGGATTATTGCTGCTTTGCTCTCTAAGATGCCAAAGAAAGAAAACATGATTCAAAGTGGGGGGGGGGGGGGGGAACAGGAAACAAAATTAAATAATTACAGTACGGCGTCTGTCGTTTTTATTGGTACCCCTGGTAACGATCCACTGAAACCTAAAAATATATGAATCTTTTATTGTAGAAGCAAAATATGACTCTTAAAAATTTGGTGGGTCTGGGATATAAAAACTAAGAGTGAAGTGAACCACATCACTTCTACTACTAAGACAAGTGGAGGACCTGTGATGCTGTGGGCCTTGAGAAGCATGCCCCATAAGCTCTTTAAAAAACTCATTTTATTTATTAAAAATACCAGGACATTTTGGTTCAAAATATGTCAGTCTATGCCCGACAGCTAAAAATGTTACTTCTTTACCGTTTCTATTCCACCACTGAACAAATAACCAATTACATTTAGGAATAATTTGCTCAAATCTGCAGGTCTTTATTTACAAATAGCTGGATTTAGCCAGCTATTAATAAAAACATATTTTTATTAATGAACGTTTCTGTATGTTGAACAGTTTTGTCTGACAAAGACATTGCATAAGCTTGTTTCACTATGTTTGACTTTATGGGTGGACCCTTCCTGATTAATTAGCAGGGAAAAGAAAGAGGAAAAGGAAGTTAAATAAAACACTTTAAAGAAATACATCACGCAAATGTGGGATCAGAATTTGAGCACAGAAAATGTCAAAGATCTGGGTCAGAAACTTTGTCGCCACCCAGAACAGAAATTAGAGCTGAGGAGGATTTTTATTTACTACAATGCTCAATGTGATTAGAAAATCCTAAAATTATATTTCTGTAAAACTCAGAAGCTAGCCAGTTTTTGAATCAGGCTGTGAATTATTCTGTTATATCAAGGCTATCTTGACGTTTGCACCGGTGACGCTGACTTTTAACAAAAGGTGAACAAAAGTCATTTTCTCGTGAATAGTATCTGGTTTCCTTGAAAGGAGTTGCTGGTAAAGTAGCAAAGCTAAGTTCTCTGGAAAATTACAGCTGCTGCCACTTGTGTGTCTTCTTCTTCTCTCAGGAAATAAAGTTCTGTCATGTGGTAGTACCCTCCGTTAGATGAGCCAAACGCCAAGTCACAACTGTAGCTGGTGGAGGTAATTAAATATTCAGCAGTAAGAGGCGATCATGTTTCCTTCAGCAGGATGAAGATCTAAAGGGAGACACGTGACACTTCATAAAAGATAAGATTTCATCCCCGGTCACCTGTAGTTTCGAAGATAAGGCTCATTCATTGTTAGCTGTATAATACGCTAAGAATGACAAAGCGGAAAAACAAAACCCTTTGTGGAAAATGTTAGCGGTGGTTGACAGGAAGTTAAACCTGCAGCCAAAACAAAAAAAGTCTATGGGAACCAAATGTGAGTCAGAAGCAAACCAAACTGCACTGAGCTCACCGTGACGCCTCACCTGACCTGACAAGGTCTGACTCGGCGTCTGACCGAAATCTGATGCCAGCACTGAAACTCCGGCTGCTTGGATTCAACCTGAAGTGTGGGAGTGACGCGTCGATGAGCTGCTCCCAAACAAAAGAGCCCCGTTGAAAAGTCCCAAGAATTGAGAGTTCCTGAGGCAGCTGTCAGGTGAAGCTGTGCAGTGCAAAGGTATTCACACCCAGTGCATTTTACTGGGACTTTATGGGTCAGATCAACACAGAGTGAGCGCGTTAAAGTGAACAGGAATCAGAAACAAAATGGCTTCATTGGCTTCAATTGAGGAATTTGACTTCAGTTTTCAAGCACTAAAAGTGTAGGGAAATAAGTATTTTATAAACCTCATGTTATATAGGAATAATATATAAATGTATTAGCAGCCAAGTTATTTTTTTGAAAAATATAGAGGAAAAAAAAAAGACTTGATGTGATGATGCAGAAATGCTTATGTTATTTTGGTTTTCAATAAAGGTTGCCCATAAAAATCTGAAATTTGTGGTATTCAGCCACCTCTACTCTGACGCCCCTAATCGGGTGAAAAAGCCTCTTTAGAGGACGGCCAGTTCAAGTTTACAATGAGACTTGAACTCATGAAAGAAAGAGCTTTGATCAGTCGCTCTTATACTTTTCCTGCAGTATAAATGCTAAATATATCAAATCACCGTGAAACACGGTGTTGACGGCATCATGCTGTGGAGATTTTTGCCTTCAGCTGGAACAGAGTATCTAGTCAGATGTTTTGGGAAGAAGGACTGAGCAGAAACTGCTACGGAGGTTCACCTTTCAGCATTTAAAGATGACATTAAACAGAAAACCAGAGCTACAGCGGAAAGGTTTAGCTCAAAGTATATTCTTGTGTTGTGATGGTCCAGTCAAAGTATAGGCCTCAATTGAAAACTGGTGTGTAAGGATGCTCACTATCCAGTCTGAGTAGATATGGAGGGAACTATTTTAGTCTCAAGATGTGCGAAAGCTGTTGGCGACACACCCCGATGGATTTGCAACTGTAATTACAGCAAACGGAGGATCTGCAAATTGGCGCCTTAGAGACTTGGATATAAATGCATGCCACACTTGTCAGATTTTCTGTACAAGCGAGAAAAAAAAGTTGGAAAGCATGTGCAGTTTTTCTTCGATTTTTCATTGCGTTGTTGTAAAACATGGACTCTCGATAAATGCAGAGCGATGTTTTAGTTTTAGCCCAGTTTCAGCTGCTCACGACTGACATGCGAGTGTGAGGATAAACAGAGGAGAGGAGAACACGGGACGTCTGCTCCTCTGTCATTGCAGCCATTCCTACCTGTCTGCACCATGTGAAGCCACATGTCAGAAGCTGCAATAAAAAAAAAAAAAAAGCAAAGCGCTGTGGCACTCGGCCTCCTCCTTTCAGGACGTCGCCTCTGACGAGAAGATGAGCTGTCCTGCACATGTGGCAGCTTGTCCCATTGTGTCAACTGACAACAAGGACGGGAGTGTGCTGGTGTGCTGGTGGTTAGTCACAAAACACACACCGAGAGCCGAGGCAGCCGGGCGGGGAGCGCCGAGTGTGTGTGCTCGCTCTTTGGTTGTTGCCTGTCGAGGAAACTTGAAATCTGTCGTTTTTTTCCGTCTGTCAACAGGCGAGGGCTCGGCGGCGTGTTTCAGAGGCAGCATCTCTGTCACATCCTCCCTACGTTTTCCCCTGGGAGCCAAAAGAAAAAAAAAAAAAAAAACAGCAACAGTTGCACAGCAGTCGTGTGAACCTGCAGTTTCTGAGCACACAAGTTTGTTTGTTTTTTTTTTACCCACCTTTTTTTTCTCCCCCCCCTCGACATCTGCTAACAAGTCAGCTTTGTTTATGTGTGTGTGTGTGCGCGTGTGCGCGTGTGTGTGTGTTGGTATGTGTGCTGGGATAAAGGGCCTTGATGAATTTTGAATGAGGCCGCTCTGCACAGTTAGTCAAAACAGATTCAAACTCTTGGAAGAAGCGGTAACACTCACGCAGTGAGTGGCCATGATCTGCATGCATCATGCCCCAACCTAAGCTGAGCCCCCCTCCAACCCCTAACCCACCCACAGCCTCCGCCGCCCTCCACTTCTCTTCTCTCTCTCTCTGCAGCTTGAACCCCGCAGAGCCCAGAGGAAGCTGCTTCTTATCAGGGAGTGGGGTGGAGGGGGGGGGGGGGGACAGGAAGATGCTGTGAGAGTGTTGGTGGTGGGGTAGGAGGGCAGAGTGGCACTATGCAGATTTTCACTTGACATGGGCTTCCTTTGTGAGGCTGACTTGTAGCTACAGCTGTACGCGCTGCCAGACTCATAACAACAAAGTTACATTTGTCTCAGTTCGTTCAGTTCGAGGTTCTGATAAATGCCTCCTTCAGAATTCGGCGAGAAGGACACGTTCTTCCAGGACGTCGTCCTTCCCTTACGCCTTTTTTTTCATCTTCTGAGGCTGCTGTCAGTTTCTGCTCCAGTTTTGATCTTTTCTCTTTTTGGGGGGTTAAATCCGTCTCCTTTGAGAGTGTCCCGAAGTTAGAGACTGGATTTTCATCTGCTCATGCAGTGCTTTGCAAAAAGAGCTTGAACTTTTCTCCTTTTCTGCCGGAAGAAAAGTACAAACTTCAATGTTTTATTGAGAGTTTGAGTGACAGAGCAAATAGAAGCGGGCCTTTATCACGTATCGTTTATCGTGATAAATTTCTTAAGATTTTGATGTATTGTTCTCACGATATAGTCGGATAAAAAAAATATTGCTCACTTCCTAATTTGACTGATCTGGAGCTATTTTGTACAGACGAACTGGCAAAAGATTTCAACTCTAAATGTTGGTAGGAGATGCATCTGAAACGACTTGCTGCTGAAGGGTGCTTTTACAAAACACTGAGTTGGCCACACTTTCCACATTTTTATTTGTAAAAAATAAATAAATCATGTTTTTTTTTCTTACATGCAGTACTAATAAAATGCAGACAGATTTGTGGTTTAAACGGTACAAATACTTTTGCGAGGCGCGGCACATCTATCCGTTTTGGGTTCAAACTTTGTCAAGGATAGAAAATGAGCTTCCTCGTTTCACCCCGGTTGTCCTCCCTACGTAGTGATTATCCACCAACATTCAAGCACATCGCGGCAGAAAAAAGTGAAGAGAAATGAGGCGTAGGAGGCAAAGCTGCTGCCTTTTCAGTTTCTGAGGGAATATCTCTAAGAATTTCTTTTAAAATTCAGTGAGAAACTCTGTTTTTCTCTTTCTCTCACTCCCCCCCCCTTTGATTATTCATACATCTTCTTGTATCTTTGGCAGAACCCTGAGAATGAAGTCCTCCAGCATCCCCCAGCTGTAGCCGGGCAGCATGGCTCCTGCTCCTCCTTCCAGAGAGGACACCGGCAGCTCATTAGCTCTGCGCTGGAGGCTAACGCCGACATAGATTCTCTTCAACTTCAAACTGAACCAATTCAGGCTGGAGTCCTGGTTAAACATCTAAATAAGCTGCTGACAGGATCCATCCAGACTCAGGGGTTTTTCAACCATGCGCTACCTGTGACCTTTTTTTGGGCGTCAGAGCTGGACGGTGCGGCTCCTCTGCTCGTCGACCGACCCCAGACCCCGAGCCATGTCTCTTCTCTTAACTCTACGCATCGTCTGTGGATTGATGCTCCAGCATTACTTCAGTCCGCTCAGCGCTCAGTACTGCGTCCCACGGAAGACCGTCGACTACCAGAGTAAGTCACCGGCTCTCCATTAGACACGGGAACTTGGAGCAGTTTGATTCGTTGCATGCATTTGAATATTTTACGCATGATGTACGATCCCGATGGAAGGCTTTAGCTGCTTTACGTTCTTCTCTTTTCTGCTGCAAGTGACAAGTTTATTAGTTTCTCAACAGATTTGCATTTTACTTTTTGCTGTGAGAGCATTTTTTTTTTCTTTTTTCACGAGGAGTCGAGGCGATTGCGAAGCAATGCAAACTTTTTCTCTCTGCCCAGGTCACCTGAATTTGTTCAAAGAAGATGGGATCTTCAATTACTCAACTATGCTGATCAGAGACGACCTGGGTGTGGTGCTGCTGGGGGCGAGAGAGGCCGTCTACGCTCTGGATATGAACAACATCTCGGACCAAAAGGCCGCGGTGAGGACCTGTGCAGAGTTATTGCGTCTGGAATAAGGAAAATGTCTGCAGAGCAGTTTACATATTAACTGCATTTCCCACTATCTCGCTCTTTTTTTACTGCACGGCGAAATGCTGCAGCAAGAAAGTTAATCCTTTGTTGAATTTTTATGGCATTTTACTGCAGTCATTAGGCCAGAAGATCAAATATTTAGTGAGCTACTCAAGGCTGGACTTGCCTGGTTGCTTGAAGCAGTTTGCAGTTTTTTTTGTTGTTTTTTTGTAGACTTTGACCCCTTAGAAGTAGGCGAGTTTATGGTGGTGTGGAGGAAAACAATGGGAGAATTGACCTACAGACTTTCCCATCAACTCAGGTTACTGAATTATTTAAAAAAAAAAAAAAAACACAAATAATGTGCTGCTGTTGTCATAAGATTTAGTCTTTATTGTGTTTTGTTTCCTCTCAGTCCGTGAATGTCTTATGACCTCTGATACCTACATCACAGGTGTTGTGTATTTGTTTCGTGTTATTTCAGGTAACTAATGTCCTGGCATCACCTTCCTCTCCGTCTGATAACTATAGAGAGCACAATTTGCTATGTAATTTATGCAGTTGCTACTTAAATGTTGCAGCACTGACCAAATATTAAAGTCACTCAGTCTCATTATACACTATGCAGACACTCTGTCTGCATGGATGAAGACTCACTACCTCAACAATGAGGTTAAACTTGGACTGATGGCGCCTCCTCTCCACGAGTTCATTGTCTGCTAATTGATCATTAAACTTTTAGCCCAAGGTTGTGAGGTAATCATTAAACATGAGAAAACGAATAAACAAGACATCGCTGCAAAGAAAACCGACATGATTTGATGTTCCACGTAATTCACTGAAATTCCTGTTTAATGAATGTTTCAGAAACACGAGACAAGATCACAAACTGTGTCTCAGCGGCTTTCGCTTTGCAGTTGATCTAAATCAACCAGTCACCTCTTCAGAGCACAGCAGTCTGATGAAAATGAAACTACATAAAAAAATAAAATTATAGTGTATGTAAAAAAAAAAACAAAAAACTGAGTCTAGACTTTTAATAAAATAAAATTAAGTTCTGTGTTTTATTCAGGGGAAATTTTGTATTGTTATTTGGGGTCTTGTGCATGCAAAAAAAAAAAGAACAAAGAAAAAACAGCAAGAAAGTTTGATGATGGGACAAAACTTGCAAGAGCTCCACTGAAGTCAACAAAACTGTAGATTTTTGCTTAGTATTTTTAGTGTTTTTGCAAAGTTTCAGCAGATTCAAGAGCACCACTGGTGCGGCTCAATCAGCATTCTGAGCGAAAGTGGAATGACGGCCCTGTTAAAGGCAAACAAAACTATTTTAAATGGAAAATTGCTGCAGGGCTGCAAGACAATTACCGCATGCTTTGACAGGATCCTCTCCGTCTGTCGATGCAGGTGTATTGGCGAGTCACCGAGGAGAAGCAGAGGGAGTGCACATACAAGGGAAAACACGCAGAGGTTTGTGCTGCACCTTCCAAAGCAAAGCCCGTCTAATGTCTAATTCTGGAGCGAGGATGCAACCTAAAGGACGGCTGCTGCCTGAAAACCGCACTGCTGCCTCGGGCACTTTCTGTTAATCATTTATATGAGTTTAGTTTTTTTTTTTCTTTCTTTTTTCCTTTTCAAGTCCGCATGTAGAGCTCTCTTTGAAGTCCTGTGCTTATAGCTTTGAGCTGAACGTCCAAATAAAGACGCAGCGAGAAACCGTTCACATTCACGTCCTTGACCCTTTGCCCATCAGCAGCTCAGCTCTGAGCAGCACGCGTTGCAACTGTACATGTTTGGCACGTTTGTGATTTGAGGGCTGAACTAATGATACTCCGACCTTGGCGTTCCCTCTGATGGTGTTTTTCTTTTTTTTGTTGCAGGTGGAATGCCGCAACTACATACGGACGCTGCACAGCGTGAACGACACCACGCTCTACGTTTGCGGCACAAACGCCTTTTCTCCGGTGTGCGATTACATGGTAAGCGTGCTTTACTGAACCCATTAGATCTACAGGAGTGTAAAAACAGGCCCTTCTTTTGAGGTTTTTTGATGTTAATAATTTAAAAATATCTGCCCCACATAGAGAATGGTTCGAGTTGCGTTAGGTTTTGAAGAGCAAAAAAGGCTTTAAAATATTTTCTTTCTTGTAAGACTGCCCCTGAAACAATAAATTTCACGTCCTGCCTTTATTAGAACACATTTCTATTGTTTCTGACTTCCTGTGGTTGAGTTCCTTAGTTCATTCTGTGAGTGCACTGCTCTTTGCAAAAGTATTTATTTAGAGATTTAGGATGTTTCACATTTTGCCAAGTTACAACTTCAATCTATATTTCACTGGAATTTTATATGATAAATGAACATTTGGTAAACATACAAAATGCTTTCTGTGTGGTTTCTCAATGGCGAGTCCCCGACCTTGAGAAATCCCCCTTTCTCTGCCAGTTCCTGTTTGGTAAATGTCAATAAAGGGTAAAAAAATATTAAGAAAAACTTTCCATGGTAGGATTATTAAACCAATTAGACCTGATGGGGAGGATAGATTGGGCCCCTAATCTGCAAAAAAAAAAACAACTGGCAATTTTTTGCAGATTGGGCCCCTAATCTGCAAAAAAAAAAACAACTGGCAAAATGTTTGACTCTAGAAACAAAAAGGTAGAAGTGGTAGCCAGTTCTACCGTATGCAAGGCAAAAAAGCCAACACGTTAACAATTTTGCGAGTAAAGGTGCTAAAAACATCTTCTGAAAAATGCTCAGCTTTTTCTTTTTTAACAAACTTTGAAGGAATTGCTTTAAAAAGATGAACACTGAAGCTGTTTGCAAATGCCAGTCAAATTGGAGACAGTAAATATTTACAGCAGCAGCATTATGTAAGTAGGGCTGCATATAAATGACTACAGTGCTCATGCTTATTTTAACGAGATAAGACATCAGCCACGGTACGACTGCAGTCACTCACACACTCTGACTATTTTTTAGCAGCATTTGAGTGAAACTAAAATAAGGAATTGATCAAAGATGATCACGTTTTCATCCTGGCTAATTGTTGTCAGACACGGTTTCTGTTTTTTGGGGGCCGAATCGTAAGAATCAACGGACAAAGAGGCTATTATGCCGAAGCCTTGTTTCACACCAACACGTTTGTTACCAGGAAACTCTTCCTCTTTCCGATGCAACATAGGAAGGAGACAACACATTTCTTTGTTCGACCCATTATTTTGATTTATGTCCCGTTTAATGCATTTTGGCAGCACATTCGCATTTCGGGGAACGGAGCGATCTTAGCTGCACACAGGGATGCTGTCTGAACTGAACAACTTTGTTTTTAAAAGTAGATGCAGTCTGACACACTGAGGCATCATCAAAAAAAAAAAGGATCTTTATTATCTGTTTTGTGCTTTGATTTAAAAATAATTTATTCTGTTTGACTTTGAAGTTAAGCTACTTTAGAGAATAGAAACTTCCTTTATAATAGAGTTGAAGGCAGAAGATGAGGCGCAGACAATGTATGAGCCTGAGAACATGCTCTAAAATCACAAAGTTACATATTTAAAGTAATGTTGGCTTCATGAAACATTTTAAAACTATTATTTTAGACAATACATATCCCCGGTAATGATTAATTTCTTCACATTTTCTTGGGTTGAAGTGGTAAGAAACAGGAAATAAGTGGTAAAACTCAGTGACCACTAATATTTTACAGAGATTCAGGCCATTAGCCTGAAGCTGCAGCTAAAAGTAACAGGCTTTAGGGTAAAAATCTTTATTCAATGTGATTTAAAGTTGTTGGGTTAAAACTGAGGTGTGCATATGACGGCAACATTACTGGCTAACATGTTTTCTGCATTGTACATTGCTGGCCACATTTATTGGTACCCCTGGTAAAGATACATATAAAAAAAACCAACATAAAAATACATTAATCTTTTATTGACAAACTTGGAAAGTGGGGACTTTATTTCCAACCTTTTTAGTCTTGTAACATTTTCCAACATTTGAGCATTCAGAGAGACCGATCTTTGTCCATAATGCTCTTTAGCCTTCTGTAATGCTTAGACTTGCATAGAAGGAGTCTGGTTGTTTTCAGTTCCGTTGTGTTTTGGCTCTATCTGTCTGACCAATGTCACGGTCATTTTGTGCTTTGCTTGCACATCCCATCAGATTTTTATTTGCACTTTAAAACGATCTGACATTTTAAAGGGCTTATGCACAGCATGGTCTCAATGACATGACATGAGGTTGAGACCTGGAGTGTTTGTTTCCTAAAAATGTCAGTCTCGGTCCCATCTAACCGAGGACTTTTACGTTTACAGGTAAAAGTCCAAACTCCTCCACAGTTAAGTACATTTGTGATGGCAGCATTAGGACAGAAGAGGCTTTTTCCCTTGGCGTCCATCTTAAGCGTGGCGCAGTTCTCCAGGGATGAGCTTTGGAGCTTTCTCCAAAGCTCATCTTGTCACTCTTGTGGTGACAAAATAAATATGAAAGTAGCAGTAGACCTTTTGAGTCATGTCACATTTACGCCCCAGGGAGACAGGCGGTAATGAATTGCTAAATAGAAGTTCAAAGAAACTCTGATTAACTTAAGAAAGTAAAGTATAAATGGAAAAAAAAAATCCAATTACATTTTATTTCAAAGGGATTTCTACAGGTTCCCAATAATTGTGCCACTGCTGAGTTAGTATAAGACAATTATTTCTTCAGATTAAATTTCCCCACTGAATAAATGTACTCAAATTAAATAGTTTTTCCTTCTTCTTCAGAGTGAGATTATCCTGCTGCAACAACAGATAATATTGATTTATTTTGAGAGTTTTTTTTTTTTATTTAGTCCTTACCAGGGATGCCAATAATTGTGGCTAAATGTATTTAGCTTACTCTGTTATGCAACCAGTGAGCTCTTGTTTTAACTACCGTTCTCCACTGCCGTGTTGTGTCTGAATAAAACGTTTTCCATCTTTGTCCTGTTTCTGTCCTGCCCTTCGTCTCTTTCTTTCCGACAGACGTTTGCAAACGACCAGCTGACCCTGAAGGGAAAGCAGGAGGAGGGAAGAGGGAAGTGTCCTTTTGATCCCTTTCAGAGATACTCCTCCCTCATGGTCGGTGAGTGTCCACACAGATGTGAAACGTTTCGCACAGCATTCATGCTCCGTGCAGTTGGTACGCTTAGCGCTTGGTGGAGCCTCCTCAGTCTGCATACAGTCCATGCTAATAATATGTCAGCATGCAAAGTTCGCCCAGTTCATTAGAGGGTATATTAATGCTTTATTGTTTTATTTTTGATGAGGACGAAGGATTTCCAGGAATGCTTACTCCTCTATTGTTCCTGTCCAACAGGAACTGAGCTGTACTCTGCTACATCCATCAACTTTCTGGGCTCTGAGCCTGTGATTCTGCGCAACTCAAATTTGCCTCTTCGCACCGAGTTTAAGCGCTCCTGGCTCAGTGGTGAGTTAAGTCGCTAAATAACCCAATAAAACATCTTTAAAAATATGCATTTAGGTGTTTTTATTCACGCTGTTGGGTTTTTATTTGTGACCATTTGATTTTAGAGCCAAACTTTGTCTACATGGACTTCTTGGAGGAGAGCGTCGACAGTCCCGACGGGGACGACGACAAGGTGTACATGTTCTTCAGCGAGAACGCCATGGAGTACGACTTCTACAGAAAAGTCGCGGTGTCCAGAGTGGCGCGCGTCTGCAAGGTATCACGGCAACGCAGCGTTGCACAAGAGCGTTGGAGGCGACGTCCGAGCCAGGGTCGAGGTTAAACATGGCGGCTTGTTGTTGTCTTCGTTTAGGGAGATATGGGCGGCATGCGGACGCTGCAGAGGAAATGGACCACGTTCCTGAAAGCCAGTCTGGATTGTTCCTTCCCTGAACCCAGCTTGCCCCCCATTGTCCAGGACGTGTTCCTGCTACGGCACAAAGACTGGAGGAAGAGCGTCTTCTACGCCGTCTTCACACCTCAGTCGTGAGTGTTTACTGTCGGAGCCACGCGGTTTTTTATGGCTGCGTGTGGGTGTTGAATTTAGTTAAGGAGGCTGCTGATCTGTCAGACTGGAAGAAGAATCAAAAGCATGAAGCTGAATAAAAATCTATAAATTATGGAGCCTGTGTCGGGGGAACGGGAGACAAAAGAAAACCCTTCTGTTGTCGTTAATTTGTTCATGTTTGCTTGGCATAATTCTCCGCTGTGTGTTTCAGGAGCTTGTCTCAGATCTCTGCGGTGTGTGCATTCAGCGTCTCGTCGATTCGAGAAATTTTCAACGAGGGAAAGTTTAAGACATCTGTTGCCGTGGAGACGTCCCATGTGAAATGGGTGATGTACACGGGGGAGGTGCCGGAGCCCAGACCGGGAGCGGTAGGTCGACGGAGCTTTCTGCTACCTGAACTCGTGATGATGAACTCGCACAAATCAAGTTTGGCGGTGGGGGAAAAATAAAAATAAAAATGTTTTTAATTTGCTGCCATTTTCAGTGCATCAACAATATGGATCGTAAAAAGGGGATAAATGGCTCCCTGGATTTACCGGATAAAACCCTCCAGTTCATCAGAGACCGGCCCCTGATGGACGAGGCTGTTCGTCCGCTGACTGGGGGCCCGCTGCTGCTCAAGAGGGGACCCTTACTGACCCGAATTGTGGTGGACAGCGTGCTGGCTCTGGACGGAGACACTTACAACGTCATGTTTATCGGAACTGGTAAAACAATTCAGGCTTCGTTAATATCTTGTCTTTTTTTTTTACAACCATGAACATGGAAGTATTTATGTTCTGTACCAGCGTAGAGTGGTTCATCAAAAAATAAAAATAAAAAAAAATACAGATTTAAAAAGCATAATGCGGTAACTCTGGAGGAGCTGCAGAGATTCACAACTTTGGTGATGGAAAGTGTTGATAAGTCTGATAATTATGGAAGAATAGCAAGAATAAAGCTGTTGTTGAAAGAGAGCAATAAGGTCTTTTTCAAATGTATAAGATTTCATGCAGGAAACACTACAAACATGCTGTTCTCTGGTGAAAAGATAAACTGA
The DNA here is from genome assembly GCF_051168715.1 of Poecilia mexicana. Classification (NCBI taxonomy): domain Eukaryota; kingdom Metazoa; phylum Chordata; class Actinopteri; order Cyprinodontiformes; family Poeciliidae; genus Poecilia; species Poecilia mexicana. The sequence goes on along the minus strand of NW_028263373.1, from coordinate 7,657,611 downwards.
CTTGTTTGCTACAAAACAGAGTTAATAGAAAGATGGATGAAGTGAAGTATTGGGCCATTCTGGAAAACGTTAGAGCGGGACAACAACGACCCTAAACATGCAGCCAGAGACAAAATGAAGGAGTTTTGATCAACACGTATTCACGTTTCAGAATGGCCCTGTCAAAGTCCAGACCAGTTGAAACTGTGGCAAAATACGTATATTTTAATATCCACTTCACAAAAATGCCCTGCTCTGTGTTGATGTAAAATCCTAGTAAAGTACATTAAAGGCTCCTGTTTTGTCTCCTTGACAGAAAACGGCTACATTCAGAAGGCCGTCAACTTTGACGGAGAGATGTTCATCATCGAGCAGATTCAGGTGTACGAAAACCCCGAGGCCGTCAAGGTCTTACGCCTCTCATCAAGCAAGGTAACAACGGTAGCATGTAAACCCGTCGCAATAAGCAATTAGTCAATTAATCGCATGATGAACTAAAATGAGCGTAATAATTTCTATTCTGATCATTTAATATTTTTTAGAAGGGTCATTTTGTTTGCAGAAGCTTTATAGTCCATTTTATTTATGGTTTTGTTTGTGTTATATTTATGGTTTTGTTTTGGTTGTTGTTGTTTTATTTTGACAATTTAAAATATCTTCCAGTTCCAGGGTTGAGTGTTCTTTGTAAAATTAAAGTTTATTAGTCTTGCATTATTATTCCATTGTCTATACATTACCTGAAAACGATCTCAAAACAACAATATTATTGGTCGTCGCAATAATATCTGGGACAATTTAGCGTCCAGCAACATTTGTCATCATGGCCTAAATGATGAGGACAAAACAAAAGTGGCTAAATATTTAATATAATATTTCTGTTTCCAAAGGGTCAACTCTATGCCGGTTCTGAATCTGGTGTCGTCCAGATGCCGGTCAGTAACTGCAGTCGGTACCAGTCTTGTGAGGACTGCATCCTGTCCAGGGACCCTTACTGTGCCTGGGACTCGTCCGCTGAGCGCTGCTCCTCCGTCTCCTCTCTGTCTGCGTCCCCCGAAGCTGCAGTCCAGAGTCTGAAGGAGGGGAGCGTGTCACAGTGTCCTCCAGCAGGTGCGTCCGTCATGACTCCTGCCAGTTTTATGAGTGTGAGGTTGGGCTAACCTCTTTGCTTTTGTGTGTGACGACGTTTACAGATCCAGTGCCAGCTGTGGACGTTGCTCTAATTCCAGGGAACAACATCCAGCTGCCTTGCCAGCGTCACTCCAACCTGGCGGAGGTCCACTGGAGGTTCGCTGACCTCCGGGTTGTATCTACGCACAAATACTACATCTACAGCGACGGCCTCCTCATCCTGAACACGACCGCGTCGGACGCAGGCTCGTACTTCTGTGACTCGGTGGAGCAGATCAACAGCAGGACGTACAACAGGACTGTGGCCGTTTATCATTTACAAATCTCCTCTGAGCCAGTCAGCCCTGCTCCCGGCATAGCAGCCACAAAACACTTCATTCAAACGCCGAAAACGGCTGCAACTGGGTCACAGCCGGACCTGGACAGTGAGGACCCGCTGACGCCTGAGAATCAAAGCGACTCTGGGAGAATGAGTCGCCTGGAGGTGGCAGTGGCTCTGCTGTCGCTGCTGTGCCTCGCTCTCATCGCCGTCGTACTGTGGTTCTGGAAGCGAGGGCACTGGAAGTGCTCCGGGTTGGCGCAGAGATCCAAGGGCGGCGAGGGGAAGCAGCAGCCGTCGTCGGACTACACGCACATTCAGAACAGAAACTCTGAGATTAAGCTCCTGGGGGCGGAGGCCGGACCGTGCACCGCCAACAATAATCACACCACTGTGGACTTCAAAAAGAACGGGGAGTACCACTTCCCACCTCTGGCCAGCATTTCAAGTCTGAACGGTCTGGGGTACATCCGTGACGAGTCGGAGATTTGACTCTGCTGAGGCTTCAGTCCTCGTTCTGCATCGGTGCAATAATGATGTACTTGCAATGTGTTGTTCAGGTACGTCTCAATAAACTGAAATTCAAGCAAAAAGCTTATTTCAGTAATTCAGTTCAAAGTCATGTGGTGTGTAGACTCATAGCACACAGAGAAGTGTTTGTTTTAGTTGACTTTGATAATAGAATACAAATAAAGTTTTTATTATTTATTATCCATCAATTGTCTGATGGTTGGGCTACTGAGGCCCGTCTCCAGTGATCATTGGGCATGAGACAAGAACTATAATAAATATATAATTATAATATAAATACAATATAATGGCTTTGCTTCACAATTGTCCCCAGGCTGTGATAATCCCTGATGCTTTTCCTACCACACTTTTTCCTTCCACTCAATTTTCCATTAATATGCTTGAAAACAGTTCTCTGAACTTTAGTGGCTTACCTTCAATCAATGACTGACTCCTGAACAAATGTCAAATCAGCGGCATTTCCCATGACTGTAGAGGCCATAACATGATCTTAAAATGTTTTTTCATTAATTATTATTATAAATGTTTTATTATCCCTAAATTACAAAATAGACACATATATATGCATAGTTTCCCGTTCTGAACTGAACTACTGAAATAGATGAACTTTCCACAGATCTTCCAGTTTGTTGAGATACGCCTTTAGATGGTAAATGGGTTCCTGGTTCTTTCCTGGGTGATTTCCAATGTCTGTTCAGAAAGCGGATATTCACTAAAAAGACATGGAACTTGTTAAATATCTGCTCCAGAAATGTTTTTTACAGTCATATTTTTGTATAATCCCAATCTGTGAATACGATCTGTGTAATATTTATGTACAGTCAAGCTTTTTTTTTTTTGACTATTTATTGGAGGAAATTCCCATTTTCTATTTGTATCCTCTAATCTTTGAAATGAACATGTAGCATGTTCGGTATCTTGGTGACCGAACTTCAAGCTTAATTCATTTCATGGATCCTGCTGTATGAAATCAACAGGGGTAATTTTTTTCATTGCTCTTTGGTTGAGTTAATCTTCCTGCCTCTACTTTTTCACCACTCATTCAGTAAAAAAATAAAAATAAAAGCCATATGTAATTAACTACTTCTTAACAAATATCACCATTTTGTTTTGATAATTACATCCTAAAGCTCCAGTAGGAAGGCAGTTCTTTTATTCCTTTCGGTGGGGTTCACACAGCTTTACTTCAAATTGTACATTTGTGTTAAACTAAAAAAGACACAGCTGTTGCAGGAATGTACGGGTGTGGGTGTAAATTTCTGGTGGCATATCAATAAAAAAATAAAAATATGGGAAAATGGGGGGGGGGGGGGTTGACCTGGAAACATTGCCTTGTAAAAATGAATACGGTAATAAAAATTTTTTTTGTGATTTCCTTTTTTCTTACACAGTTGAGTCCTTTTGAGATTTCTCTTATTGGGGAGATGGTGATTTAGGAAGACTTGAGAACAGAAGAACTTAAATCTCACTGTTCTCAGGTGAGAACAGTGAGATGAGTGACAAAAATCTTTTTTTTTTTTTTCACACACCTACACTTGAATCCCGTTTCATCTCAGACAAGTGTTGATATAAAAGCGATGCGTCGAGATTCCCATTAAATATTTACCAGCGTGGTATAAAGAAGTTATGTACATAATTAGGGATCAAAATTGCTTCTGGGCGATAAAAAAAATTAAAATAAAAAATTGCTTCTGTTGAATACATGCGTTATTTCAATACTCCATCAGCCAATTGCAGCTGGTGCCACAAGGCTTAGAAAGTCTGGCTCATACTGATTTATCAGCAATGTTTGCAGTTCATGAATCCCAGATGTCACTAAAGCAGATGGTGTCATCCAGACGCCAGATCTTTTTAAAGTTAAAAATGCAAGAATGGAAAAGTTTGGCAAACTGTAAAATTATTTTCTCATGTTACAAATTCAAACTTCATAGTATCTTATTTAGTATTTATGACACCAACACAAAGTAGTACATAATCACAAAGCAGAAAATTAGGCATGATTTTGAAAAAAAGAATTAAATCTGCCTTGAGTTAACATTGTGTTGCAGCTATAGCTGCAATCTTTTGGGGATTAAGTCACTGCCAGCCTTACATATCTATATTTACTCACTCTTCTTTGCAAAATAGCTCAAAACTTAATTGAGAGTGAGTGGAAATCATACATGGGCAACAGTTTATAAATTTTGTAGTGGATATACATTTGGACTTTGACTAGACCCATTCAAAAGATAAACATGCACTACTTAATTAATGCCTATTCCTCAGTAATTCTGGTCTATCACTGACTCTGATAGACCAGAAAACCAAGTGTCAAATTTCTTCTGCTTCAAAATAATGCTTCGATTTGAGTCCCAACAAAATACGACATTTGGCTTTCAGATTTAACAAAGTACAGAAAACAAAATATGACACAACACATTGTGACAAAGCACAAAAGTGGTGCATTCTTCTGCTGTGGCAATGCTTCGTGGAAGAAGCAAACTGTGATACGAACTGCAGTTAAACAGTCCAATGTGGTGGAATAAACCAGAAACGCTGTGTGAATAAAGTAATTTATTGAAATGTCGCGACATGTATAGAATACTTTCACACGTCCGCTTTATTTTCTGAAACCTAATACAGAAGATTTAAGACGTTACACTTGGCAGTTGTCCTCGAAGGACACTTTAATAACAAGAAAAAGTAAATAAAATGTCAAAATCTACAATGGAGGCACCGTCTTTTTCCTCTTAGTTGAGATGTGGAGTTCAGGCATGAGATGTGGACTTCAGGCAGGCTTTGACAGGCGCAAGATTAGATTTTAATTCCATACATAAAAAGCATGTTGGAAGGACAAAAGTCGAGTCCAACTCAGAATTAGCCTGCAGTTAATCCATTGATCCATGCAGGTTTCAATCAGTCTGGATATTGGAAGCAAGATACGAGCTCATTTCAGATGAATGTTTTAGTGGCCACATGCAAGCCTGTTGTGATTAAACACAAAATCTGTATCTGGTGGAAAGTGAAAGAAACGACAACGATGGCACCAGGAGATAAAGATGCTTTCATCCACTGAAAGCAAACAAAACTCAGCTGTTCTGGCTGCTTAGGGTGTGAAAGAGGAGGAGTTAAGTGTTTTGGCATATCAGTGCTCAGTAAGAAATCAAACAGAAAACCTGCTTCACTGAAGCATACGATTAGTTCAACAAAAAACAAATTGCAGCTTTTGTTAAGGCGGGCGCAAGTCAAGCGGGAGACTTTAAACATGCAAAATCTGCAACAGTAAGGCAAGCATGGAAGCATCGCTAACAAACCAAACTTATAAAATTATGGAAAAAAAAAAACAATCACCCATGCTACGTTATGTAGCATGCAGATTTGTAAAAATCCTAACATTACACAGATCCATAAGGCACACTTTCTTCACTTTGCTTTAAAGTGATCACTCATTTTGTTTCTGCATGTCTGCAATCCATTAAACCTTCAAAAGCAAATCTTTAATTTAAGTCTAAGACTATATTTGTTTTTTTTTTGTTTTTTTTCTTATTAACCTTTTGTAAACAAAGTAGAAACAGAATGGCACACTTTGAAGGCAACCTTCCAAACAGTTTCAGGTTGATGAAAAAAACTTTCAAATAAGAAAAAAAAAAATACTTTCATAGCTATTATTTTACTTAAATTTAAAATAACTGTCTAATCCATACTTTGAGAGTGACATGCTGATTTGTTTTGAAGTGCTTTTGTCAGCATTGTGGAAATGACCGATCATCTGTCTCCCCCTAGTGGCGAACCTCAGCCATCACCAGTGGCTGTTGTCAGGGTAACTGGGCACCGCGGTGGGGTACTGAGGCAAAGTCGGGCCCTGGGCCGTCTGAGCGACGGCGTCGAAGGCTGCTTCCCTCACCGGGGCGCTCTTCCACAGCCCGGTGCTCCACTCCTCCTGAGCGCGCTGCATGCTGCCGCCGCCGCCGCGGTACATCCTGTGCACCTGGGACACGAAAACAGGAGGAAACGTTGTGACTTTGGCGAACAGGGACGTCTCAATTAATTAGAGTGACACTGAAAAGTTAATGCATTGTAGAGATTGGGAGATTTATTTCTGGTCATTTTGTTGACGACGGCTAAAATTGATTTATAAAATAAAAAGTAATTTAATCCCTGAGGTGGTGCTTGGGTCTTTTGGACCAGTCTACGTGTTCTTCTGACAGCTGATGCTCTTCTTGAAGCCGTCTTCACAACATGGAGTTAATATTTGTGAAAGATTAGGTTACAAGAGAAATTAATCTAACACCAAAACCTTAACTCTTCCCAGAAGGCCAGGTTAGTTTAGATATATTACTTCCCTAAATTAACAAAAATCATCATTTAAAATCTGTTTTTGCATTTTTATCAAATTTGATTGATGATCTGGACCCCCAGGCTCCCTCCCCCCACCAAAAAAAAAAATCCAAAACAGAATAAATACTATATGTAAAGGAAGCAAAACACTTTTTCTCAAAATTAGAAAAATACATCAACTTTTCAATGATTTTCTAATTGACTGAGATTCGCCCGTATTTTTGACTTCTGTCGATAAACTCAAAAACTACGCTGAAGGGTAAAAATCGCTTCTAGCTTGTTGTTCACTCACCTTAATGAGGACCAGTGCCATTAGTGCGGCCACCACAGTGAAGAGCAGCGTTGTGATAAGCATCACTATAGCAGAGCCCACATTTTGGCTGAAAAACATCACTGTGGCAATCCAGCCGCTTTGTGTCGGTGAGGATGAGATGGAAGTAGTACGAGTTAGTGTATCAGACAGTGAGCACACACAGCAAAGTGGATTTAATACAAACATTATTAAGCAGTGAGAACTGAGATGCGGTGACACACTCGATAATCAAATGAGTCATTATTAAAACCACGAGTGAACAGTACAGTCACAACAAGCATGTGTGCAGTTCTCTTAATTGTGTGTAGACTGCCAGAGGGAACATGCTTTGTTTTGGATGTTTATTAGGCAAAAAAAAAAGGAAAAAATTATTTAAATTTTTTTTTTTAAATTGAAGCAGATATGTTGCAGGGGAAAAAAAAAAACTGGATATGCAAAAAAGAATTGCTAAGTTTGCTGAGAAACCACCTTCTTCACTCTTTTACAAGGCTGGAGAAATTTCATCACAACACAGATTTCATCAATAAAACAGAAAACCCTCAAGCACACACAGCTGGAGAAGTATGCAAAATGACTGGATCATCAACAGAGCAATTCATCATTTTCAACTTTTCCTTAAAGTCAAAAATGCGTACGATTCAGAGATTACATTTTTACGTTTTACAAGGACCTGATGCCGTCGTCTGCTGTGCGTGTCTTTACTAAGGAGAGATACAAAAATAAAAGGTGGCTTAAGAGATTACTTAGGCAGCTGACAAGAGCAGAGTATAAAGGTCTGTGGCCGATGCTCTAATGTGGTTTTTCTAGAGAGAAATCTCGCTGAAGGGAAGGAATGCTAAACTAATATTCTGAAGTTACTTAAAATATTCACATGATGAACATCTTACAGCAGAATAAATTCCTTTTAATGCAGTAAGAAGCTTAACTGTGCTTCTTATATCATGCTGTGCCGCCTGCTAGCATAAATAGCTAACTGCACCTCGGCTTAATGCATCTAGTTTGTGGTAAAGATGTAGTTCAACACCTGACAGAAGAGCACCCAGTTAAAAAGCCATTCGTGCGTCGTTCTTTCACACAGATTGATGTGTTTTTCTTTAAATTAATCTAGTAGATGCTAAAACATTGATTTAAAAATAAGGATATATATATTTTTTAGGTGTTTTCAATTTTATTTCTGCCAGAGTAAAGTTTTTCCGTCACTCTTGCAAGCTGAACCTCGACATGACCTGGTTATCATCAATCTAACCCAGGTCTGAATATTTATGATCTCAAAACCACCGGATTTTTCATCACGCTGCGCGGTGGAGAGTCTGATTAACAGATGAAAGAGAAAGTGCCAGAATGACACAGCATCACATTTCAGTCTTTCTATACTGAGTCATTAGAACAATTAGAATCACCAATAAGTGATGGTTTTAGGTCATGCGTACAAATATGTGGAGAACTACGAAAAAGGTTGCAAATATTCTAAAAATCTGTACTAAGAAAAGAACTGAATACGTAGAGGCAAAGGGTTCTCTATAGATAAGAGCAAAAAAATAGGATTAATTACTATGACAATATTTTAACTTCTTTAATTTGGGGAAAACCAATAATTAAAAGACAATTCAAGCATTGTTTAAAATATATATACAATTTGAAAGTATCCCTTTGCAGTTTAGCAAAATGGTAAACAACATAACACTTAGCATACAAGTTGATATCCTTTATGGAAGTGTGCTTCAGCCAGGCAGCCATTTTATTTTATTTAAATATAAGTGCTCATCTTTGTGTGCTTCCATTTGCCTGTCAGCTTTTTGATAATGCAAATAAAAAGTCACTACTGAAGGACACATAAAGGGTCATTCTACACTAAAACAAACCATCTTTTAAAACAAACATGGATCTACTGCATACCAAACATATTTTTTTACAGTGTAAACAAAGATCCGCTCTATGCAGATGTGTTCAGCAGCAGCCCTGTACAATATTTATCTTTCTGGTAATTTTGCATAAAATTTTCTTAAGTGATAATCTACAGACGAAGGGAAGGTTGCCACGGTTTCTGGACATTTTTCTGCTCTAATTGCCAGCTGCAGTCCGACTCCATGATGACCTGTGTTAGCATTAGCCACATTAGCATCCACTGCCTTTAAACCTAAATGTGGGCATAGCAAAGAAGCGCTCTGGTTTGTTTTATTGCTTCATTACTTCACAGCCGACTGAGCTGTCAGCTGATTCACAGTTTCCTCCATTAATTTGTGCCACAGAAGGACGAAGCGCGTCTTGACGATTGAGCTCAGACCAACAGAGCGCCATCATATCCCAAAAGCTAACATCTAACATCTACCTAGGAGGTTTTCTGCTTCACTGCTGTAGACTAAGGAGCTTTACTGACCTTTTTAGGTTTCTCTAAAACATCAGAGTCGTTCGTTGAGTTAGCGTTAAATTGCTCACCTTGTCTATCCTCCCATGTTTACACATTAAATATTAGGACAGTAATGGCACAACAAACCTGGCGAACAGCTGCGTACTGTCACGATACAACACAAATGACAATGGAGTAGAGTCTGAACAAGTTCAATCTAAATATCTTTGCTTTCATTTTAAGTAAAATGTCTGATAACAGAGTAGACGTAAAGTAAAAAACAACTAGATAGCAAAATTCCTTGAGATTATCTCTGATAAAAAACAAACAAACAAACAAACTGGTGGACAAAACAGACAAAGTCTTGACAGTAAGTTTGGTCCAGACTCACCATGTTCCCCATCCAGAGATGCCTATAGCCTGGATAACGGTCAAGACACACTGAAGGAAAAAGATGAAGAAGAAGGCCATGAAGTTGAAGGAGCTATCAGCCCTGTGAACGGCAAAGGGAAACACAAAGTCATGATGCCGGAGAGATTCAGAGCAGCTCCATTTTCTTTGATTCTAACTTTTTATGTGAAAATCTGACGCTATGAAACGTGATACCGTCAACAAAACAAGCAGTGGAAAGACCAGAAAAGCCAGGCTACAAATTTTACATGGAAAGGAAAAAGCTCCTCTGACAGAGATTATCACTCTACAACTGTATCAATGCTGATATCAACCAAATATCTGAAAATAATCAGCAATGATTATGCAAGAAGAATTTACATATTTTGGGTTTTTTTCCCCCCACATTTTGTTATATTACAACTGCAAACGTCAAGATATTTTAATCTGGGTTTTTTTTTTATGACGGACAAACACAAATTAGCAAGTAAAGTGAAACAAAGTGAAACTCAGATCAGAAACCGTTCTAAAGATAAAAATCTGAACAGTGTGATGTGCATTTTATGCCAGTTCACTTGACTCAGAAACTTTTAAATGAAAATAAACCCGACGAATTATTTTCAAGAGTCAACTAATTAGAAAACAGAGGTAATCTCAGAAGCTTTCAACATCTCACAGAGAACTGTGTATTGCACACGTGTCAAACCTGAGGCCTGTGGGCCAAATCTGGCCCACCATAGCTTTGTACGTGGCCTTCCGGATTCTGCACTAAACACTAAGTGTGCTTAAATATTATGTTATCAATCGAATCAGTGCAGTTTTTTTCTGTTTATTGCTAAATTATATCAATCAGTCCCTTCAGTTTCTTGAGAGTTATAGTGGAGATTCACGCAAAATCAACAAATCCCTGCTCTTTTGTTGCGCTAATACATAATTGGGACTTTATTGCATATTATTCTCAAAAATTGTCAAAAACTTTCTTACTTGTACTAAACAGCTGCCTCAGCTTTAACTGATGTCAGATTACAGGTGCTGGTCATAAAATTAGAATATTGTGATAAAGTTCATTATTTTCCATAATGTCATGATAAAAATTAAATTGTCATATATTTTAGATTCATTGCAAACCAACTGAAATATTTCAGGTCTTTTATTGTTTTAATTTTGATGATTTTGGCAAACAGCTCTTGAAAACCCAAAATCCCTGTCTCAAAAAATTAGAATATTATGAAAAGGTTCTCTGAACGAGCAATAAAAATAATCATCTGAATCAACAAAGTAACTCTAAACACCTGAAAAAGATTTCTGAGGCCTTTAAAAACTCCCAGCCTGGTTCATTACTCAAAACCGCAATCATGGGTCAGATTGCTGACCTGACTGCTGTCCAGAAGGCCATCACTGACATCCTCAAGCAAGAGGGTGAGAAACAGAAAGAAATTTCTGAACGAATCGGCTGTTTGCAGAGTGTTATATCAAGGCACCTCAGTGGGAAGTCAGTAGGAAGGAAAAAGTGTGGCAGAAAACGCTGCACAACGAGAAGAGGTGACCGGACCCTGAGGAAGATTGTGGAGAAGGGCCGATTCCAGACCTTGGGGGAAGCAGTGGACTGAGTCTGGAGTAGAAACATCCAGAGCCACTGTGCACAGGCGTGTGCAGGAAATGGGCTACAGGTGCCGCATTCCCCAGGTCAAAGGTCAAGCCACTTTTGAACCAGAAACAGCGGCAGAAGCGCCTGACCTGGGCTACAGAGAAGCAGCACTTTGGACCACTGTTGTTCAGTGGTCCAAAGTACTTTTTTCGGATGAAAGCAAACTTTGCATGTCATTCGGAAATCAAAGTGCCAGACTCTGGAGGAAGACTGGGGAGAAGGAAATGCCAAAATGCCAGAAGTCCAGTGTCAAGTACCCACAGTCAGTGATGGTCTGGGTGCCATGTCAGCTGCTGGTGTTGGTCCACTGGGTTTTATCAAGGGCAGGATCAATGCAGCAGCTATCAGAAGATTTTGGAGCACTTCATGCTTCCATCTGCTGAAAAGTTTTATGGAGATGAAAATTTAATTTGGTCTGGAATCGGCCCTTCTCCACAATCTTCCTCAGGGTCCGGTCACCTCTTCTCGTTGTGTAGCGTTTTCTGCCACACTTTTTCCTTCCTACTGACTTCCCACTGAGGTGCCTTGATATAACACTCTGCAAACAGCCGATTCATTCAGAAATTTCTTTCTGTTTCTCACCCTCTTGCTTGAGGATGTCAGTGATGGCCTTCTGGACAGCAGTCAGGTCAGCAATCTGACCCATGATGGCGGTTTTGAGTAACGAACCAGGCTGGGAGTTTTTAAAGGCCTCAGGAATCTTTTTCAGGTGTTTAGAGTTACTTTGTTGATTCAGATGATTATTTTTATTGCTCGTTCAGAGAACCTTTTCATAATATTCTAATTTTTTGAGACAGGGATTTTGGGTTTTCATGAGCTGTTTGCCAAAATCATCAAAATTAAAACAATAAAAGACCTGAAATATTTCAGTTGGTGTGCAATGAATCTAAAATATATGACAATTTAATTTTTATCATGACATTATGAAAAATAATGAACTTTATCACAATATTCTAATTTTATGACCAGCACCTGTATATAATCCACAATCTGTACAGCGAGTAATAAAAAGTTGCGTTTACCGTCATAAATAAGTGCAAATATTGCAAATATTTCCAAATTAGCGCCACAAACTCATTGATTTTTATAGCCAAAAATCACAAAAAGAATCACAAAATCCTGAAGGTACTGAAAGGATGTTCAATAATATTATTTCATTTTAAGAATTCACTGATATTTTAACAGTTTGGTGAACAGGTTTTATCGGTTCATTGTGGCACAACCAGCCCTTTAAGAGCATTAATGATCTTGATTTGGCACGAAATGAACAAAAGAGTGACAAGACCAAGTGTGAAATATCTGTAAGTACCAAACAAAACACCATGCGAGGCAACCAGACCCCCCAAAACCTGGCACTGCACATCGCTTTAACACACCTAGAGAAGCATGGTGGGGGCAGCGTTATTCTGTGGCAATGCTTTTCTTCAACAAGCACAGAGCACGTGGTCAGTGACATAATAGATACAAATATTAGACAAAATGCCAGTAAAAACCACAGTGAGGTTTGTGGTTGCAATGCGACAACATGAAAAGGTTCGAGAGGTGTGGAAACACTTGAGGCGTGCACCGAGTCCTGATTTAATCGCAGCCTTTACTAACAACCAACATGTTTTGATAGGATTTAAACCACTTACCTGAAAGCTTTGTAGAGCGGTCGGAACCAACATGTGTAGCTGCAGGGGCTGAAGAGAAGGAGCCAGAGCAGAGAAAAACCAAAGTTTGCGGCACTTCCCCCTCCAGCCCACCAAGCAATGCATGAAATGACATTTATGCACAGTGTGGCCGAATACACTGAAGACCAGAAGGGGAAAAAGGCGGGAGGGTCGGAGGAAAGAGGAAGTGAGTGATTTTGAGATTAAGGGAAAAAGAACATTTTCTTTATGATAAATGTGTGCGTTAACTACTTACTCATCCAAAGCTTGTAAACTCTCTGCACCAGCTGCTTGTGAGGTGCAGGGATTTCTTCATCGATGTTTTGGTAAAAGCATGGCTTTAGTCTTAAGAACTTTGGCAAGGGAGGAAAGTTATTTACCCGCTCTAAAAGAGGAAGCACAGATTCACAGTCATTCCTACTGCATTTTTGTTTAAGAATCCAAAAGTTAGGAAAACGTTAACTTCTAGATTAATATCTTCATCGATCCATTGATCGATGAAGATCAATGGATCTTCATCCATTGATGAAGATCCATGGATCTTCATCAATGGAAATCCACTCCCTTTTTTGGGTGGGGAGTGAATTCCTATTCATGGATTAATGAAAACATAATCCATGAATATAGATTAATATTAATCCATGAATAGGAATTCATATAGGAATAATAGGAATAAAAATTGAATTAACACATAAACACAAACCTGCCATGTTGAAATTCCCCTTCCTTCCTAAATAACAGGAACACACAGATACAACATATGTAAATATTCATATATATTTAATAATTCTGTGAATTAGTAAATATATTCATAATTATTCATACTATCAATTTGCATGCTATGCTGTTCAACAACAGTAATGACAACAATAACTGTAATTTCAGGAACACATATTTACGTCTTTATATATAATTTTTATATAATTAAAAATGTGTCTAAATACAATCAGCGAGAAACTCCTTTCTGCCCATTTCGACTTTGGTCTAACTGGTGACTAATTTTACAACCAAGCAGTAACTTATGCACTCATCTAACCCATTCAAAGTTATCTAATGTTCACGCTGCAAGGATAGCAGGAAGGAAAAAGCAGCTAACTCGCTCTGTTGGTACAGGAGTCCAACCACGATGAGCAAAGAAGAGCGTCAATTATCTGTTTATATTACATATTTGCTTTGTTTGAGCAATTGTCTGATAGCGGAAAAAAGTGAAACTCTTCCGGCCATGACGCGGATGCAAGACGTTATTTAAATAAATGCTACTTTTACCAGGTTTAGACGTTTCTCCTCACGTTTCCGTCGACAAATGCAGGGGTCCTCGAAACACTCGGGATGCGCTTTTTCGACTCCAGTCAAACGCTTTGCGACTGCGCTGCACCGTGTATTATTTTGTAGTTTAATACTATTCTCTTTGTTGACATGGCCCTTTCAGGGGCGGTGAACAGAGAACTACAGTTTCCAGAATTCACGCGAGCGGTAAACGGAAAACGCGTGACTACAGCGTGATTACGTTCCTCCGTCTCCACCCACTTCATAAACAACTGGAAACAATTTTAAGAAACTCTTGTAAAACTTTTGAAAACATGATCCAAAAATTCTCACTGAGTTGAGCAAAACTGTATGTTTTATAATCAAGATATTATAATTAAAACTATTATTTTATTTAAATAAGTTCCATTAGAAGAATTATAATCTTAGATTAATATCACACATATCTTTATTCATCTCGCTTTCATACATGTCCTTACTTAGAATACGTTTCAATTTACTAACAAAATTTATCATTTGTCTCACACTCTGTCCATGGTCAAATCGCCGCCATATTGACTAGCATTTCTGCTAACATACGGTCATTCTCAACATATTGGAATTGCGCTTGCCCGAGTGGTATTGTGATATTGTGAGGGTTTAGAAGTACCAGGCTGTTCTGTTTAACATTAAGCAAGACTTTCATTAATTAAACCACTAAAAAATAAATAATACTGGGAATTACCTTTAAGCATTTGTTGAATTTTGTTAATTTTCATGTCATTTATAATGTTCTGTTTAATGTTTTGAAAAGGTAGCTGAAATAAAATTCTTAAATTATTGCAATTAAAATTAAATTCAACTTTGGTATAGTTTTGGTATATTTGGCATAGTTTCAAAAAATAGATTAAAGAAAGCTTAATTTAGGTTAGTTTGATCTTCAGATGTTAAAATCGTTCTCAAAAATTATCATTGCTTGTACTGTCATATAAAAGTCTCAATCTAAATTGGTTTAGCTTAATTGCACTTGTTCTGTTTCTTTTGTTCTGACATGTTTTTCACACTTTTATTAGCATTTAAAGCAAATTTTGCCACACACAGTATGGCGGACACGACGATCGTTCTTCTTCTGCAATAAAGTTTGACTTTATTGATAAAGTCAAGCTCTGTGGCCAATCACATAACTCGAAACATCAGCCGGAACGCGCTTCCTGTGAAAAAAAATTATGTGACATGTTTTGGTTGCTGGCAAGGAGCGTTCAGTACTATGCGGATAGCGTACACATAATTTACATTTTCTGATTCACCTCTATTGACTTTAAGAGATCAGCCCTTATTATCTTAATAAGACATCTTGAAATCCACAAAACTTTGAGCGTATCCTCATCTACATGTCAAGATTTTAAAGTTTTCGAGAGAACGCTGGAGTAAGTGGGCAAAGCAGGTGCACAAATCCAACGTACCCTGGAAGAGCCAAGAATTGATTTCGACCAATCAGCGAAGCTTATTGATGGACGGACCCGACTCCCGCCAATTCCGACTCGGGAGCGCGAGGCAAGCGGCGGGGTGAACAGAGGGAGAACGCAGGAGATGCGGAAAGACTTTTAGTTATGCTTATGTGAAATAAATTAAGATCGTATGACGTGTAAATAAGAACTTGATATTTACTAACCAGTGGGGGGGCTTTTTGGCGTTAACGCTGCTCTTGTCGGTGTGTCAAAGTTGTTTAACTGCAGAACATTGAGAACGAAAGAGGCCCCGGGTCAGTAGTTGGGATGTTGGCGTCGGAAAGTTCATCTGCGGACGGACATTTGGCAGTATCGACTCCCCACAGAAAAGGTAATACTTTGTCTTGAAAGCTTAAACACTTAAATCATGCAGAAATGTTATCTATTGTGCCACGAGCGAGTCACTTTTTCAAAATTGTAATTTATCGATTAAATAAAGGGACTACAGGTGTAATATTTCCAGCTTCTGCTGCACTGTGGTAACTTTGTCAGCGTTACCAGTATCGGGTATGCTCAAATGTATTTACTGTACTTGTATCATTTCATGAACAAGCTCTTGTTTGGGTCATAAATCTGTTGCTGCTGTCTTGAAAGCAGCTTCCCTCTACATGATTGTTAACATAATACTAATATGTTTTTTTAACCTTATTTGTCTTATAGGAGACATTTAAGTGGCGCCACGCCGTGCCTTTGTCTTGTCAACAGTTTCTATTGAAGATGTTTTACATAAATAGCAATGATGGCTAAGTCTGTTGTTGCGTAGCACAGTGTCTGGCTAGTGTCATTAAAGTAGCATGCAAAGCTAGTCGTGTAGCATGGTTGGCAGGCTCAAAGCTAGTACGTAAGATCAAAGCTGCTCTCCGAAGTGGGCTGTCAAAGCTCACTTCTTGTTTTTGCTTTCTCGTATGTCCGTTTTACGGACTGTTACACCACAGCGCGCTACAGATGTTCAGAGTGGGTTTTCCAAAGCTTCCAGTTGTCTGAAGGATAGTCAGACATTACCTGGCAACCCCGAGGTGCTGCTCACTCTGCAGCCTGGATCAGGTTGGGCCTCCGTAGCCCGACTGAGACACAGGTTGGCGGGAGAGCGAGCCAAACACGGCCACTACATCCAGCCTCATATTGCACTCTGAGCACAGGGTTAGGATTTATGAATGCAGCGTCACATTCAACACTTACATTTCTAGAAAGTGTTTAATCATGGATGCACGTCTACTGTAAACAGACAAATGATTAAGTTGTTGGAAACCATTGTTTGGTGGCATTTGCTTGAATGTGACATGTTTATCAGTTCACTGTAACAACCTGTGTAGTCTTAGCTTATCATGTCATCAATTAATCTCTAATCTGCTGTTTTCTTTCAGGCATGGATTGCAAATCAAGTAATGCCAACAAGAAACTTATTCAAGGTAAAAGTGACATGGGGTTGTTTGCATTTATTCATCATGCATCCTCGAACATGAAGACCAAAATTGAAAAGCTTTTCAAAAAAGTTGTCAGATAGATTTGTATTCCATTGCAGTAATAACAACCAAAAATAATCTTACAAATACAGTTCTGTGTAAAAGTATTTCATTTCCTACCCATGGCTTCTGCTGCCTTTTTTATGCCAGGATACAATGTTTTCACATCATCAAAATATTGTAATATTATACCAAGATCAATTGGGTAAATAATAGTGTAGTTTCTGAATTAATATATCATTTGTTCAGGGGAAAAAGCTACTAAAACTAACTTTGTCCTGTAAAAAGAAAAGACAAACATGTTCAGTCCAAAATCAGGAATCCAAGTTAGGCCTTTAGGAAAAATGAAGTCATTTTAATAAGACCGTCTGACAGCTAAGGATTGACTAAAATGATCTTGACAGAACAACACATCATTCCTGGGTTTAAATAAATTTAGGCACCAAAAGCCACCGACACCAATCAGCTTGAAGTTTTAAAAACTCAGAAGAGAGGTTTTGGGTTTGGCCTAGTTAAAGTCCAGATCTAAATCCAATTTCCAGTCATCACAAACACTTGATTTTTACTTTTTACTTAAAATAAATAATTAGTTGATCAATTTATGTATTTGCTCAGGTTATCTTGGTTTAATAATAATAAATCAGTTTGATCAGAAACACTAAAATTTACTAAAAACTTTAACTAAAAATTCAACTAACTTTGTCCTGTAAAAAATAAGACACAGATGTTTATATATATATATAATATATATTTTTTTTCTTTTCATTACTGGAAAAAATTATCAGTGAAAACAGGCACTCTGCATTTCTACTAAAAAAAGAAAGGTTGCTGTAATTGATGCAAAGCTGAGCATATTCATTTAGTGAGCCAACTGCAGATTATTAACAGTGAATTATTGACAGTATAATTTATTTGTAACCGTCTTCTTGTTTTGCTTCTTCTTTTCTTTTCTCTTGTTTCCAGCTCGTCTCCCGTTCAAGCGCCTGAATGCCGAACCTAAAGAAAACCAGCCGCCGAAGCGTCCCTGCACCCATTCCTGCCCCGGACCCGCAGACCCAGACACGCAGAACGAGAACGAGTCGTCTCCTCTCTCCGAACGCAGCGGCCCGCCTCTGGTCAACGGCCGCGGCCCGCTGGACGGCTTCCTGAGACGCAGGTGCCCCACTTCCTCTGCGTCCTCGGACAGTAAAGCGGTCATTGACCTGACCGACGACGACAAATCGTCCCCCGCAAAGCGCCACGGCTCCCCTGCGCCGGCCGCTTCTCGTCCCGCAGCGAAAACCAAGCAGCGGCGCAAAGACAGAACAGAGGCTGCTGGGAAACACAAGAACGTTACTGACACTCCTGAAACACAGACTGCAGACTTCGTCTTAATTACTGACGAAGAGGCGGAAGAAGAAGAAGAAGAGGAGGAAGATCTCGCCACATCTGTCTCCCAGCTGGATACTACTACTCAGGATTCAGACAGCGAGCCAGAGGAGCAAAATGAGTTGGGAAATAAGTCGACACAGTCGCCGTCATCGGCCAGCTCCATGTCCGAGAGCTCACCAGAAAACGCCAAGACCGGCGACTCGACGCCAACCACTACACCTAAAGTACGAACCAGCATGGCAGCAGATTATCCCAGTTTTCTACTGTGTAATTGTTGATAAAAAAAAAAAAAAAAAATCAGACTCAATAGACGTGTAGTTTGCCATTTTCCATATTTTTTAAGAAATGATTTTGGCATCACCAAAATGTATTTAAATATTAATTTACTTTCTACATTTTGAAAAATAAGTCTAAAAATAATAACCAAAAACCCCTTTTAAAAAAGAGCACAGTGCCTAAATTTTCTTTATTTGCCATTATTGTTCTTGCTAGAATTCATTCAGCTTTGATTTTTGCCAGTAAAACACCCCATACACATTTTTATTTTCCCGTTGCAGGACCCAAAGACCCCCACCACCCCTAAGATACCAGCAGAGGAGAAAAAGATCAAGAGGCGCTCTTTAAAGGTAGACTTCGTAAAGTTCAGCTCCTGCTGCAAGGCGGTTTAGCATTTCAGGTTAACAGGGATCACATGTAGCCTGAAAGTCTGGAAGAAGTACGATATTTTTTGTCTTTGATGTTTTCCAGGTCTGGATAAATATGGAAAAACTTTAGCTTTTCTAGACTTTATCGCCTATTTTCCACTCCCTACAAAGTAAATGCCCACATTTACAAAATTAAATTAGTCAAATAAACTGGTGAGTAAGAATATGGCGGCCATGCTGACTTACAGCTGATGTTGAACAACTTCAGTAAAACATTTAATTGCAATCACATTACCAAAAATTAAAATGCATAAAATAAAATGTCATATCCTAGCAAATATTTAATCCGTGCGCCCTATTGCACACACTAATGCATTGGAGATTGTATGCAATTCTGTATATTTTGCGATATTTGCTAAGACATTTTGATCTATCTATCAAAAGTGACAATAGATACAATATGTCTTTTGTTGGTGCTGTTAGAAAAACAGCAGCTGCAGATGGGACCCTTGTTTTGTTCATAACTGGAGGTTTTTCAGGATGATACTTGATCATTGTTTTAAAAAACTAATAATTTATTGGAATTGTATGTTTGTATATGGTAAAAATAGGTTGAGAAATCTGTAAAAGTTGGTGATTTCAAGGAGGAAGCAACTTTAGAAACTCTGCTTTAAGATTTTCTATAAATGTTCCTCAACTCTCAGTTTCACTGTCTCTTTCACCCCCTGAATTAATCCTTAGGTTAACTGAATATGTCTGATTGCAGAGTTTACAGGAGCAAGAAGAGCGGTTACGGCTGCGGCAGGAGAAGGAACGGCAGAAGGAAGAAGCCAAAGCTGCAAAGGAAAAGAAGAAAGAAGAGGCTCGCAAGCTCAAAGAGGAGAAAGAAAGGGAAAAACGGGAGAAGAAGGAAAAGGAGGAGCGGGAAAAACGAGAAAAAAAGGAGAAGGAAGAGAAGGAAAAGGCAGAGAGGCTAAAAGCAAAAGAGGAGCTGCGGAAGTCTAAGCTTGAGTAAATATAAAGACATGTTAGGGTTTTTTTTGTTTTGTTGTTGTTTTTCACAAATTTCATGTTGTTTATCTTCCTCAGGGCAAAGCTGGAGGAGAAACGGAAGAAGGAAGAGGAAAAGCGAATGAAGGAAGAAGAGAAACGGTTGAAAGAAGAGAAAGATGTAGGTCTTTGTAGAAACGAATGTGATGAAGTTGGTTAATATTTAATGTTTGACTGTTTTCTTTCTGGTTCCAGCGCCTAAAAGCTGAGAAAGCAGAAATTACTCGGTTTCTACAGAAACCCAAAGTCCAGCAGGCCCCAAAGGTCAGTAGGTCACCTTTATTACAGTTTAGAGTCTCATGTTCATCATCATTACCCTCTTGGACTCTGAATTTGTTTCTAAGTGCTTTCCGTCCCTCTCGTCTCCTCAGACTCTCGCAGCTGCGTGTGGGAAGTTCGCTCCGTTTGAAATTAAAGAGAACATGTCTCTGGCGCCTCTGTGTCGGGTTCAGTGTGACGACTCGGTTCTGGAGGAGCTGGACCGGTGTTTGCTAAAACCTGCCGAAAACCTCAACGCACTGAAAGACTGGATCGGACAAAAACCCAGACGGTCGGGACGCACCGAACGCAGACAGGCGGACGCGCTCGGGTGAGAACGGAGACGCTCGGTGACCTGGTCCAGAAAACGATGAGGGCGGATTCACCCATTTACATCCCGAGGGTTTGATCTGTAGCTTAAGAATCAGACGCTCTGACAGAGTAGATACCAGGACTTTGTGGTTGTAGGACCTTTTCTAGTTAAAGTTCTTTTTTGGTGTTTTCTTCTTTATTTTTTAGTGTCATCATTGCTGCGTCTCTTGCTCTGCTGACTAAATAATCTGTTGCTTTTTCAAATAAGCTCACATAACCAAAGGTCATACTGCCCAGAACTGATGAGTAAAAACAAATGGCAATTAAAAAAAAAAAGTTTCTAAGGAACCTTTTTATAAAAAAAAAATTGAGTGAATTGAATCACTAGATTATTTGTTTGAACCCTAGACTGCATTGACAAAACCTCAACTATTGCAAAAATATTAAATGAAGCCGCTTATTGTTTATAAAGTTAAAAAAAAATATTTGAGACTCTGTAAGAAATACAAACAAGCAAATTGAAGTTATGAGTGTGATCCTTAGCCCTTCATTTAAATTATAATAATGGAACGTTTATCAGGATTTGAGTTCACATCTAGTTTATTCAGGAATCAACATTTTCTACTCATGAAATGTGATTAAAATGAGCAGAAGTGACACGATGGGCCGCGTAAAACCTCCACATGAGCGGATGCCGACACAAAGTGAATTCATTAATGAAGAGTTTTAAAGTTGTCATGAGAAAACGGCGTCTGACATCACTGAGGGCATTCAGGGCCTTAAAAGGAAGCTCGTTTCTGTCGGTGTGGGTGTGTGTGTGTTAACTTTAGCTGCTCATCACGCTTCTCCTGCTGTGATTCGAATCTAAACTTTACGAGTCGTCCAAACCCCGTTTACGTCCATTAACTATGCACATACTATTAAACATTTCTAAAGAGACTTATTTGATCTGGAGCGTTTAATCTTCCAAGTTTCATTTGGAGGGAATCTGCTGTCGTTCCAAAAAAAAAAAAAAAGTTTACGAAATTAAAAATGATACATTTACAAAAGTATTTGACTTCAAAAATGCTGATGTTGCGTTATTACCGGCTGCGTTGTGAGTTAGCAGAGCTGATAAAATGATCATTGTCCACTGCTGGTTTACAGGAGATGCTTGAAAATATGATTCAATCTTATATTTTTTTGATCACTGTCCTGATCTGCTGACCCAAACACGTGTTGCTCAACATTTTGTTTTCGTTTCAGATGTCTTCTGCTGCAGCACACCTGATTCAGTTTAAAGGTTAATTAATAAGTTTCTGCTGGAGTTGAATTCAATAATTAGAATCAGGTGTGCTAACATTAGCAGTAGAGTGAGCCTCGTATCTGTCTTTTCGATATAAAATATAATTGTACATTATAATTTCGTACTTTTAATCTCGTATTCCTCTTTTCAGAAGATGATTATTTTTATTTTTCAAATCCAGATTTTAATGCTTTAATGAGTGAGAAGTTGAGGGAATTGTAGTTTTCTGCTGATGGAAAGGCTGTTTTTAAGATGGACAGATTTTAAGGGTCAGAAGTGCTTATTAGATTCTTTTGGTAAAACATTTTTATAGAATCTACGCAACTTAAAGAAGAAACGTGGATTGTAATTTATCTGGCTTCAGAATAATGTCTCCACCCTGACTTCACTTTGGCAATTTGATGATCCAACTTTATTTAAGGAAAAGTTAGATTTAAAGGAGGATTAGAAAAAAAAAACACATTTGACTGTTCAGAGTGAAAGACGTCAGGAAAACCAGTGTTTTCTCCTCGCTCTGCTCCTTCAGGGACTGCATAGTGTTGGACCCGTCCAAACCGGACGACACTCCGGACCGCAGACGCTACGGACCGATGAAGCTGCTGCAGTTCCACGAGAACTACCGTCCAGCGTACTGGGGCACCTGGAGGAAGAAGAGCTCGCACATCTCTGCCCGCTGCCCCCTCAGGCAGGACAAGGTGAAACTGGTTTCCAGAAACAATTAGTTATTTGAATTCAACAAGAAGTCGTGACGGCTGTTTTCTTCCACCGCAGGATTTATTGGACTACGAGGTGGACAGTGACGAAGAATGGGAGGAAGAGGAACCCGGAGAGTCTTTGTCTCATAGTGAAGGGGTAAGTGGACAGGAGTAGCTTTTGTTGTTCCACATTTTGTTTTAAAAGTTAAATCACAATTTATGAGTTCCTGGAAAGAAAAACGTTTCAAATTTGCAGTTTGTTGATCAGAAGTCAGCCTGCTTTTTGCATAATTACATGATCATCCTGTGAATGGAGCTTATGTAAAAAGCCTGAAAGCCTAAATAAATGATTTCCAGCTGTTTCTGTGCAGATGTATCCGTGGTGAAGGCTTTAGCGTGTTTAAAGTTTTTTCCACTGCATATCATTCAAAGTTTTCTCTTGGATGTAAATTATGTGTTTCACGCATCATTAGTGTTTAAATTAACGCTTGCATTCTGAGTGACTACCGATCGCAGCGTAGAGTATATTTCAGAGAGCTTCACGTGGGGAAAATGTTTATTTTTTCAAATAATTTCACAACTGCTTAACTGATTTACAGGAGGAGGAAGAGGAAGGTGGGGAGGATGACGACGACGATGACGACGGCTTTTTCGTTCCTCATGGCTACCTCTCAGACGATGAAGGTGCTCTGGAGGAGGAGGTATGATTAAATCTTTTGCTTACTTTAAGTGAAAGTGGGGAGTTTGTCAGTGATTTAATTTAAAGGAGTCACTAGTCTATTTGTCAAACACGTTCCAGTTTATGTTTTAATTCAAAGACAAGAAACGCTTTAAATAGGAAATGAAAAATGTAGAAACTTGACATTTTCTAGGTGTCTTTAAGTCACTAGTAAAAAAAAACAAAAAAAACGTACACCTTCGCAGGACGGCGGCGACCTGGAGAAGCAAAAGCTGCGTCAGACGCTGAAAGCCAGAGAGTGGGACGAGCTGATGTCCAGCAAGAAGAAGATGAAGGTGCTGGAGGCCGTGGTCAGAGGCTGCGTGTGGGACGAAGATGGAGCCGGTCAGGAGGCCTTCCAGCCTTACGCCGTGTGTCTGATTGACCCTTTGCCCACTGTGGACAACAGCCCCACGCCTGCAGAGCTGCTGCAGAAGGGGCAGAGAGAGGAGCAGCGTAAGTTTAAAACGCATTTTCCTTTCGACGTGAAATCGGCCACAAACGTTCAAACGTGTTTGATTTCCTTCCTCGTTCAGCTCAAACCTTTTCAAAACAATTATTGTGAAGAAAAGAATGACTATGTTCAAATAGCCTGAGTGTATAGAGCTTTAGCTGCACAACTGGAACGTTATAATTGGAGTGAAATCATCAACAAAAGCCAACAAGGAAGCTGCAGCTGTATCAGTTGTATCAATCAATCCTTAGTTATTTATCTAATGTTTCTTGTGCTGATGGCTCAGCTGAATTGGCCGAAAGTCTTAAAAATACCGCAGCAAAATTTAAATCTATATAAATATTTTTACACTGATTTCAAATAGTTACTTTGGACAGATATGCCTCCAATAAGCTGAAATATAAACCCGTCTTATGCAAACACGGCTCCTCGTAATGACAATTGTTAGCCACCAAATCTTTTTTTTTAATCTATTAAACATATTTCACAAACATTTTACATTTTTGCATCGACCGCTTGGTGACTGTTATAAGTCAGGCTATTATTTAGTGAACTGTTCCTTGAAGTGTTTTTGTGATACGAGCTTCGTAACATTCAGGTGAATCCTCTCTCAGTGCTAGGTCAGCTGCTCCCCCTGCTGCACGGAAACCCCAACAGCGTCAAAGTCATCATCTCCGAGTTCCAGGAGTTTTATCGCCAGCAGAGCTCTTCCTCTTCCTCCTCGTCGTCGCCATCTAAGCTGCCCAGTCCTCCGAGCCCTCCAGAAAACGTCCCGTCCAGGTGAAGAGCAGCGTTGAACTGCATTTTAAACGTCGGCGCTTTACCGGTAGTCGTTCTTGTTGACGTTTCCGTCTTTCTTCTCTCTCAGGATACAGCTGCGGCGCCTCATCAAGAGCAACGCCGTCTACGAGAAGCGCTCCTCCTTCAAGCGCTGCTGCTGGTACGTGCACGCCGACGTCCTGGCCCGCTTCGGCCAGGACGCTCTCCCAGTGCCCTGCAAGTGGACCTACCTCACCACCGGAGCCCGGGACGAGTCCCGCGAAGAGCCCCCGGCGGCCACGGGATCCCAGGGAAACTCTCCGACCACGCCCCAAGCTGCCTCCACCGCCCAGTCGGCCTCCAGCAAGAGGAGGAGCGCCGGCAGCATGTCCATCACCAAGTTCATGAAGAGATGCAACGATCCTGAGCAGGCACGCCTCCGAAAAGCGAAAAGCTCCCGCCGCACGTTTTTTCTTCCCCCTGATGGGAAAACAATCTGTTAATGTGGCTTCATTGTTCTCTCTCAGGCCGAAGCGGCGGAGACGGACGGTTTCCAGGCTGACACTGAGGATGACTATGACGAAGATTGTGTCATCTCCACACAGAGCGGTGAGTTACCTGAGAGGAGCAGGAATATGTTTCAATTGTTTTGAAAATCAGGATTTTTCCACCAATGGCCTCCTTGGGTGTCCCAAGGCGGCCATCTTGTTTGACAAGCGTATTTTAAAGCTTCTATTTAAATACATTTTGAATTCAGGTCAACTCTGACACAATATTAGAGTCAAGCTGAGTTTTTATTTATTTATTTTTAATTACAAGAACAGTCTAAATAAAAGAATAAAGTATTCATTTAATGAGAACTCCCAACACAAAAAATAATTAACATCAGGAATGTTGTGAAGTTATTCTTTTGGTTTAAGTTTACAGATAAAACTGTATAATTTGATGCTGATTTTAAAAGTGTTATCAGTAGTTTAAATATTTGAGCAAACAACTTTGTCTGTTTCAAAGAAGGAACCTGAAGCTTTTTTCTCATTAAGTCAATTTTCTCCATTTTAAGACATTTTCTGGTAATATTGCATCTCTATTCTATTATTATGACTACATTCTTTGTAATTAAACAAAAAGTCTTTCTCACAGCGAGTGGAAGGGATGACAAAATAGTCACTTTTTGAAAAATATTTGTCATTTCTCTTTAAGAAAAAAAAATAGGGAAAAAGAAATCAAAACTAGATCTGGTTTGAAAAAGAATGAAAGATCTTGTCACCGTGCCCTAGTAGGAACACCTGTGAGCGCTTCAGTTTTATACGTTTTCCAGTTACACCAAACTTGATCTGACTTTGCAGCTCCCAAGAAAGAGAAGCCCTCCAGAGAGGAAGACTGTTCAATGGAAGTCGACGCGTCTGAAACCGCCGCGCTCTCCTCAGCCTGAGCCAATCACAGGCCGCGCTTCCTCTTTAGCTCTCCCTCCATGACTCATTATTCTGCATCCAAAGGGGACTCGAGTGTTCGAGCCGTGTGACCCGTCAAAGCCAGCAGAAGCCAGGCTGGGTGTTTTTGAAGTTCGCCTCTCCTGTTTCCCAACAAGGTGTCGCAGATGTTTAGAGAGTAAAAGTTGAGGATTGTGAAAAGAATCAAAGCAACTTATCAGAGTCTTATTACTAATGCCTGGGCCGAGGTGGAACAAGGGCAGAAATAAATGTTAAAAGAAGCGTTAAGAACACAAATAATCACGGTTTTTGAAACCACAAACCTGTTTTGTCTTGTTTGTTTTTGTTTTGCTTTTGGTCCAATTGTACATAATTTATCAGAAGTTAGTGCTGGAAAACGAGGCTCCGAGTTCATCTGTACATTGTGATCTTACTGGTTTCATTCATGCTGCCTTCATTGGAAGGGTAGAGAGGTCTGTGTGTGTACAGTTAGTTACAGTGTTGGTGTTTTATAAATATATGTATTTTCTGTATTTTCTCAAGAATACTTGAACAGGATAAATTCATTAAACATAAATAAAATTACTGCACCTTTTATATATATCTTTTCCTATTGTGTGCCAATTTTCTTTTGTTGAATTTACTAAATGATAAGTTCTGTCTAAAATTGAAAACTACAGTATGTAGCTTTCATAAACAATGTTTTATTATATTTGTTAAAACTTTTATGTCCTGATGCCAAGACATAATCTGTGTGGGGGAAAAAAGGGTCATACTGCAATTTGCAAAAATACACAGCTCCCTCAGAGAGGAGTGTCTTGGCGCTGTCAATCAAGTTCGGTTGCTCACACCCTTCCTCTTGCCCCTTTCTACTCTGCACTTAATGGTCTCAAACTGCATTATTGGATGTGTTTGTTGGCCAACACACTTGAATTAATAGGCTAAACAAGCTCACTAGCACATTGTCAAGCTAATGTGCTAATATTGGAGCCAGGTGTGCTGAAGCAGACATGCAAAAGTTGTAGGACTGGAGTTTGAGACCACAGGTCTACAGCTAATTTCCCCACAACAGAATCTGCCAGGAATGCTAATGCTAGTTAGCATGCCCACCAATGACGGAGGGTAAATGTTTTTTTTTTCCCTGTAATGGAGAGTTGTTTCTCTGCCGTTAGCACATTTAGCATCGCCAAGTCATTCCGCCTGGCTTTGATTGGTTGTTTCTGACCAGGCGGTGTATTTCTGTTTCCTTATGCAGTAACGTGAGTTTTAGCAAATATGTAAAAAAAAAAAAAAATGCCAGTCCATCCATCCATCCCTGCGACAGACTGGCAACCTGTCCAGGGTGTACCCCGCCTCTCGCCCGGAACGTTAGCTGGAAAAATGCCAGTGGGATTAGATAATTACCTGGTTTAATTACTTAATAATGCTTGCCTTATTTTTTCCCCCCATTCTTGCAATAATACAAAAACAAGCCACTGACTCGAAGGCTCTTCTAAAGAAACGACACACACAGACTTATGATTTTTATTAAAGAAAAATACGCAGTAGGGGGTCTCTTCAGAACAGGCAACAGCACAACTCAAGGCATGACATTCAAATCACAGCTGCTCAATAATTTATTAAAGGTGGTTACAATGCTGATCAAATATTGAAACCCGTGTGTTGGTGGCAGGTTGTCGAGCTAAAACTGGAAGAGTGGAGAAACAAGCGGTGAGTTTCCTTCACAAACATCAGGATTTGGACAGAAAATCTTCCTCTTTTGACTGGCAGCTGCATCGGATATAACATAAAATAAAGATGTTAAAATTATTCACAATGGTTTATCAGTCTGAATGATGAGAGGTAGAAAGTTATCTACACCAACCAATTAGCAAAACAATCCAACCTGCAAGTTATGAGGTGGGAGATTGAAACGTGGAGATGTGATTTTAATATTTTGTATTGTAGAGAGAAGAATCTCAGAGTGAAGATGTTTTTTTTATTCCTTATTGAACTCAAACTTAACGGAAAATAAAAAGAGACACCGGAGTGAGGTGAGGCAGTAAAAAAACAAAACAAAAAAAAAAACACTGTTGCAGCTCTACTTGGTGATTGCTCCCATACATTTAATGTAAACCCTCAACAAACACAAGACTTCAAGGTAGAATCACAATGTTCAACAAAACACATTTCAGGAAAAAAAAGCTAAATTAATAATGGAGACAACATAAGCTTTACTGATAATCCATAATAGTTTGTGGATTATTGCAGTTTATCCCCTTAGGGGCCATAACGAACAGATTATTATTACAAAATAAACCCATCTTTTGATTTTCTACAGGTCTTAAATGATCCTTCAAAGTGCTTTAAGCAACTAAATTACAGGTGTGTCTCAATCGATTAAGCTTAAGATTATTCTTAAATCATTTTAAAATTCCGGAAGTCAGACTCTTACTCTGCAGGTCCAACACATGTCAGCTGATTATTTCAGGCATTTATTTGTAATTTTGATAATTATGTCTCGCAGCTCATGAAAACCCAAAAATTCAGTTTCTGAGAAAAATCTCAATTTTTTTTAAAATACAGAAATAATTTGTTTGAGGAGATTCAAGACATGACACAGACCAAAGCAATTGGTCTGTGTCCCAAATAAATTGCAAAATTACATTTTGCAATTTATTTAGGAATTGAGATTTGTAGTGTGGCTTTAAAGCAACCCAGTCTTCCTCAGCAGAACCACAATCTGACTGAACCAACCAAATACTGAGTGCATTTCCTGTCTGATCCATGGATCTACTTTTTAGTAATCAGACATTTCTATCAAAATACACTTTGAAAGTTTCAATGCTGATAGAAACTGAATTTGCGGTTTTCATAGCTGCAAGCTTTAATTAACCGAACTTAATCAAACCTTTTGAAGGTTTCTCTAGTTTATTAAAATGCACAAGCTAGCATCGTGGCGTTAAGTACTGCTATTAAACTCTCCGCGTTCGTCCGGTCGTTGTATATAAAAACAATATTTGACTTCTGATTCATCAATGGTCTCGTGCTCCCACTGAGGCTGCAGAATCTGCTGTACAACACGGGAAAGAGCGGCACGCTACGGCGGAGCGCACGACAAACAGGCAGCAGGAGCTCACGCGCGCGTTTACAGTTACGGAGTCACGTGACGAGTTCACACCGCCGACACGGAGTTCACGTTGAACATTGACGAAAGAAAGCGGTCTGTTCAAGACTTCCATTAAACCACCGAACCGAACGATGCAACTTCTACAATGAGCCGAGACACCGAGGGGGGGAGACATATAGCCAAACATGTCCGTTACATGTTAGTAGTGTCTCTCCTTTAATACAAATGGCTGCTGAGACAAGTTGGAGGGCGACTGCGTCTCCGCATGGAGAGAGAGAGAGAGAGAGGGAGGTGTAGGTTTAAAACAAATCCCTTAGGGTGAAGTTGCCCCCGTGCTACTATCTTTAACTTTAAGTAGAATTTGTAAAAAATAAATACAGCACTACTTCAAGGGGCAACTTCACCTTGGCAGCAAGAGAGGAAGAGGGAGGAGGTAGTAGGGGTCAGAGGGCGCCCTCTCTCTGCTCCGCTCCGCTCAGCTCAGCGTCTGAATTCTCTCCAGCAGCTCCGGTTTGAGGAGGGCGGCGGAGATCTTCCCGCCTGCAGCGGCAATGTCCGCCTGCACGGCTGCGTCCCAGGCAAACGTGAGCAGTGCAGCGGGAACCTGGAAGAAAAATAACAATGACGTTTATAAGACACCTCTCCTACTTGTCTTTTTTTTCCTCTTTAAGTTGCCTTATTTAATAACAAGAGCAAACAAGACGATGAATTAGTTACAAAACTTACAAAAATTAGTTCATACTCCTTCAACTTCCTCATATTTGTGATGTTACAACCACAGACTTAAATTGATTTTATTGGGATTTTATGTTAATAGCTAACACAGCATAATTGTGCAGGATACATGGTTTTAATTTCCTTTTTTCCCCAACTAAAACCTGCTAATAGTTTTTTCTATTTGTTCTCGGTACTTTGATACCCCTAAATAAAATCCAGCACAAACAATAGCCTTCAAATTTACCCAAACGAAACTTGCAGTTTCTTACAATGTTCAAATTTAGAAAGGTCACACCTTTTCTAAGCACAACTTTGCACCACGTTGTGCTGGTGAGGTATTACTACTAGAACTACAGAGGTCCCGTCTGATAAAGCTGGTTTGAAGTTCAAACTTAACTAATTTTTAACTCGCTGGTCAAATAAACCAGACTGATATAAATCCAGTCAAGTAGCACAGAGCGCATTTAGCTTTTGTTTCTCTTTGTTAAAATGAGCTGAGGGAAAATCAGACTGACACATTTCAATTAATCAATTAATTTATTTTCATAATTCAAATTAGCACAATTATATGGTCAATGGAAATGCGTACAGTTTTAGCAAATACATGAAAAAAACATTTACTTAAAAAGGTACACACTGCAGCTTTAAGTGTGCTTAGCATCGCTTGTTTCTGACGCGAACCTCCAACTCACCAAGTTACATTCGACCAGGGTGACCTCCTCAGACTCCTGCAGCTTTTGCCCTCCGGGGGCGATGAGCTCAAACGGCTGCCAGCCGTCCACCAGAGACTCCCGGACGAATTCAAAGAGCGCCGGCAGACGGTCCCAGGCGTAAAACGTGGCTGGAAAAGACGTCACACACACACCGCACAATTCAGTTCAGCTCGAATTAAAAAAACAACAACAAAAAAAAACAACTTTATTTATCCTAAAGGGAAATTAAATGCTGTAACTCTTTATGTCTGTCAGTGCAGCCACTAACACTAAGCTGTTCACTGAGGCCTGGCTGCTGCTGACCTTGCAGCAGGTTCCCATCAGGCAGTCTGACTCTGAGCAGGGTGTAGTTGTATTTCCTCCTCTCCCTCTGCTCCTCCTTCTCCCTCATGGCTTTTGTGCGAAGCATGGCGTTCTTCTCCACCAGTTCAGTTCTGGGAAAAACAAGCAGTGGAACCTAGCACCTTTTACACAAATGCTAAGGAACTCTTGACTTAAAACAAGCTCCTATTTCTTGCTGAAAAGTTACTTGTACGTCAGTTTTGTTGTATTTGCACCAGAAACGAGACCCAAAAAATACATGGAAAGGTTTTGTGTTTTTTTTTTGTTTTTTTTTTGCAGTGACGTCACCTCTGCTGCTGCTCCTTCTTCAGCTCCTCCGCCGACAGGTTGTAGAACTCGGGCGGCAGCTCGAAGCGCTGCGCGTTGGGAGACGGTCGGAAAGCCTGAGGCTGCCGGTCCAGCTGGGCTCTGACCGGCTCTCCCCTCTGGAGGCGGTCCCTCCGCTCCTTCATCAGCTCCAGGGCGTCGTCGCTCTGCTCCGGCAACACCAGGAACTCCTCTTCCTCCTCTGATCCCCGTCAAACGTAAACACGGGTTACAAAATGTAGACACCGAATAAGCGTTGCTGTTCTACAAGTTGAATTTTTAAAAGGCTTTTGGTTTTATTTTAGGGAATCAGAGTATAAGAAGGGTGAATGTGAAAACACTTTCTTTTTTTTTGTTTTTTTGGAAAACTCTACATCAGTTTTTCATTCCGCCTTCACTCAAACTGACCATTTTGTGTTAGTCTAACACATAAAATACATGTCTGTGGTTGAAACCTGACAGACTGTGAAAAGTTAAAAGCCATGAAGATTTTTTTAACGGACTGGGATGAAAACAGCAGGAGAAATTCACCTTGGCCCTCCACAGGAAGCATAACACTTATAAAGCCCAAAGCCTGCAGAAACTCCCGACTGCCCTCCACAGGACGCACTTTTTCCTGTAACACATTGAGAAGTAATTTTTAAAATGTTTAAAAATTATTTAAATTGTTTGTTTTTTTTTCACATTTTCCTAGCTCTGAACGTTGGCTTTGAGCTCACCTGGAACACCTTGTTGCTAACTTTTATCTTTCTGTATTTCTCCTCTGATGGATTCTTACATATATTGTCAACATACCTGTAAAAAAAAAAAAGTCAGCTCAAATAAGCTTTTAAAAACATATATAAGGTAAAAGAGAGGCTGATTTGTGAGGAAGTAGCAGAAAAAAATGGATAAAAATGGATATGAAATATAATATATTAAAGATTTACTTGCTGATGATGTCCACAGCTGCCTTCACTTTCTCTCTGTCTTTGTTAAATGTGTGGACCATCATGACAGAGGCCTCGATGTCGTCCTCCTCGAAGCGCTGAGGGTAAAAACACACAGCGTGTTTCGCCAACAACACCAGCAGGATTACATCTAATCTCGTTCTGAATCACCTTATTATGCTTGGAAGAACTTCAGGCATATTTGTGCTTTCAAAGAGTCGAGGATACGTACCATCAGAATGGCCTCTTTAATGTGCACCTCCCTCTGACTCTTGGTTAACGTGGCTCCGGTCAGAGGGCAGGTGAAGTAAACGCCGGACACAGAGAGGCAGGCCGGGTCTTTCACTTTGGATCCCTGGAACAGAAATGACTGTCAATAACTGCAGCTACTTTTTTGCTCATTAAATCAAGTGTTAAAACCAAGAAGAACGCGCTACAAGCCTGGACGTACCTCAGCCGTCACTGCATTGTCCTTCTCAGCCAGAGCCGCCGCCTCCGCCTCCAGCTCTCTTTTAACTGTGAAGCAAAGAAAACTGGTATTATTGCAAGACTAAACAAAACCTAAGCATTTCAGTGTTTGCTTTAGTGTACAGTAGCTGTGCACAGTTCAGTCAACTCTGTGAGATGTGTGTGCTGCAAGTTCTCATCATAATTCAGACTCTAACAGCAGCTCTTCTCATAATATGTTTATATTTGCATCTTCTGCAGGTTTTTACAACAGGTTTTGTGCGTCATGGATTATCTCCACATTTTCATGTCAAAATCTACAGAGTTCTCAGTAAATTTCATGATCGTTGCTAAGGGATAAATTAAACAAAAAACAAAAAAACAACAACTACTTTTTAAATATGGATGTTGCAAAATAAAATAAAAAATAAACTAGAAAGTGGGTTGGATGAATGGATGGATGGATGGATGGATGGATGGATGGATGGATGGATGGATGGATGGATGGATGGAAATAAAAATGGACAGATGTAAAAGAACATATAAATGGAGAGAAGTATAGTGGGAAGAATCCAGAATAAATTCATGGTGTGACAGTAGGACGGATGAACAGATTGGCAGATGAAAGAACAGAGAGGTGGAGAGACACAGATGGACCATTAGATGGCTGGAAGAATAGATGAAAGGCTGGAGGGATAGTATGATACAAAGTCTTTTTCCTCGCTAATTTCCAGACATTTAAGAATAACCACATATGAATTTTATTCCTATCAAATCTTTTAATTATAAACAGAGGATGCAGTTGAGCAGCTGGCAGGATTGCTGGAATTGAATTTAGGCAATTAACTTTAGTTTTGTTCTAAAAAGGAATTGCATTATTTGTTTAAATGTATCTCTATTGCTGTATAAAAAAAAAGGTTTAAGTGGCAACATTAAAAAAAATCCCATCAATGCGACAATTTTTGTATTTGGTTAATCATCAGAATAATAAATACAATCATCTATTTTCTAAAATAATAATTAGTTGCAGCTCTACTGTATTAACCAAAGCGGTACTCGGGAGCTGGGTTCAGGTGAGTCTGGGTTCAGGTCTGTGCGTTTCTCACCCTGGTTCCTGATGGCGTCCTGGGAGGTGTGCACCTTGGGCCGGGGCTTCTGCTCGATCCGGGCCAGGGCCGCGGCCCCTGCCATCTGCGCTCCTTCGCTGGGCGCATGCCGACTCTGCTTGGTGCTGGAGCCGCTCGGCGCAACCGCAGGCTTGCTGCTGTGAAGCGATCACCAACATGTCATGAGTTCAGGTCAGACCTCCATGAGTTATAACACGTAACTAAGTTAATTACAACACAGATAGGACTGTTTCGTATTTAGTTATCAGGTGGCTTCTTTATTTAGCGATCTAAGCTTGTTGATGGATTATCTGCTGGTCAAAGTTAGCTGGGCGTTTCCCACCGTCTTTGCATTACATTATTTATCTACTCACAGATAATAAAAAAGCTGCACATGAAAGCAAACATATGATTTTTTTTTTATTTTTTTATCAATAGTTAGCGCCGCAGAAAGCAATAAATCGTTATATTTGCCTTGCATCTTCTGTTAACTTCTTCCCGGGTCCTGCAGATTTAAATTTCATGTCCTTTTTAATGTCGTCAAAGAACTTCTTCATCTTCTGTCAATTAAAGAAAAAAACATCAGAAATAAAATAACAGCCCTACAGAGCAGCAAGCTACACTTTAGCTAGGAGATGGAAAACCAAAACAAAACCCATAAAAAAACTGCTTCCGCCTCAAGAAATAAATACGTCGCCCCCTTGTGGTGGGGATTGACCTAACTCTTAAAGAGAAAACCACGAAATCAACTGGCGGTACCGTGGAAGTACATTAAGCTAAATAAAAGCTATTTTTGAAGGTCAAATAAAACAAACAAACTAAAAATTTTATAGCTTCTTTTCGATATTTGTTTCAGATGGAACTTTCAAACCTTTCTTCCCCGGTTCCTCTTCCTCATTCTTGTTATCAGATATCTTGTTTTGTATTTGAAACAGAGTGACGTTGCTCTGTCTGTTCATTGGAATATGCTTTCAAACTCCTATTTCACAATTTGTTTTGGTAAAACGACAAACTTCAAGACATTTTACTGAAAACTACATGTGACAGACCAACATGCAGTACTTTATATTGTGAAGGAGAAGAAAAAGGATTCCTCTAAATTCTTTACATGTAAAAATCTGAGAAGCAATGGTGAAAAACTAAACTCGCTCTCTGCACTCTGACACCCCAAAATGAAAATAATCAAATTATTCTATTAGACATCACAAAAGGGGCACAAAATTGAACTTCTATATATACTTCTACTTCACAATAATGCACTACATTACTTTGTTGTGGTCAATTACAGAATTTGCCATTAAATATGTGGACTTTTGTGGTCGTAGTATGAGCTAAAGGACATTAAAACTTTTGAAACATTAGATATTAGACTGTGGTTCACAAGTGTGACCTTTTCTTTTTTTTATTCCACTTTAATGTCTGACTGACAACAGCTCTTGTGTAACGTAATACACATTTGATCAAATTTAAAGAAAAAACAACATCACGTTTACCGACACTTCATGAATAAAGTTATAACACTGTTGGGAGCCTGGGAGCAATTCGTCTGGCCAAGCTGCTCGTCTTCTGGCTGATTCTCTTTTATATACTCTGTAGTCACGCTTCTCAAAAGCATGTTATTGGTGCTGAGGATGAATTATCTGTAGAATTTTGCAAATAGAGGAGACAGTATTCCAGAACTGCTTTCTAGGATACTGCTCGGATCTTTTCCAGGCCGGTCTTGGCCTGAAGATCTACCCCAGGAAGGTGGAATAAACATAGAAACAGAACCAGAGAGACGTCTGTGTGTGAAACTCCAAGTAGAGCAGCAGTTTCTAAAACACCCACATCACCTTATTCACTTGTAATTTTTTAACAACTGCACCACCTAATCTAAATGAATGAAATCTTTCAAAAAGTAAAATATGCTTTCAGACAAATGTTTATTTACCGATTTAGAACAACAACAACGGAAAAAAAAAGGTACCAGAACACCTTGAAGGCATTAAGACGACACAGCCTATGTCTATGTAATGTCGCAGAGCAGAGCGACCCCGCGCATGATCCAGTGATCTGGTGACAGGATGGTCGGCAACGCCACTGCTGTGATGTAGTTCTGGTCTGTTCGCCTCGATTTCTTGTAGATCGGACAGCTGTAAAGCTTAGGGTCAAGGGGCGCAGTGGATCTGATGGCAAACATGTGGATCACGGGCATGGGTGTGAACAACACCTTGGGCGAGGGCTCACTAAGATGGATGTTCTTTCTGTTCCAGCCGGCACCTTCCAGGTACAAACCGTGGACGTAAACTCCCTCCTGTTAAGGAAATGAAGTTGATAACAAACAAGTTTTTGGCTTAGTTCTTTCTTTTTGTTTTTTTTTCCCCCTTGCAGATACACCTGCTGTCGTTGCTCCTCACAGCTATGACTGCCCGACAAAAAAGTGGCAGGAAACTCACCGACGGTGGGGCAGTGATTTCATCCCTTGCCTTTTTCAAAACCTTGTTGTTAAGTGTGACGGTGTCCAAAGCCCAGCCTTTGTTAGCCCTGGTTACTTCTTGCCTCATGGCTGTGAGAAAACCTGTAGACATTACAGGGTGTCGGCATCAGTCAGTCAATTAACCAATCACATAATAGTTTTTTAACACCGAAAGAAAAAAGTGGGGGATGCGGGGGAAACGAGCTGCATGGACTTCCAAGCCCGAAAGAACAGAATGATGGAGTATCTTGTGTGGTGTTTGACGGTAAGTATAGCCAGAAATTTGAAGCGAATATGTGGGTACGAAATGGACATATGCTGCAGTGAGCTATGAAGAGTTTTCAGGAGTTCTGCACTCGAGTTATTTCCTGAAATATCCTGGCAAGAGAAATCTTTCTTCTTCTTTCCACCTTGTGGACAATAACTGTAGAGTGTTTTCTAAGCCATTTAGTCAGAACGTCAGTGTAAATCTGCGTCAGCATAATTAAACTCACCCTGTGGATTAAAGAACCCAGTCATCCAGAAGGTTTTTGGCCTGCCTTCAGACACCCAGCTGTCGAACTGCTTGTTCCTCTCAAGAAGTTCAGTGAACCAAAAGCCCAAAGTGGAAGACTCCCAGGACATGTTCTTCCACAGGCTGGGAACGCGGGCATCGAAGATGTTGTCCAAGGCGTCACGGAGGTTCTAGGAAAGAAAGCGTAGCTCAGCGGGAAACTCATCCCCATGCTTTGGAAGTGAGGTGAAATGTAAAGTATCTGCAGTTGTCCTTTCAAAGAATTTGTGCTGGAAACGAACGAAAAACATTTCCAAACAGAAGTCTTACATCGCTCATGATTATAGTGCCGTCTATAGCCAACTTCAGGTCACTCAGACTAGTGCGCACCACGGTGATTATTTTCTGCATTCGATCCACTTCCTGACGCAGAAAGATGATCATCGGGTTTAGAGCGCCCATCTTCTGCAACCTGGCTTTGACCTTCATTCAAGAAAGTAACAAATGTCAGATTTTGTGGATTAAAGAACTAGTGCAATAACAAAAACTTAAAGATTAAACCTGACCTCATGTGGCACATAGTCGTCAGGCAATTTCTCCAACATGTCTTCTGCCATGTGGTAAACGATGGACTCGCGAGTTGCACCTGAGCCTCCTCCGCTTTCCTTCGGCTGAATGTTGGTGATCGTGTCCAACACTTCAGCGGACGTGTTTGCCTGATATCTATGGAATGTTTAAAATGCAGCAGAAATGTGACGCTAGCCACGTCCAGACGTCAGGGTTTCTTGCTCTTAACGGCGACGGCGCTTCACACGAATTCAGCATCTTACGTGATATCGGCATTAGAATGCAGGCCCAACGCTTCGGGTGCGTCAAGAGGAGGTAAGCTCTGGATGTAAGTCATGTACTCCTCAACTGTCTCACAAACAGGAATTCTGTAGCCCGTGTAGAAGACGAATGATGGGTCTAGCATCTTCTTACTGAACCACACCTGTAGTTAAAAGCATATAGTCTCACGTTTTTCGTAAATGTTACTGTAGTGGACATGTAGGAACTAATTAAGACAAGACTGGGAGTAGTACACGAGCAAAACACTTCAGCAGGCGTTTATCGTAGTCGTCTGTGACCCTTCCTCCGTATTGTACTTCAGCTAGCATGTATCGCACGGTTACCCATGAGACATCCTGCGGAGGGAAAAAAGGACAAACTAAAGAATTCGGCAGAGACCTTCAGACGTTTGGACCGTTTCTGAAACACCTTACCTGCTTGGGCCCACAATCATCCAAGTGTCTCTCAACAAACTCCACACTTGCAGAGAAGTCGGCCGAGTTGAACTCGTAAGGTATGTTCCAGCCCAAAGGTCCAAATTTGCGTCGTTCCTGTGACAAACCCCCCCCCGACCCACAACAACTTTAAATTGCCCTCACTGACTAGAACGTCAAAGAAAATCAGAAACTGCATACATTTTTAAAAAAAAAATTAGATGTTAAATGTTTTTTTTTTTTTTTTAAGAATCCAAGAATCCAAGCTCTACATTCTACTAATATCTAGGGATACATCATCACATTATCTAGTTACAACTTTAAAGCTCAACTAACAAAACAAAAAAAAAAACATTTAAAACCGGCTCATCAAGCATCGGCCCGGCATGTTTTCAGTGTCTCCTTGCTTAAAAACTCCCGATTTAAATGAAAGGAGGATTATCAGGCTTCTGCAGCATTTGATGGGTGCAGAGGACGTCATGCAGTCATTTGAATCAAGTGTGATGGAACAGAGCTGCATCTGAAACGTGCCGACCGGGAGTGCTTGAGGATCTAGCGAAAAACCTAGCTAGCTGGCAGTTAGGGGGAACTGATACTTTAGAGCCACTGATCTAAAGTATAATTTTTTTTCAACCCAGCTTGCCCAGTAAAGATATTTTCAACATTTTCAGTAGACTGTATGTCAAAGAAAAAAAGTTCTGGTTATTTACAAGTTACTCATTTTGTCAAAGCAGTTTTTTTTTTGTTATTTT
This sequence comes from Poecilia mexicana, assembly GCF_051168715.1. Lineage (NCBI taxonomy): Eukaryota > Metazoa > Chordata > Actinopteri > Cyprinodontiformes > Poeciliidae > Poecilia > Poecilia mexicana. The sequence continues at coordinate 7,619,164 of NW_028263373.1, read as the reverse complement.
TTCAAGAGTATTAGGGGCATACTAACTTGAAAATGTGTTTTTATAAGAACAGTCATATTATTACAAGGATAAAGTGAAAATAACATGAGAATAAAGTCATAATATTTCGAGTACAAGTCACAATGTTACGAGAATAAAGTCATAGTATTACGGTTTCTTTCTTGTCTCATTTTGACTTTATTCTTGTAATTTTGCATTTTTCATTTTCTTAGCCTGGCCCTAATACTCTGTCGTATATTATGCTCATCTTAATGATAATAATAATAATAATAATAATAATAATAATAATAATAATAATAATAATAATAATAATAATAATAATAATAATGTCATTTGAAGACAATCACCTGCACAGCAGTGTGAAGAAAGGCCACACCGTACAGCAGCGGCTTCCACATGGGCAGGTTGCTCGCTTCCAGCTGGTGCTGTGAAATTCCTGCAAATGTTCGTTTCAAGCCAGCACGTATTCCCTGTGGCGGATCGTTGGTGAACTTGATAGAAGACTGAGGGGACAAATAGGAGAAGGATATGTGTGTGCTTTAGTCGTTGTTTAAGTTACCAGTAGGTCAGAATGCAGAGCTTACTCTGCGTTACCTGCAGGAGTGTAATAGAGAACTTATTGTGTGGTTCTGTGGTGATCCACACTCTGAAAGTCTCATGCACGGTCTCAGTGACTGTGACCGTTTCAAGCAGCTCGTCCATGAACTCCAACCCCAGGTGACAATTCTGCAGAAGGACCCAGCCTCCCTGTACAACAGATCGAGTTAAATGTTCAATAAATCTGGCTTAAATAGCTTGAAAACTCTCACGACGTGTCGTAAGTTTGAAGTTGGACCCAAATGCAGAGACACGGACGTGGAAAATGAATTTGAAGTTCTTCATGAAAAGATTATGACAAGTCAAACTTACAAGGATAACCGGTTACCAGGGTCGGAATAAAAAGTCTAAAGGAAACAGCAGGGAGATACGAGGATTGCTGAAGTAGTTCTTAAATTTTCCAGTGGTATGAATCTTTTTGAGCCTGACTGTATGTATTCTTATTACGTGTCTATCTTATCTTGGTAAATATATTCCCAAAAGATCTGTAAATCTTAAGATGCATTTCCAAAATTCTCTGAGCAGTTAGCTAACCTGCAGTTGAAGGCAATATCCAACACAGAGCATACATACCTCCGTCATTGACGTCTTGATAAGCTTCCTTGCATGAACCTCTTGTCCTTGTCCCATTGATATTGCTCTGCAGTCTATAAAACACAATATGTACGTGGGCAAAACTCATCAGACTTTTTGCATTGCAATTTTCTAGTTTTATCACCCACCCATCAAGCTTCAATCAATCAGTTAATCAAGTTTATTTGCATAGCACATTTAATCAGGAAGGCTGTTTGAGGTGCTTTGCATAACAAAAACAGAAAAATTACAAAGTTAGTCAATGTTATTATCATAATTAAGCCGATTAATCAGTTCAGCCCTGAAAAGGAATCTACTTGAAGTGTCAATGTGGTCAAAATAATGTTATGACATGCTGTTTTAGGGATAATACAGGAAGCTACAAATATCCACACCTAGCAGGAGAGGAGGACTCACCAAGTTCGAGTCTTTTGGCAAGGGCTTCAATCTGATCAGTGGGATCGGAGCCCATAGAGAGGAAGCAAATTAGCGGTGTGCGAGCATCACTTTCCTCCCATGTGCCGTGAAGATTCAAGATCACAGGTTCGGCAAATCTGGCACCCATTGAGTCTTCCACATACTTCATGGCTTGAGACAAGGTTCGATCAGGGCACCAAGATCTGCAGTATGAAAAGGGATAACTGTGCTGTGTTGCATTTCATGTCTGAATGCATACAAAAGAGGCTAGCCTCAAAAAAAAAAAATCCCACCTTATTAGCAAAAGTTTGTGGAAGACGTCAACATAGTTGTATCCATCAGGTATGACGCCTTCTTCTGGAGCATCGAGATTTAGCCAATGTTTCCAGCTTTTCTCACTTTGGGACACCTACAAAACACACCACTGTCAGCACCGATACAGTACAAGCTACAAGAGATTCAGGTGTAGGGCCTTGCCTGGTTTATGATATTAGCAAACTGTGACAGTTTGCTGAGTTCCACCAGGTTCAGCCACACCATATCCAGTATCCATTTAAATGGCTTCGGAGGGCAGGTCTTTAAGTCTAGAGCTGCACCACCTTTATGTGTTTCCAGAGATATTATTACGGTTATATAACAGCATATCATAACAGATAGACCAGCTAATGACTGTTCTCATACCTTTAATCAGTATCTGAAACTTGTTGTGTTCGATTTTGTTATTCTGCAAGTCAATCTTCAGAGTCAACAAGAGCGTGAAGACAAACTTGTGGTTTTCATAAAGGCCTCTGATTGTGTATTTGAACACCTCAAAAGTCAAATATTCAATGATGTTTGCAATTCGAGTCTGGGTTTTGGAGGACTTTTCAGACCTGCAAAGGCACAGTCAATAAATACTGAAAGCATGTGCTAAATAAATAAGGTTTGCTATGCAAAGACCAGTCTTGGCGAACGCTTACCTTTCAAGGGATATGTCGAATACTTTGAGGAACTGACCCAGGGAGGTCTGGTACATGACATTGACCATGCTCATCTCTGTGATGAGGAAGTAAAGAATGCTGCCGCGGGAGGCAACGGGACGATATTCCGCCTGAGCCAAATTGATTTTTGCCTCAGCTTCTGCCGCCACACTTAGCTTTTCACTAACTTTGGCAGCAGTTTGCTTGGTTGTTCGCAGGATGCCGATCATGGACTCATCATCAACCAGCGAACCTTTAGTCACAAAAGCGCAAACAATCCATCGGGAATGAGTCAAAACTCTTACGAGACGCGTACACCGACAGCTGTACTACCTTTAGTGGAGCTGAGTTTGTACAGCAGGTTGTCTTCCAGTTCCTGCATCCTTCTCTTATTGGCGGTTACGTCCTCCATCAGCTTCAGTCTTTCTGCTTCTAGTTCCTGTTCAACAAAATCCAACCAGAGGTCAGCGTGTGTTACAGCAATGCTCTAGTAAGAATAACACTTTTTTTTTTTTTTTTTTTTTTTTTATCAGCAAGACATTTTAAAATGGAACAAAAACGCTAATAAAAAAAGCATGCACTCACTTGTTTCTCCTTGAGGATGACTCGCCCTAGCAGCTGGTTCTCCAGGCCTTTCATGTTGACAGTGAAATCAATGATAGACGTCCTGGCACTGACTTCTGGGGTGTATGCCGGGTTAGGCAGTTTGGTGGTTATATACAGCCGGAAACTATCCATTATACTTATCTCTTTGTCGCCGACTTTAACCTAAACCAAGATGGATCGAAGAAGTCAAGAGTGGAAACATGTTTTAACTTTTATAAAAATGTTTTATTTTTTTTGTAAAACTTTTACTATGTCATAACAGTATAACAAGAGACAGAATCTGAAAAATAGACCTCCTCTGCCTCCTACTGTTGTCCTACTGCCATCTACAGAAATGCACAGCTCCCATACCAACCAATCAGAGCCAGGTGGATTTTAGAACTGATAGGTAACAACTTAACTTAGTGTTACAAGAAAACTGTCTGCTATCATCGACAGCAGCCATGCTAACGAGCGAGTGTTCAAAGAAGGCTCTGATGTGGAGCACATACACGAGAGAGATTAGCAGCGCTAACAACCTCATCCTGACCGAGCGGTGCATTTCTGCAGATAGCTGTTGGACCACAGGGAGGAGGCAGAGGAGATCCAGTTTCTATCTCATATTAGAGAAAATTTTAACAAGTGTGTAAAATACTTTTTTTTTTTTAAATAAAAGTATCCAAATGCAGATATAATGCACATAATCATGATAACTGAATACCTTAAAACTGGTCCCAGATTTAATGAAGTTTCTCTCAAGCACATTATCCAGGGCTGGGTCAAGCTCTTCAAATATATCTGCAATGAGCAGCGGACGCCCCAAAGAAAGACAATCTTCCAAATGTGTACGGAAGAACTTGTGGTTGAGGGATGTGACCTGGACAAAAGATCAGAGTTTCCCTAATCAGAGTGACCAAAAGGGGGAGAAAAAAAAATCTACACAATTTAATTTGATTTGGCTGCTTACTTGAAGCTCATTTTCCGCTTCTTTCTTTTTAATCCATGACCTTCCTTGTGTCTGGGGATCTATAAGGAGGGGATATCTCGTTGCTTTGGTGACAACGATGCCATTCTGAACGGACAAGTCGTCTCCTGGAAGTCCCTGGAGGTTCCACTCGCTTATCTTAAAAGACGAACAGGAAAGCTTACGTGGAGTTTATCTGTAACTGGTATTGACGTAAAATCAAACCAGATGCTCGCCGTCCTTACAGTCGGAGGATCCACCAGGGCAGAGATAATGTTAAGATTTTCTGAGAAGGGGATTTTGTCATTCAGGAGCTCTGCCTGCCAGTCCTTCAGCAACTTGTCGCGGTAACTTTGATTGAACGGCCCGCAGTATGAAAGGAAGCCAGTAAGCTGGAGCACATCCCCAATAAGTCTAAGAGGAAGAAAAAAAAAAGTTAATTTATTTACAATTTAATGCAATCAGTATTTTTAAGTAAGCCCCTGCCCTTGCAATAATACACTTTACATTGGGAAGACCCATTTTTTCTTTGTGACCTGCCTGTTGATTTGAGCTTTAAACTCTTTGCTCTGCTCTGTCCAGCGAACTTTCTCTCCACTAAGTCCATCGATCAAGGCAGACGCAGCCTGCATTTTATTCCTACACATCTCTGCGTCATCCAACAGGTCCTGAGCACAAAACAATAATTGTCTAAGGGGGGAATTTTTCGGCCATAATTCGAGAGCACACGTCTTCAGTCTGAAAGCAGGATTTCATGTCCTTTGTTCTCAAAAAGACAAGTTTTGAGGTTTGAGAAAGCACGGTGACTATTCGAAAGAGAGCAGACGTTTTGAGAGCAAAAGACATTAAATCCTGCTTTCAGTCTGAAAATGTGTGCTCTTGGATTATGGCAGAAAAATTCCCCCATAGTGCTCAATTAATTTTTTTTTTTTTTTACACTGCATTAAATGCAAACTTTATTTTGAAGCGTCGATAATACCTGTTTCTCCTTCATGGCAGCATCACATTTAGCCTTGACTTTGTCAAACTCTGCTTGCTTCTCAGCCAGCGTGGCCTCAGCGTTGCGCAGCTCGTTGTTAGCGATGTTCAGGCGGTTCTCTTGAATGGCCAGGTTGGCCTGGACAAAAAAACAACAGCACAACTTAAGAAAAAAAAGCAGGAAGTAGGGAATACCAGATTTTTTTTTTTAAGTCCAAGTCTATTTTTTTATACATAACATTGCATAAACATCGTACACCCCTTGAACATTTCAACATTTTGTCACAGCTTCCACAAACTAATGTATTTTAGGGTGCTTGAAGGAGAGGTAAAACTACTTTCAGATATAAGAACAGCAGTCCAGTTGCTTGCTACTTAAACATTTGATGTTAAACTTATTTTATACACATTTTATGTGATAATTCTTCACATAATAGCATATAATTGTCCAGTGAGAGGAAAATTCTGTAAAACATGAAAACGCTGCATAATTTTTCTTGCACTTCACAATTATGCACTACTTGGAAATGGAGCATTACGTAAGGTCTGAGTACAATAAAGTCCCGTTTGTGGTTGAAAAGGTAGGGATCACTTTTGGAAGCCAATCCCAGCTAACTCCTGCGTCTTCTCCCCAATACCCTTAAAATAAGAAGTAAAAGCAGAAAATATTCAAAAACTAACCTTGAGCGGCAAAACCTCCTTGTTAATGGAAAAGAACGAGGCCATGGCACGTGTCCATGCGAGCAGACCAGCCACGTTGCCGCACGCTTTCATGGCACTCTCCATTGTGTAGTCCTCCATTTCAAAGTATGGCTGAAGCAGTTCGACTGTTTCATCGTTGATTTGGTCCTTGGGGAATTGCTGAAGGGACGTCAAGAACCCAGGACTACTCAGGAGCTGAAGAGCAGGAAAAAAAACAAAAAAAAACAATCTCATTTGCAAAGATAAACAAGAGGAAACTTCCTAATGCTATTAGTGGACCAGTGTTTTATGTCATTATGTTGTCTAAAAAGAGCACTTGACTTTTCCTTTTACCTTCATTGCTTCTATCCAGGAGGGCTTTATGCAGCGCCGTTCAGGATCAACAGTAACCGGGTCTAACTTTTTGGTGAATAAAATCAGGACACAGTCCATAATCCTCATGATCAAATGAGGAGGCTTAGCCAGTTTTCTCACTGTAGCTATGTCAGCTGGTTTGATGGTCTGTAAAATACAAAAGATTAGCACAATGCTCAAAGTTGTAGACACACAAATAAGTTCAGGTACAGAAAACACAGCCTGACTTTCAGTCGTACAACAATAACCAGACTATTAGCGTGAACACCTCATTTAAAAAATAAAATAAAATAAAAAATCTGTCAAGAGTGAGTAAGTTGTGAAGAGAGTCCCCGGTTTAAGTCACAGAGATCTCACATTCAGTGCAGCTGTTGCTTCTTCCAAAGCTGGCCTGGCTGCCTCCAGTTTGCCCTCAGCTACGGCTTTCTCCTTCTCAATTCCATCCACAAGTTTCTGGGCTCTATCCCTCACAACCTGGACCTCATTCTTCACTTTGGTAGCCGCTTCAGCACTAACCGTCACCTCTGCTAACACCTATTTTTAAATGCAAAAAAAAAAAAGTCACGTGACATGAAATTAAAACCTCAGGATGTTTTTTTTTTGTTTTTTTTTACATAGTCTTCTTACAAGACACAACCTTAATAAACGATGATGAAAGACCAAAAATAAATAAATAAATAAATTGCAATAATTTGTCTACATATTAATAACAGACATGTCCAAACTCACGATTTAAAAGTATTTTAAAACATTTAAGACAGTTGCCTTACGGAGGGTTGATCTGGGCTTGTTTTGGAGAACGTGGGCACCTCGCAGTCGACCATAAACTTGTCTGAAGCTAAATCGAAATTCATAAACCAACCTATAACCGATTAGCTCAAAAAGAAACGACAAAAGTGTTGCTGTAAGGGCCCAGCTAAAGTTCTGATACTCGAAACGCTGTTAAGACATCTATATTTGAAGAATCTCAGGTTATCATTCCAACGTTGTGAGGCAGAGTAAGTAAAAAATTATTACGTTACAACGTGGCGGTATTATAGATTGATTAATACTACTTAAAGCTGCTGCTGCTGATGGCGTGTGTTCAGCAAGCCTTAAATCAGAGGCTGTACTTGAGCCTGTATGATGACAGACAACCAGTATGTGTACATTTTTCCGTTCCTGCAGGGCACAAGAGGTCGGCCTGTTCATCATTTACCTCATCTGCTCTGATAGATGCTATAGCCAGCTCTTTCTCCTTCACTTCAAGATCTTTTGATAGTTGAGCCACAGACTCACTGGCCTCCTTCAGTTTTCCTAAACCTGTAAATATTAATAAAAATCCTTCCTGAGTCATTTAAAATAAAATAAAAAAAAACTTTTAGCAGTATTTATACATGCAAATTTGAATTCATTAAATTGTCTTCTAGAAGTTCAAAAGGTGAAGCTCATCCATAATAAACTTATTAAAAGCATGTATTTCTGTTAAGTAGTAAGGAGCAGTCTCGCCCAGCTTCTTAAACGTCTTACCAACATTCATGCGCTCTGCCAGAGTGTTGATGAATTCGTGCTTTTCGGTGTACAACGATTTATAACCATTTATGAAAGAGAGGTAAGACTTTGGGGTCACGTGAGTTCTTCTGCGGAAGCTGAAAAATGAAAAAAAAAAAAAGCTTTGAGATCGTGCAACTTTATCCAACAAATATTTCAAGAACACGTAAAGTAAATGTTATTTGTGTGAATGTAAGAGACAAATGTAAAAACCTTTCAAAGTAACTTTCACAAGCATTAGAGACTCTGTCGTGGTATGTTCCCATGGTGGTCATCATTGCAGTCTTGACAGTGGGAGAACAAACCATTGGGAACTCTGACAGTAAATAGGTGGACACAGCTACCAGGGCCTCACTGGGCCAAGGGCTGTACCAGTCCATTGTACAGCCAGATATCAAGCCTGGAAACTTCTGACACCTGGACCGAAACTTCTGTCCCACCTATTAAAAAAAAAACAAAAAAAAACATTTGGAATGAAATGAAAACAATTTAGGTAGTGCTGTAGTTTTCAAATAGTGTGAGAAACAACAAAAATGAAATAAAATTTAAAAGATTGTGAAAACGTCTGCTGCTTTTAATGATTTTAACTTACTGGTGAGAAGCAAAGAACAACGTGCAGATTCTTTTTCGCCCGCGCTATGAAGTACTCATAAAGGTTGTCGAAGGTTGGTGGGGTGCGAGGAAACTCCTTTTTCATGACTCCAACGAGGTTTTGGGTGATCTCTTGAATCTCGTCTTTTGCGAAAAGATTGGAGACCTGCAGGCAGGTTTATTTAGCACAAAATCAACCGGACTGAAAGCCAAAACTTACATCTTAGAATGGAAAAAAATTCTCTTACAGAATTAAAGTACTTGACATGAAACTTCAAAAATATTCCAAGGTCTTGCAATCATTGCGGGATCTCACCTCTCCTGAAGAAAGCACGTTGTTCAGGTGTTCGAGGAAGGCTTCGTCTTTGATTTCGTTGTCGGTGAAAATGAAGGTGATGCCTTTGCCGTCACCTCCAGCCACTTTGTACAACACTTTGAGGTCATCGTTGAAATTATTCATGTTGTACGATCTTTCGAAAAGCAAACGACAAATATTCAGGAATAGTCTGACCTCTGGTTGGACTAAAACAGAGGCGTCCACGTTCTTTTGTCACATAGGCCAAAATTGAGTCAAAAGTACTTACGGGCCAAGAAAATAATGATAATTATTTTTTGTTTGTTTGTTTTGTTTTTTACAACATGGATATTATTTATCGTAGATCCGGGACGTAAAAGGAACGTAACAAATTTGTTGCTCTACTGAACAAATTTATTTCCAGTAATAAGAACAGGATTTGGGTCACTTTCTTTGAAAACACTTTATGTATTCAGCCAAGTTTAATCAATTCAATAAAAGCTTATTTGGGTGCAGCAAAGTTGGCTTTTTAACAAGAGACTCTGGATAGACCTGGTTCTACTTATTATAAAAACTTGGTTGTAAAAATACAAAATCTTTGTGTCGTACTTAACAGCTTTCATTGTATGAAAATGACGTGTAATTATTTTAGCCTGATTTCAAAGTTGTATTCTTTTTTTAATTTGCAGCTGGGGGCCGAACAAAATCGCGCCATTCGGCCCTGGTTTAAAATGTTTGCTGTTTTCACCTGGTCAGCGTGATCTGGAAGACGCTGTATCCGGCTATGAATGAAGCCAGCCGAGCAAGACTTTGTTTCCCAGATCCTCCAACACCCACAAGCAGAGCATTTCCGTTGTCAGTGCGAATAATCCGTGAAACCTAAAGAAGGGCAACTCTCAAGTTAGCATTGTCCAATAAGCTGCCATTGAAAGACTTCCATCTCTGATGCTGGTTTTAAATCTGACCTTGACAAGGTGAGTCATTGCATCTTTGAAGAAAACCAGATCGAGGCTCAGGCCTTTTATTATCTCATTGTGCTGAGCCTGGTACATCTTCAGCTTGTCTGACAAGAACTCAAAATCTGGCACCTAAAAAATGGTTAGTTCACACAGATCACGGGTGACGATTTTCATCTTACAACACCACCAAGAACAGTGATTAAAAACTGGCTCCATACCAGTTCATAAATTTTAGGCGCTTCAAAAGTGGCATCCTCGTCTTCTTCTCCTGTCGGCTCAGGTGCGTCGCGGAGGAAGTCCACAAAATATGGCTCGGGATGAAGTCCATGGGTAAGGTTCGAATCAATGTCTTGGATCGCACGACATAATTTCTCCTCAAACCACTCTTTGTCTTTCTCGTTAATAAACCTGCAATGAAACTATATCTCAGGGCTTTTTATTTTCTAACTTTTGGCTTTCGAGTGGGGATCCAGAGAAAGTGAGCACACTACCTGTCAGCTATCACCCTGGTACATTCGCTCTTAAAAAGAGCCAACAGTGTGGGGATGTTGTAACACTCCGGTGCTTTGACGTTTAACATTCCTTGCCAAATTCTGGACAAATCCCTCAGATTGAAGATGTAGTGGAACTTCGATGGTGTGGGGAGCATTTTTATCTTAATGTGACAACATCATACAGTGTCATATCAGTATTAATAAAATAGCTTCCTGTATTAAAACTCAAACAAAGCACTGACCTTTGTCCACTGCCAAAGAATCCGTCCAGCAGGCACTAGACGTTTGATCATGTCTGATATACTTTGCTTGAAATGCCTGCATTCATGGAAATATCCGCAGCCAATTATGCCTAAACAACCAGGAATTGGCAAAAATGTTAAATGTCCAAAATAAAATAAAATGAAGGAAATAAATGCGATGGAAGTCCTCCCAAAAAGCTACCGAAGATCTTGTCGATGGAGTTGTTGGATGGCAGAGTGCAGTTAAAGATGGTAAACTGCCTCTTCAGTCTTTCTGGGATGTCGTTTCTTCCACCACCAGGGTGAATCATGGCAGCCAGAATCTGTACATCCTCAACAATCGTGAAATCTCCAGGTTTGTCAAGGTTGTACATGCCACTCATTTCCATCATCTGGCGCACAATTTCGTTGGTGATCTGGTTGGATGATGGCGTTAAAAAAGAAAAAAAAAAAAAGAAGAAGAAAGAATTCTGTATTTCTGAACTGACTCAGCAGGAAACACTGGAAAAGAAGCAAACATTTGCAAGACCTGATCTCCCCATTTGTTGACAACAGGCATGTTTATGTCATCAACGAAAACAGCCATTCGTCGTCCGCCCGGTGGCCCGTAGGTGCTGCCAATTCGTTTCTCAATGTAACTTTCAATTGTTCGCTGCAAGTAGAAAACGAGCATGTGCAAAAATAAAGAACAACAACAACAAAAAAACCCTATAAAATTCAACCATAACGTAAAAAAATATATATTAGACCTGAAACATTATGGGCTCCGTGGCAGAGGAGAAATTCAGCGATTTGAAGAGGTCTGTCTCAGGATCAAACTTCTTTGCATAGGCTTTGATCATCACTGTCTTTGCTGTGCCTTGCTCCCCAATGAGCAGAACAGCCTAAATGTATAAAATATTGTGTGTGTGTATATATATATATATATATATATATATATATATATAAACAGATTTGAATGGGGAAAACGGGCTTTTAAAAGCAGCAGGTATTACCTTGCGTTGCTTTGCAATAGTTTCTAGCAAGAATGAGGTTCTTGTGTTGTCCACATTTGGCACGAGAATGGAAGTGTAGTCGGGCACGTCGTCAGTAGGATAGACGTACTCCCCAACGTGTTTGTTCCAGTGACACCATTCTCCTAAAACAAAAGTTGTCATCCACGCATTTAAACCTCATTTGATTGTACAAATGAAAAAGTACCTTTTACAATTTTCCAAATAGAGTTACGAGCTACTGCTTCCAGCTACTGCTGGAAAGTGTGTTATTGTGAGCAAGTAAAAATCGATGGATTATGTTGATACAGAAGCCTTTAAGACTGTAGGAACCTGAAACCTATCCTAGCTGGTAAAAGGCAGAAACACTGGAGAAACAGCCACCCGTGACCCCAAAGGGTGTAATCAAACACTGGAGAAACAGCCACCCGTGACCCCAAAGGGTGTAATCTGACAAAAATGCAAAGACCAAGAACAATGGTGGTCACACATTCTCGCCACAAATCTACATAACTTATTTTACATACTCCGGCTTACCGTTAGTGTCGACCATGTACTCAAATATAGTCTCTCCTTCCTTTGACATAGGCAAATCAATCTTGCTTTCATGACCTCTCATGTACTCTTCTAGTTTGTCCCTGCCGTCTAATTCCAAAATGGCTCCAACGCTCCACATCAAACAAAAGACAAAGATGCGCTCAAGGTGCTTGCTTCCGGCAAAGCCCGGTACTTCCTTGGCTGGCAGAAAACCTTCCAGTAGGTTAACCGACTGAAGGAAAAGAAGTATATCCAAATGAGCATAAAGCGTTACGCTAAATTACCTTGTAATTGTTTCTGTGAAATACGTGCCTGCATGATATAGTTGCACTCCAGAAGCTCCATTTTAGGTTTAAGATTTTGCTTCATGAACAAGTAAAGGTCAGCAAATATTTTGTCATATAAACTCAAAATGCTTTGCGCTTCACTTGCGCTGCGTTTTTTGGCCCAGCCCTACAAAACAAAGACCTTTTTCAACTAATCAATCCACATGTTATGTACCGTTGTTCCTCTTTGGGTTTTATGAACATGCAATTGCTATGATTTGAATAAAATGAGCTGTACCTGGAGTATTGGTTGCCAGCTGAGAGCAGAGGAGCTCATGAACACCATACCGACCCGGGAGACGGTGGCAGGAGAGGCATTGTCCATGTTGTGCACCTCGAACACCAGCTTGCAGGTTGGCGACATAGTGATGCGGTCTCCATTAGCGAGGGTCAGAGTTTTGTTATCGTCCAGCACAGAGTTCAGATTCTCGATCCATATGGCATCCACAGGGCCATCTAAGACAATCCATATGGCTTCTCCTAAAAGTATATAACCCACAATCTATACTTTGTTTTTTTTGTTGTTTTTTTTAAAGTTGATTATATAACATGTCTTCTGGGTGTTTAGCTATGCAACCCGCCTTTTGCCCATTGACCGCTGGAAACAGGTACCAGCACCCTTCGTGACCCCACTAGGCATAAGAGTGTCTGATAATGGATGGATAGTTATACAAGCAGTAATGTACAGAACACATCTGTGATTACTGCATAGAGTAATTAAGGGATTTTTAAAAAATCAAAACAACCTTGTAATATCTACAAAGGTGACCTTCAGTAAATAATGCTGCAGCATTGTTTGGTGATGCATAGAATTTGACCTCTTGACAAGTCCAGCTGCCTTAGATAGTTTGGACATGCAGAAAGTTATTTGGATGTTGCACATTAAGTTCATTTGATTTTGGTTTACTCTTGTGTGTCGTGAAGGATTCTTCATTTGTTAAGGCAAAAAAAAAAAAAAAGACAAATTTGGTCAATATAACAGTTCTTACAAAATTAGACTTCTCATTACATTTCACCATTAAACGTTAGCACTGCTTAGGCTCACAAACAAACAACGGTCAACAACAAGTGCCTTGTAATTTGTTTTGCTTGTAAAATTCAAGCAAAATCAAAGTAAAGGGTGATGGTGGCAGGAGTTTATCGAGTCATCGGTGGGTTGTTGGCCTGAGCGGCACAATGTTTGTCTCCGTTGTCGTGTCCACCCGCCCTGCCAACTGGAGGTGGTCAGAGGGCCCGGAGGTGCTAGTGCAGCGTGTGAATGTGTGGATGAATGGGTGAATGACTGATTGTAGTGTGAAGTGCTTTGGGGTCCTCTAGACTAGAAAAAGCACTATAATAGCGATTTAAATGGTAACCCCTTTACTACTTGAAGGAGTTGATTGTCACTAGTTGTTCCAGACCTTTAGTCTTATCTAGAACATGAAGTTTGATAACTGCTGAACTACACTATCAAGACACTCTGAACTGATAAAAATTCGTTCACCTCGTCACACTGAATTCTTGGACCGGTTGACATGTCACCTAAGATTTATTTGATCAGTGAAAAGATTGATTTCTTTATGTTTAGGCATAAAACCCATGATTAGTTATGCCAGCAAGTGTGGGAAGAGACGAAACAGTGTCTCCTATCTAAAATAACACTGACTTTCAAGAGAGCCGTCTTTTTTCTTCTTCTTCTTCTTTACAGAGAATAATTTGTAACATGAGAGATTTTATATTGCACGAGAAATATTTGTGCTGCAAACCCTTTTTGGCTTTGAGCGATCTCCTCCATAGCGTTGAAAAGATTCCATCTGTCCAGTCATTGGTGGCTGCATCCAGGCGGCCAAACATCTGGGGGGCAGTGATTGCCTTGGGGTTCATGCGCATCTCTTTGTGTGGGATCCCACATTCAGTCAATGACCTCTGGAGCATGTTGATAGACGCGGTCTTCCCAGCTCCACTTGGGCCTAAAGTCATCAGACCGTGGCGCACCTGCGCCGTCTCGTACAGCTAACATGAACATTTGAAGCAGAATTTTAGGATGAAATGCACAGTAATAGAAAAAAAAGTTGTTTATCTAACAAGAGCTAAATGATACCTGGACAAGCTTAAGATTCCAAGGTGGGTGGTTGACAAGACCTGCTAGCTCAACTTGATGAGAAACAGCAGCTTGGAGTTCTACATATGTACTTGAATCCAGCTGGATACCAGGGAACAGGTCATTGATAAGGCTAAGGAAGAGGGGCTCATCCTCATCCACCTAAAATAAAGACATATTTATGTGTACAAGACTGAATCTATGCATGTGTATTCACAATACAACAAAATTAAATGAACCACGCCTCTTAGACTTAAACTCTTGGACCCATACCAGTTTGGAGAGATTCATGTCTCGCAGTACCCTCATAACAATGCTGGACTCTGTGTCATCAGGACGAGCTCTTTTACTAGCCCCAAGTGTTCTTAACACAGACAAGATATTCCTTAGTCCAAAGTCATAATGGACCTGACGAGGAAGACAGATTGAGTCCCAAAAAACGGCAGTTATCATGGAAGAAAAGTGTAATTGTGGACAACGTGTAAAGTTCCCACCTGTTTCGTAAGCTGTTCCTCACACAGTTTGTAAAGAACAAAGAATTTTTGAGCTAAAATAACATTTTCGTTGAACCCACAGCTGGCTAGTTTTACTCTCATGATGATCTGTTAAAAGAAAAAAAACAGTGAGGAGACGTTAACCAAAGCGCAAGCAGGAGGAGAATTATTTCAGTCAAAACACTCCTAACCCACCTGCCTGTCTGGCACCATCATGGACACAGTCCTGAACTGCACTTTGAGGTTTTCAGGAAGTTCCTGACGACCTGCATATCCAGGGTTCTAAACAAAGAGGTTCCTTAAAAATAAATAAAAAAAACAAAACAAAAAACTGCATAGCAAAGACTTTTCATCTTTTCTTATGATCATTCTTACCATAGTAATAAACAACCCAAACTCCGGATTCAGATCCACACAGTCTCCGTCAGTAAAAATGAAACTGGTTTTGTGTTTCTTGCGTGCCGTCAAAACAATAGAGATCTGTTGAGCAGCAACGGAAAGGACCGGCAGGTCAATTCTGTTGAACTCATCGAAGCAGCCCCAGGAACCCGACTGTGCAAGGCCTAAAAACAGAAAATTGGCACGGATTCAATTTTCACACCATTGCTTGATTAATTCTTTAAATACTTCAAGATACCTTTATATATTCTGCCAAGTCCTCTGAAGTCCATCTGATCTGAGCAGTTGAAAACCACAACGTACTTGCCCAGGCACCGACCCATGTCTTTTGTAGTTTCAGTTTTACCAGTGCCAGCTGGACCAGCAGGGGCTCCCCCCATACTCATGCCTAAAGCCTGGGCCAATGTGATGTAACACCTAGGCAGACAGACGATAAGCAGCTTCTAGATGCAATAAAGATGGAAAAAGTCTCTTAAAAAGTAACTAAACCACATCAAGTCCCTCTTTCCTTGCCTGTCAGTCAAAGGGGTGATGACCAGACGATCTGTGCAGCCGAGAAACTCATTCTGATAAGTAAAGTCAACGTTGGTAATTGACACAACGACTTTGTCTATGTCCTCCTTGAAATAAAACCTGCTCTGCTTGAGCCATTCGAAATCGTTGATGCATCGTATGCGCTTCTTTACCTGGACACAGAGAAGGAGATACAGCTGGACGTGACTCAAAACAAGAAAAACCAAATGGTTGAAGTTAAGAAGAATCGTTCAAAGACCTTACCAAGTCATTAAAAATGTCACTTTGGTGTACATGAATTGTGACCAGAGTCTCGTACTTGACCCGATCAAATTTGCTGAGGTTACGTGTGGTTTGTTTAATTAGCACAGAGAGCAGTTCAAGAAATTTGTTCTTCATGAAGGCCATGATCTCCTTGTCAACCTCGGCGGTTAGCAGGGCTTCTTCTGAATCTCTTGTCCAAATCATCTGGATTCCAAGAAGGCCAACCTAGAAGCCCACATAAACATATTCATTCTTATCAAAATCAAATACTCGAAAACCACAATGTCTCTCAGCACACTTCCCAGTTTTGGATGTCCCTGATGAAGCAGACAGTGAAAGGATATTATTGCTAGGACAGGAAAAACTAGTTAAGTTTGAGCTAATTTGCCTTTCTTTCATGTAAAATTTTTTTTTTGGATGTTTCATTGTACAGCACGGCTATTTAGTTCAGCATTGTAGTTATTTACTACAACTAAAAATCTAATAAAAGCTTACACAATACTGTCTTCACATGGTCTTGACCTTGACCTGAGATCTGACAATTTGTCAAAAGCATACAGTGGCAGTTCTTGAATAAATTGTGTCCTGAATAAGCCCCCCAATAAGCCAAAAACAAAAGAAAGCATTGGTATCGTGGTGCCACCCTTTGCAGAAAGCCATATCGTCCATATCAAAAACCCTATCACTGGCAACTTGATATTTCTGTCAAATCACTTCTGACCTGTGCTTGGAAGTTATCAAGAAAAGTAAGCAGATCAAACTCTTCGTCATTTATCTCCCAGTCAGAGGATCTGATGACAGAGTGCAACGAGGACTGCTGTTCCTGCAGCAGCGCACCAAGCCATAGTTCCACTGCTCCCCGAGCCATGACAGCATTGTCCAGCTAAAACCATGAAAAAAATAAAGTTGATGCTATTGTACTGTACTATATGATCAGAGATAAAAAGCTTTAAGTTTCTTTTTGCTTTATATCTCTTCTGACGGTGGAAACTACTACATTTTTAAAACAATTCAAAGCCAAAATCCTTTTTACATAAATCACACAGTGTGATTCAGTGAACATACTTTTTTTTTTAAATATTTTTTTACATTAAATGCATTTAAGATCAAAAGCAGTCAACAAAAAACAGACACAAATCTGGATCTCAGTCAGTCTCAGAATTGGAAAAACGATCAAACAAATCACTGAAACTCAATCGATAAATATTGGGTTGACTTACTGGTAATCTTTCCCCCTCCTGTGAGATAACAGTCAAAATCTTATCGTACTCTGACCCATCAAATTCAACTTCATTGACGTTGTCAAAAACTCCAAGAAGATGAGCCTGAAAAATTTGTTTTTAGAGAATACTTTTTACAATAAAAACAATTATGAAAGAACAATTATTATCATTTGCACAGCAGATACATTACAGTAAAAACACATTAGAATTCTTGTGCATTTCTCCAACTCAAGAATAGTAAAGGTTTTTTTTAAAATAAAAATAAATATAAGATAATTATTATCCTACAAATGTTAATTAATATATCAGAAGCAGATAGCTTCCTGATATCTGCCTAAAATAGTTTGGCAGTTATTGAGATTTTGAATTAAATTAGTTTGTTTACAGCATACAACAAAATAATGTTTCCCTACCAGAATGTAAAAAAAAAAACAAAAAAACAAAAAAACAACGTGACATATAAAATGAGAACAATAAAATATTCTTCGACAAGGCGCGATTATTGAAAACATTTAGAAAATCCTTTCTTTATTTCGGCATGTCTGTTCTCACCTGTATTGTGTGAGAATCACTGGCTTGTCCAAGAATTTCCAAAAGAGATGGGTCAGACACAAAGAAGAACCGTGGGAACAGGAGCCTCTTTTTCTCCAGGTAACTGTATAATTAAGAAAGGAATATTTTCAGCACCAGATTACGTTGGTATAGTTAAACTCTGTTCTCTTTTCTGGGGGAGGAGGCTAATATTGGGGCAAGCTATTTGTAAAATACCTACCCGGCAAGAGATTTCTGGCAGAGCTCTAGCTGTTTCTGAAGGTCTGGCAGGAGCTTTCCCAGAGTAGGATCCCCCACGCAGCACTCCACCACGTTTGGAAAATTCTGAGCTCGCTTCATGACCTGAAGCCATGCCTTGTCAATATCCTGGAATCGTTTTGCCTCCTGTAGTTGCAGAAAAAACGTTAACTTTGCAAAGGGAAGGATTGCAGTTACCATATTTTCAGGTTATGAAGGCAGAAAACATGAACAGCACCTGTGGCAGGTCTTTGGCGATGTCACCCCCTACAAACACAGCTTCCAAATAGATCCACAGGTTTTGCACAATCATCCATAGTTCAATAATTTCCGAAGATGTTGAAAGCTTTGAGACCCAGTCCTGGATCTCTGCTTTGTAGTAGGCGCTGTACCTGTAAAATGAGACGTCACGGATCTTGGTTTAATACTGCTTCAGAATTTGTTTTTTTAAGTCGGGGGAGGCTTTTTCGTTTTTGTAAAGAGCCACAAAAAACTGTTTTGCTGATGACCGGATCATTGGCTTAATTAATTTATTCAAAAACTACATCTTGTAATAAACTCTAAATGTGATTTTAATCAGTGGTCCAACAGAACAATAAAAATAAGAAAAAACATGTTGATTACTGAAATTTTGCATTATCTAACAGTTCCTTTTTAGAAAAGTAAATGTCAAAATGTATGTCAGCCAAGGCTAACAAGACTAAGTTTGCACCAGTTATACTTTTTTCTCAAGAGCCAACATTGGTCCACAAATTTTGTGATAACATGATAATCTGATAGAAAAAAAAGGCCACGTTTTTTTGTATGTGAAATTACCAATTTATGGCAATAACTAAAGATCCAGATGTGGCCCAGGAACCCTAAAATATCAAGCTCTGCATACAGTCAACACCAGAAAAAGTATTTATACTCTCTCATGCAACATCTCTTACATTAATTCATAATTAATGTAAGAATTGAAGGTTTAATTCTCCTGGGGTATTCATTGAGTTCATAGAGTTTCCACTTTCAGCTGGTAAGCACTTAGAAGTGTTTTCAAAAGTAACGTTAGCATGTTACATTGTCCTGGTTATGGATCTGGTTGAGGTTTAGTTTTAAAATGATATTACTCATAAGAAACATTATAAACTCAAACCAGCCAAAATAAATTATTTTTTAGTATTAATGTCCGTGATTATCAAACTAGACATGCATTCGAAGGTAGATTTATACTTCCAAAAGTTCATGCAAATTCTTTGAGCATGTCTGTCTTACATAGTGTCGTTTTCACATGGAACACCTTATCAAAAATGCATTGGAGATACATTTTAAACATCTTCAAGAAGATATTTAAAATGTATTTACACAAAAAAAACAACTATACCGAATGATTCTTCTTACTTTTATATTTTGCTGCATTGATTGTGCATTTTTTTTCTGAATATTTGTTTTTTAATGTATTGAAGTGAATGTCCTTTTGTAAAACGCTTTTCGAAATAGCCTTCGTTTTGTTTTGACCCATGGTCTCCATTGTGTATTTGTATCTGTTTATTTTTGTGGTTGTTTCTATTTTTGAATTCGTGCAATTTTAGCTGTTTGTATTGAATGTGTGGACCCCAGTAAGAGTAGACTCACTCTTACTGAGTCTACTCAGTAAGAGTAGACTCTTACTGAGTAAGAGTCTACTCAGTCTACTCAGCAGTTCTAGGTAAGAACTGCTGAGCAATTCTTACCTATTGCTCAGCAGTGAACCGAGCACCATCAGACTGTCCTCCAGGATGGTAAGAATCTCTGTCGTCTCTGTTCCTCTCAGCATTAGCTCTCCTCTGTTCTTGAAATTCATCAGGCTTAGGTTCTGAACAGCCCACAGCTCTTTCACTTGTATCAACTTGGCCTCAATATCCTTCTCCTTTACAGCTGATATGCAGATATCCTGAGAAAGCAGCAAAACATAGGAGATAAACAGATGAATAAATGCAACCCTTTATCTAAGAATAAAGGAAAAGTAGGTTTATGCAAACTGCAAGCAGACCTCAATATCATCCTTGTAGGTCAAAAGAGGGGCCTCCATGATGTTCTGTAGGGTAAAAGACTCAGACTCCACTTCAAACTCGTGTCCAGTCAACGCTGTGATCCGATCCCAGTGTCTGCGGTTCATAGATTTGTTAGCCATCATTTCAAGTAGAGGGCATGACTCATTGAAATCATCGATGGTCTTCTTTAGGTCATCGAAGGCCTGCCATTCCTTCAGGGCCTTGGGGAGCTTCCGACACCTACGGGTATAGATAATGCACAGAATACTGTCTGAATATACCAAGAAAGTGAAAAGAAGAGAAAAGAAAACAGCTATGATAGTAAATACTTCACCTATTTTGGAAGTCCAAAAGCTCTGCATTGATCTTCTCAATATCCAAACTTGTCCACAGAATTTTGTAGTACCCATCAATCTTACTCATCACCGCATCATACAGGCCGTACAGTTTTTGAAGAAGATCAAGCTCTTTCCTGTGTGGAAAATGTAAATACACCCATCATCTTGTTGCTTTGAAAGGCTGAATACACTCTAAAATATGCATTTTCGAGACTGAAACAATTTTTTGAAATGCTTTTATGGGTAACGGAAAGAAAGCTTCACCAACTTTTTGAGAAGCAGGCTATCATATTGTGTAACTGGCAAGCCGAGGAGCTGCTCCGCAGAAGTATAGGTGGTGAAATTTTTCCATAGGTCTTCAAATCTTGCCTGAACAAACACAAAAATGTTTAACAGAGGTTATTTAAAAGAAAAGCTAACAATAGATTTAACATCGAGCAGGATACTGATTGGTCACAAGGAATAAAACCTTATAAATTAATTTCAGTTCTTGTTATCCACCTTATACCCGAGTGTGTTGCAATAAGTCTAATTGCGGTAACTTTATGACAGCGGCACCAGCAGCAGAGTAATTTGTTTTGGTCTCTAGGCATTATAACTACAAAGCCAGACCGAAGGAATTTACACTACATATCACATGATCTTGGAATAAGATGGATGCTGTAATAGTTTTCTTTTTTGTTTAATTTTTTTTTTTTTAGAAATGGGAACAGAAATGTTCAGAACTCTAAATGGGGTGACAAAAAAAAAAAGTTAAGTGTCACCTGAAATGCTTGAAGCCGCTGGCTAGCCACTTGTGGAGCAATTCCTTGCACCAAAGGACCGTCCTGAAATGAGAGACCAAGAAGTAATATCACACCGAAAGACTATGTGTTGTAATTGAAAGATATTTTGAAAAGAGTTTAAATATATGCAGGTTACTTACATGATCAAATTCTACCATGTAAGTGCCGACATCTTCTTTGAAAACAGTGACACATTCCAGAAGGTCTTGTTTGAAGTTGGGTTGCATAATGATAAGCACCTCCTGGATTGATCTCTAAGAAATGAAAGATTTTTTTTTTTTTTTTAGGCCAGCACAGAAAGCATTATAACATCTTAACGAAAATGAATTATTTGTTGGTTGGGAGTACGAACAGCTTTAGTCTGAAGTTCTGTGAAGAAAGTGTTCAGGACGCACACCCCCTCAACTTCTTTTTTGGTAATATCTGCTTCGCTTCTGGTCAAAATTTCATAAGCTTCCTGTAAAATATTTTTTGGGTTTTTTTTTTTTAGTAATGACATAGAAAATGGTCAGAATTTATTGAGCATTGTTTCACTGCTTAAATAGACGTATGTGTGAATATATATATGTTTAAATTTCCAATCCACACATTAATTTTCTTTAAAAATGTAGCACCATTTCAGAGGAAACAATCAAGCTTTCCAGCTATATAAGATTTATTTGAACATTGCTATAAGGAAAAACAGCAACAAAAAGCACCAAAAGCAACTTTTCCTTGCTTTTTCTGCTAAGTACATATTTCAATTTAAAAGCGAATTGTGCAGCTCATACCTTGATGTTAGTCAGTGTCATGTCAATATGTATTTCTTCCTCACGAAGCTTTGACAGGGTAGCCATTGCCTGACGCGCACCTTCCAGATCCGCCACAGGTTTTGACAGTTGTGCGCCGTATCGGTTTATCGCTATGGCGACGTCGATCTTTTTCTTCTTGTACTTCTCCTTCAGGTATTTACAAATCAGTGTTTTCCAGGCTTTGGTCTCGGCTATCAAGGTCTTCTTAAGAGTGCCTGCATTCACAATAGCACATTCCTCATGGAGAACCTGAACATAATTTACCGCGGAGTTGTTTGATGAAAGTTCTTTCTTACGCTTTAGAACTTCACGAAAACCCGACATCAAACAAGATGATATGTAGTTCTGGATTAGGTGGAAAATATTACATTGTCTAATTCAGAACTAAGCAGCACCTTTTAACTCTGGATTAGATGTTATCACTGGTTACGCTCAGTGTTAACAGTCAGGGTGTTTTTCTTTTACAAGAAGGGAAAAGTTTTGAAAGAGCTGATAGGAGAATTTATTTTGTTGAGATATAAAAGACCATCAAGTGTCCCCAGTTAATGTTGTCAACTTCTGGTTGTCTTCAAATTTCCAGACTACAGCTTCACGGAATATTCACATATAAATTCATTTTATATGTGGATTTCTTAATATAATCTTGTAATCTTACAATAAACATAAAAATATTCTGTTGCAAACTTTTTACATAATGTGTTGGAATCCCACTGGACACTACTCTCCTTATTAATACTTATCTAATGAACTTTCCCTGTGTGTTAGATGTAGTCTAATAACAAATTAAATATGCAATAAAAACAAATTATACCAAGGACATTATCTAGTTACCATCTAAAACAAACCATAAGTAAGTTTACCTGTTGACAGCTCAATACACTCAACATGAATGAGAGGTTGGACAGCTTCGATTTCCTGCTCCACTGAGTCATAGTGCTGGATTTCAGACTTTATCTGGACCAAAGATGGTTTCTTGTCCATAAATTCCTTTAGAAACACATTTAGTTATATTATAAGGAAAAAAAAGTTCTTCTGGTTAAAATTCAACCTGTTATATTTTCAAAGCATTTTTTTCTGTTAACTATATATATTGGCTTAGTTAGTCAATATTCTTGAATGTCGCCCTCATACATTTTGTGAAATAAATTTTCTTAAATACATCCACTTTCGGATGATATTCGGAATTATAAGGATCAACTTAAAAATTAAGGAAAACAAACCTTGACTTTCAGGTTCTTGTCCACGTCCCACAGCATCTGGAATTGACTGAACTTCTTCAGAGCATCAGTGGCTAATGACTTTTGGGTGGTGATGGCAGTTTTTAGAACAGCAATAATCTTTTTAATCTCCTTGTGCTCAAGAACCAAAGGAAAGAAATTCTCTTTTGCTTTTTTGGCATAATGGACAGAAGAATAAAAAGTAGAAAAGCGACAAGCAACATCATTAACCAAATGCATAAGTAAAGTAAAAAAATAAAAATATATGTCATATGTTGTTGAGAACTTATATATACACAATGAATGAAATGATTGAGAATCTAGATGCTGTTAAATATTCACACAAACCTATTTTTTTTACGAAATGGAAAAGAATGGAAAAATGAACTGGAAATACTAAACACTTGAAATTTTTAATTGTGAACATTTTCAGGAGCTAATTACTGTTCATTTCCATGTGATGTATTTTCTTGGGTTTGCCATATACATTCTGCTAGTGTGAGCTTTGAAAGAAATATCTATATGTAAATTGTCTATTCCATTGTTTTTCTTATTTCATATTCATATGTCAAATAATCATTCAAGTAGATTTTAAAATTTTGCACATGTTGTGCATGAAAGAATAACAAAATTTGGAACTGGGTATGCTTGTATTAAGTTATATGCGATGGGCATTTGTCGTAAAGTTAACAACTCAATGCAATGGAACACATGCTTGTTCAGGAAGAGTGGTTACTTCAAAGTGACTGACTCAACTGATGTTCATTAGTCACTGGGTTGTACTTTATTCCTATCCATTTATTTTATTCCTAATTAACACTTTGACTATTTGTTACCTTTTGCAGCAGAGTATTCCCAGCTAAACTCCCTATCCCATGCTATTCCTTTGCTGATTTCCACCACAGCATCAGAGAGTTGATTTATACCGCACTGGATCTCATCTATGCTGGGAATCATTACCTAATAAACACATACGTCAGATACAGACGCGTTAATTTACCACTATTGTGTTTAGTTTAACTGCTATGGTAAATAAAACTGGTAAGTAAGAAGAAACTTACCACTGTGGAATTGTGAAGTCGGGCTTTGGCTTTGATCATCATATTCACATTTGATCCAAGCTTCCACTTCTGGAAAGTACTAAAATTGAATATCCATTAATGTTTGTCTATAAGTGGTTCATCCAAAGTTTTCTGATACAAGTAGGCTGTTCCAAAAACTGCCATGCTTACCTTGTGCCACAAATTCTCTTTTTAAGGATATCCAGGGATCCCCTAATTGTCTTGAGGAGGGTTTCAAACACTTTTGTACTGAAGAGTTCATAAAGCTTCTTGAACTCCTGAAAAAAAAAGGCAATTCCACATAAACTGTGTGAAATACTGTGTACAGTAGAATGAAACAAATGTTTTTCAGGAGGTAAGCAAACCTACTCTTTGGAAGTTGACTGATGTGTCTTGGCCTTTGTGTTCGTCAGTGCCCCTCAATACAATTGCTAGCTCTTTGATTGCACATTTAACCTGAGCAAATCTGGTACTCAATTTGTCTGCCCACCCAAGACAAAGTTTCTGAAAAAGGTGAAAAGAAAACACGCAGACAATGAGAAAGCCAGAATGTTAAGGATTTAAAAACTACATAAGGAGCAATGCTAAAGCTGAAGCTTTGCTCCTAAACTAAAAACATTCCAGTTTTTACTCATTACGGTCATGCCTTATTATGAGCAATGAGATCCGGCAGGGACAACGCGTAATCATCTGGAAGGTCAATCACCACAGTCTCTGAGATTTCCTTCAGGACGGCATCAATGTGCACCTTACAAATATGTTGCGCCTGGGAAAAAAAGAACAGGCAACTTAATGGACTTTGGAAAAGAGCATCATCATAATTACGTCAAGTGCAACATAGTCAATCATTTCTACATACAATACAACTTTAAATATTAAGGCATTTTGGTTGTCAAATGATAAATCCCTTAGCTTTAATTCAAATTCATTTCAATTCATTTTTGTATCACTGAAAACTCTGTATCTAAAACTGCCAGGCAGAAAGCTCTTTATATTCAGAAACTTACCTTATTTACAACATGTTTGAGCTCAGTCAAAGCAGTCTCAACATTATCAAAGAACTTGTCCAGGAGGAAGGACGGCCACGTCACCAGCAGTGAGCCAAAGCGAAGGGCAACTTCGACCTATTGAATTAACACCGATATACAAGCATTAAAGAAAATTATAACCTCAAAACTTTAACAATTCCATACATTTCCTGACTGAATTGAAAGGAAATTGCTTGTAACTTCCTTTTTACAAGCAAGGACGTTAGTAAACATGGAAGGAAGGACCCATGGGAAAAAGAAGGTCAGAAGGAATGATAGAGGGAGGGTCAGAAGAAACACATGAAATACCCAAAGAAGGAAGGATTACAGGAAGAACACGTCGAAGTAGGGAATGAAGGACAGGCGTAATCATCTGAAGAAGGAGGACAGAAAGAAGGATACAATAGGCAATTAAATACAGAAGTCTGGATATACAAGTATTATTGCAAATTTTCTAGACTGGTCTAGCCCTTGGTACTAACTAAAATTAAGTTCCATACTTAGTCCTAGTTATTCCCATACTTAACACTGAATTTACAAAATACTTACATTTTTAACTTTTGAAGCAAGCAAGCTGCTTAAGTCATCACGAATGCTGACACAGGTGGATTCATACTCTTCCAAAATGGTCTAAAAAAAAAAAAAAGGCATTCAAATGACTTTGTATCAGGTTATTACAATCCTTGTTTCACTACTGTAGTGAAACAGCTAAAAATGTACTTTACCTTAAGCCTTAGGTGACTGTCCTGCAACTTTCTTTCCATATTGAGAAGAGCTAACGCCTGCTTTGGAACCTCTAGACCCATGCTTAACAAACACTTTGTGTCCCAAATGACCTCAGTTATTTTTGGATCAAAGTTAGCCAAAAACCTTTTGGTCTTATGGTGACGCACCAGCAGAGTATGATTCAGGACTGTCACGAAGAGCAGAAAAAGTGCCAAAATGTGTCCTATAAGAAATACGCCAGCGCTTTGCAAGAAACTGGGGACTTACTGTGATCTAGTTTGGAAACATCATCCTTCCATGTCTGGTATTGGATACATTCAAACTCCACCAGTAAGGCTGCAGTTTGATTGTACAGTCTGAGCACTTTTTTCCCGTCGGCACTTGACAGAACATCCGAGTTTTCCTTTTAAGGAAGAAAGACCAATCAATAGCAAGGAAACACACAACCTCTTATTACCTTTTATAAATGTTGACCCACTTTAATGAATAAAATGGGTTCGTAAATCCTTTGAAAAAGGTGCCTGGCCCAACCAATTCTGCCAGCCACTGGAGGCATGTTTCTAGCAACCGGAGGATCCTTCTGCTCCTTTTCAAAGAGCTACAAGCAAAAAGGTCGAAATTGTTTCATTCTTAAATTACAGTTTGCATCAATGTTTTGCTAATTTCTATCAAACTGGAAACCTTTGTGATATTATCCACTTCTGTGATGTAGCACTGGAGAACATTATGCAAAATGTTGAAAGTTTGTGTCTCCAGACAAGAAAGCCTCAGTTTCTGAAACCTATGAAAAAGGAAAGTTAATAGAATTATATTACAATAAAAATAAAATGACAGTAAACGTTTGCAATGCGGTTTACTAACCGCTGTAGAAGTGCCAGAGCTTGCTGCGATGAGTAGATTTTTGAGAAGCATGAACTCATGAACACCTGGAGTTTGTTCTGTATACATGAACAGGGAGACATTTAAATTTCAACGAACTTTCAGCCTCAAGCTGCGAAACCGATAACACTCATCTGCTTTGAGACAGTACATCACCAGTCATCCTTCTTTCTTTTAACGACACTCTGTATGGTTTTAAAAAATATGGCTACGTCAAGTAGTTAGCCTTAGACACTACTAATAAGTATTATTAGTAGCAATTAGTAGTATTATTATCTGTTAATAAGTAGTGGATATATCACGCTTTTAAATCCTTCCTCTTCACATGAAAATCATTCACTTATAGTCTATATAAAGTAGAACTGCAACGCTTTGGTCTGAATTCCTCGCCATTGTAGCTCCACGGACCCCTCGTGGACCCCTTACACGCACGTAAGGAATCATGCGAGTTAATACACGCTAGAATCATATCAAATGAATATATTCAAATGAATGGATTGCAATGGTGTTATTACTGTGTTTACACCCTCTCCATCCATCCCAACTACCTACAATATGGAGCACAGTTTAACTATAGTGTCCATTAATGTCAGATACCAATGAAAAATTCCACGGCAAATGGGGTGATGTCACACAAAAGAAAAATATTATAGTGAATAGAGAAAAATGAACACAACTAAATATGAAAAAGTGTATTTTGCATGATATGTCCCCTTTAACTTAATTACTGATCATTTTCAACACTTGGCTCAACCAAAAACTTTTTTGCAAGTTTCCACTGTTTTATTTATTTATTTTTTTTAACAATTTATTTTTGGTGGTGAGCTTCAATTCTTTGAGGTTGGAAGGCCTAAGTACTATCACCCTAATTGTTAGGTCACTCCATACATTCTTTATCAGATTTATGTTGGTAATCTCTCTGGGTCACTCTGAAACAGGCTTCTTCTATCACAAAAAATGTAATTGAAACTTATGAGTTAAAAGATGACTTGAATCCCACACTTTTCAGTCAAGTGAATAACGTGTACCTTTATCGCATGAAAGACAATGTTCGTAATGTAGGTTGTGGAACAGACATACCTCAATGAGGCTGATTTCATTCATAAACTTGACAAAATCGCCATCAAATTCAGTCATCTTTGGAGACAATATGTCATACTGCTTTCTTTTCAAATTTGTGGACACATTCTGGAATTGTCTGGCAAGAACCTCGATGCCTTCAATCTTTGACTTTCCAAGAGACTCAAATGTCTTGAACACTGACATTATTTGTTCGATCTACAAAAGATAACAAACGTGTTAATTCTTGGGATAGTATTGTAAAAGTGACTTGTTGAGGAGCACTTGTTTTAAACTACCATATTTGTACGGTGGCTGACAGGTGCAAACACACAGCAGATGGCAAAATGAGTCTTGCGTAGAGTTTTGTCTCCAGTCTGCTCTGCATCCCCAGAACCAGAACCAAACAGGGAGAAGCAGCATTCAGCTTCTATGTGTAACAGGATGAAGCCTGCCCTCAATGATTGAGGACATCTGTGCACCCGGTTAACTGACAGCAGCGGTGCCGAGTATAAAAGGAGGCTGCTGTTGGGCCGGAAGGTGCTATCTAGTTGGCTGTATCAGGGTATGAAGAGACATTACATCTGTTGGCAGTTAACTGGAAGCACAGGTGTCCTCAATCCTCAATCAATCGCACCACAAATCTGGAGAAAATCTCCAGAAAACTGCCAAACTGCCAGAACACAGAGCTCCTTCAAACCAAGGCTAAAAACTCACCTGTTTGGGATTGCTTTTGACCCATAACCTCTGGAACATTGACAAACATGATGTGTATTTTGATGATGGCACTCGACAAAATGTAATGTTTGTTGTTGGTTTCTCAACTGATAGCTGATGTTTTTAATTACATTTTTGTGCTTTCATGTTGTACAGCACTTTGAACTGCCTTGTTGCTGAAACGTGCTATGCAAATAAACTTGTTTAATTGATTGAAGATAGAAGTGCGAAAGCCCACTAGGGGGAGATGACCAACAAATCCTATTGGACCTGAACCTAAGCAAAGACAGGGGGTGAGGACTTAAAGGGATGACCAGAAGAAAAGTGGAGGAAGAAAGAAAGCAGTGTCTTATACTCCAATTCTTTTTAAAACACACAGTCTCTTCCAATATTAGACAACAATGGCATTTTTACATAGGTAATAATTACCTACTCCAGTCTCCCCCAGTGGTCTGGCGCATTCCTGCTTTGCAGAGCAAGTTTGCAGCTCTTCGTATTTGCGTTTTTGTTTTCTGCATTCAGCATTTTTCCTTTTGCTTCTATTTCATGTGGCTGCAGCACTTTATTTGTGATTTCAGCATTTTGCTGTTGCATTTGGGTTTTTTGAAGTTTGATTCATTCATCTGTGTGCAGCTCATTTTGCCCTTAGTGAGCGTTTACATCTGTTTTCAGCTCGTTGCACCATTTGCACCGTGCTTACACCTGTCAGCTGCCATATATATTTGGCTATCTCAACAGTATCAGCCTCAAAGTTAACAATGACCTTTTTAAGTCTTTTACAGAAGTTCTCAAACATGCCAAAAATATGCCGCTCCGAAAGCACAAAGCCCTTTTCCTTCTGGTCTGATTTCGCCGTTAGCTTTTTTTCTTGGAAGAAGGACCGATACTCCTCAAACAAAGTTATGCAGTCCTACGCAGAACAGAACAGGCAACAGGTAATCACTGCTGAAGTCAAGCCAAAGCAATGCAAGCGCACACAATAAGAAGTATTAGCGTCACAGTCACCTGCATTTTCCTCATGAGCTGTTCGGCATCTTGATCCCATATTAAACTCTTGCCATGGTCAGTAATATGTGCTCTGCACGCTGTAACCAGCTGATTTGTGACCTGGAAAAGTATACATAACCAATGTTGATATAATTGAATGGCTAGCTTTTACAAAAACAACTGAAATCTTAAACGATCATTATAATAACACACTTACTTTAATTAACAGCGATGGCATCTTTTCATTTATGTTGCGGAACAGTGGTACTCTGTGAACTAATTCAACGGCGTTGACGAGACTATGCACGCTTTTTATCAGGGATTCCTGGAATTATGAACAACTTATAATACAGAAGTGTTACGTGCAGACAAGGGTTGCAAGACAACAATTTCTGAAAGGGTTGAACTTCCTCTAACATGTAGTACGACTATGTGGCAGAGAAATGCACATGCATGTCAAATAAAAACTTGTGTCGGTGCATTTTAACAATTAGAGATCAACAAAGTGCATTCTTAAATTATGTAATTCCTGCATACAAAATGAAAAGTTTTTAATCCTTTTACTGAATTTAAATAACAACAAAATGTAAGTGTTTATAAATATATATGGTCTGGACAAAAGAAATTGGGTGTTTAAAAGGGGCAGTATTATGTATGTTCCAGGCACATAGTGCCATTTTATAGCACAATCAAGTAACTATGTTACTTTTAAATGCTATAAAAATGCAATTTAACACATTGAAATTGGGCTTCTGTCTTTTTAAGAAGCTCCTATTCCGACACTCAGTGTCGGAATAGGAAGATCATCACAACAGCGTTCCTCCTTTAAGCGGTTTATGGCCATATTTGGGAGCGTTACACTAAGCAGTTCCTACGATGAGCTCAGAGACACACAGTTGTCGGAGAGTATTTGCTAATTGCTGCTGCTTCTAGCCTGAAAGAGCTGAGTGAGGAAACACGGGGGGGGTTATGTGCTCTGTGAGGCGGAAGCCTGGCAAAGGACTGCAGCCCAAAGAAAAAGCTTTGTGGAAATAGTCAACACTTGGTGAGATTGTAGGATCTCTCAAACATGCATGAAAAAAGACAAAGGAACATGTTGTAACATGATAAAGTAAAACTAAACAAAAACAAAAAAGTCAATTTTAGGTCATACTCCCCCTTTAAATATATTTTCATTCAATGTATCATGACACAAGCTCTAGCTCTTCATTAAATTGCTTAAAAATACATACCGGATCATTGTTGTACAGTGCTTGCAAGACTTTCTCCAGTGTGGACAGGAATTTTAAATAGTCTTTTGACTCATTAACACGATCTGTTATCCTCTTATCCAGATCCCGCCACACCTACACAAGGATATGGACTGAGTTAACGGGGTACGTTAAGTTATTTATTTCAGTTCTTTTAGGAGCAAGCTAAAACATCTTCCTGACAGAAATACAGCTTTCTTAGAACCTAGGTAGCTTCAAAACACTGAAAATTTTACACGGTGCAAAATGTTTTGTAGTCTATACTTAAACCTTGTTATTACCTTTATCATTTTGGAACGGCGTATGTGGAGTACCATTAGCACTGCATTGCACTCTTCACTTTTCATGTGGTTGACGATGGAGCTGAACTTTAAGTGCTTCTTCTTCCAGTATTCTAACTCGCTCAGAGGTCCCTCAGCATCTATTTTCCTCAACTGATCGTCCTCAGTCAGGACCTGATCATGACGAAAATAAAAGATATCACCGTAGTTCAGCTTTGTATGGGGCCTTCAGCAGAATTTGATCTGGGCTCCATCTTCCTGCAAAGAGCTTCACTTCACCACCACCAACAACATTTCAGTAGGGATCTGGTGGGATTTGCTGTGCTTAAATCTCAAACTTTTTAGATGAATGGTCTGTGTTTCAAGCTTTTATGGGGGACACTTTGGAGGCTCTAACTAGTGATTAGGTTTCAACATGCTTTAGGCGAGGGGTGTCCAAAGTATAGCCAGGTCTATATTTGGCCATTAGAATATTTTTTGGGAGTGGGTTTCAATGTTAGATTATCTGTGACAATTTTTTTTAAAATATCTACTACAACACATAATATTAATCTATTTATAAGCGGTTTTTTTTTCTTTGCTTTTATTGTAATTTCAGATTACATAAGACTGCAAACTTTTACTTAAAAACAGATTTAAATGTTCAGATTTAAATGAGGAAACCGGAGTACCTGGAGAAAACCCACGCATGCACAGGGAGAACATGCAAACTGCATGCAGAAAGACCGGGGCCGGGGATCGAACTAGAAACTTCAGTGGTGGTATTTTTCATCTTTTTTTTCCAAGATGAAAAGGTTACAGCAAGTAAAGCGTTTTTATTTCCTTGTTGTGACGCTGAAAGTTAAATCATGGTGATTTCTGTCATATTTATTATTAAAAATTTGATTGTATTTTGAATTAAAATAATTGTTTTTTTTTTTTTTAGAAGAACAAAATTAAGGCCTGTTAGTTTTAACTTGTCAGTTTTACTACGTTTGGTTAGCAGCTTAGATACCACTACCGGTCTGAGCAAACGCTACGTCTTTCTGTGTCTTGTGACATCTCATCCTGTTTAGATCACAGATAAATGTTTGTGATTACAAACCTGTTCAATCTCCTTGCACCAGCGCCTCAGAATCTCTTCCAGTCGCTGCACTTCCTCAAAGTCAGAAGCTGCGGCTTTCATCTCTTCAAGACTCGTCAGTTTGGAAAAGTCGACATCTGACGGTTTGCTCAAATGAACAACACTGGTGTTTCTTATCTGAAGGTCTGGCAAAAATACACGTATTTTTCTTCTGCTAACACTTCGTCAACTTGAAAGAATACGCAGCGAAAACTGAGAACAAAAAAAAGATCCTACCATCAAGCGAGCCCAGAAAATGTTTAAAGTTATCCAGGAAGATCTTTTTTGTTTTTTCCCCATGTTTTGACTGGTCCAACGCGCCCCAGCTGTCCTGTGTCTCAAGAATCTGTAGCAGAAATCCGTAGGCATTCCTTAGTCCTTTCAGGAGTCCTTCAGTGGCATCGATCACAGAGAAACAAATTAGCTATGAGACATTCAGAAAAAAAGAAAAACCATGAGAAGGAATGGAAGAAGCATAATAAACACAGGTAATATTATTTATTTTGATACTACTACACAATGGCAAATTACTCAAATACTTTTGGGAACTTGTATGTTTTAACATAATATATTTTTTTCTCTTTTACAGCGTGAAACATTCATTCTCATTCTGACGTAAAGTAAGATAACTTATTTTGCGCTTAACAGTGAGTGAACACTTTAACTATCTACTTACTTTGCATGAAACGAACCTTAAAAACTAGAATAACTTTGCACATGCACACAAAAAATAAATTCATTAATTAATTAAACAAGTCACAGAGAAAAACTACATCAACTTTTACCTCGTGTATATTTTCAGGAGTCACAGGAACGGTCACGTCTGTTCGAGCAAAATAGCAGCAGATGCCGGTCAGACAGGTCTTTCTTAAATCGGCTAAAAACAGCCTGCGTCTTTTATCCAGTGCAGCAAGTCCCTGATGTGTGCGCCCACTTTCTGAAAACAAATGCAAAACGGCCCAAGCGAGTGACATAAGCGACAACTACTGTTTTAGAAAACTGAAATCCATTAATTACAACCCTAAGATTAGCTTAAGTTTTGCAAAAAAAAAAAAAAACAGGAGATGGACTCAGGTCTGACAGTGCAGACTTCCAGGCTTTCTGCTTGTAATCCTACCTACTCCTGGGGGGTCAGACTCCTGGTAGACGAAGGAGATCGTTTTACAACCTCCAGCAGCGAAGAAACGATCAAAAGCAGCCAGCTATGCCGTAAAAAAGCAAACAAGCAAGCAAAAGGTGGTAAGAACAGAGAAACAGGTATCAAATACCTATCCAAGCAAAATACTAAATTTCTGAATTTAAAGACAACATCGAATCAAACCTAAAAAAGTGAAAGGAAAACAAGTGCACGCAATGCAATACTGTATCACATATAATGCGTTCATGATGTTTGGCACATAGTCGGGCATCTGCCTGCGCTCGATAACTAAGCAGTTCGTTATCGCTTTACAGTACTTTACAGTCTTGTTACGAAGACACTGTGAAGTACTTAACAAATCTAGGCATCACAACACAAAATGTATGAGGAAAAGGGGGGCAAAAATACTGCAAAAAAGTACAGCTGTGTATGTATAGTTCCCCCTTCAGCTACACTCAACAATACACTTTAAACCAAGACCCTTACGACCTCAATAATGATATTTTCAAAGTTGCCAAAGGACAATGGTGAAACTCCTGTCCAGACCGACCCAAAGCATGAGCGAACTAAGCTGAGTTCGGCCCCCAAACCATCAAGTGTCTCCTGTAAATGCTTGAACTTTAACCAGACGTCAACATTGGGTTATTGTAAATGAGAATGCTATTAAATCTGATTTGACAGTTGTAGTAAATACAAATAAAAAGATGCTAAATTATTTAAAAATCTAAATTTTCATCAAGTCTTTCAAATAATAGTCAATTTCAAACAGATTCACCACAACAGAGACATTATAGAGCCAGATCTTCCTCTGGCTTGTATTTGGCTTGTGTTGAATTACAAAAACTAAAATTCAACTAAAAACTGTATGTACTGTAGATCACAGAAATGCGATCAGATCTTCATGGGATTGTTAAAGATAATTAACTTGAGATGCTCCATTTCAGCTTAGTGGCATCGCTTCACATGTCAGCATTGATTTGGATTCAGTGTTTTAACACAATTCGACTAGAAGCTTAAAACTAAGGTTATCGTTCCAGATTGTCATTAAATTAGAAATTCATACCAGCCCGTAATCACAATCCAGCTACTCCATACAAAGTTTCCCTCCCTTTCATTGACCGATCTGATTGTTTTTCTGAAGGCAAAGCCATAAAGAAAGACTTACGGATGGAGAGTCTAAAACAAATTCCTCCACTGCTGATGGGGTCAAAGATAGCTCATTTGCTATTACTTCGAACATGTATTTGTGTGAAGAGGTGAGCAGCTTTCTCCGCTCCTCTCTCTCCTTCCTATAGGTGGCCTGAACAAGGCAAGAAGTGCAATTAGCAAACTGTTAAGAGATAAGTTAAATCTGCTGTCTGAAATCAAAAGGCCAAGGGGAAAAAAAATAGACTTACTTCATTTCCAAGCATGCTTGCTTTTGATTTTTGTGCATCCATTATGAAAACGTTTGGAGGCAGGTATAAGGGCTTCCTCACTGTTTAAAATCTCAGCTCTCCTTCTCCTCCTATGACTAGAACACAGTAGCCATATGTAATTCTATGTTTTCTATATCTTTACGAAAAATAGCCACACCAATATCTGGTGACCTCAAACTATGACGTTAAAGCAGAAAGGAAAACGGGCCTTTCTGTGAATCTGAAATGTTCTTTTAACAATTAGTTAAGAAATGTTGAATTATGTGTTTTTGCAATACATGGTGTGACCTGCGCAAATTACACCCTCCCACCCACTGACTGCAGGAGATCCACACCAGACCAAAACCCATCCTTCTTCCCCAATGTCCTGAGACATAGACAGTGGTTGGTATCAACTCCAGCAATAAAATGATTTAAAAAGAAAAGCTCCCTTAAAAGGCTTGGTAATTTTTATGCATATTAACTTGTTAAACTTTTTTTTATATATATATATAAAACACAAGATAATTTGAGGAAACATTTACACCACTAGCAAGATGGTCTCAAACTGGACTTTATGGTATGGGCAACTGGACGTTGATAATGTGAACCGATCAGAGTCAGGATCGGCAATCACCAAAACAACCGTCACTCTATTATTTCATTACAAAATATCCGCTTAATGCTCTACAGAATCGCTCTTGAACTGCCACCCTGCGCACTCTGTAATAATTTTTTTAACAAAATGTTAAAAAGTTATTCTTTTTCCTCCTTTCTAGCGGTTACATTATGTTCAACCGTTAGCCTTGGCATAGCTGTTCGCTTTCAATACGATGTAACTACTTATAAGAATGGAAGAATGACTTTCCCGCTGGTCTTACCGAAACGTGACCTTCTCTTGAAACTGGAGCTTCTCTTGAAGGCATTTCTTTCGTCAATTCTGATGTTTTCTTAAAAAGAAGAAAACATCAGTTTTTGTGTATCCTAGTGAAGTTTTCCACCGCAACCAGCCGTTACTGTGACCGTTACTGGTTTCAAACGGTTCATAAATCTTTTGACTGTCACAAGCGTAGCAGTTGGTAAAAATTTTGGGAAAAAAAAAAAACATAATTTATGCAGCCTTCTGATATTTGATTTAAATAATTTCCCCGGCCTTATCATGAAAAAAAAAAGATTTCCAGAACAAGGTGGATTTGATTGCAATATTTGCATGTATACATGTTAAAAATGTGAAATATTTGTGGGTGTTTGCAAGCTAAACTAGATCTGAAGTGATGAATACGTTCAAAATAAAAAATAAAAAAATCCTGTAAAATAATATTGACATGATGACTAAAGAGAACCGGTAAATATATATTTTTTCTCAGTAATTTCCTTATTTGCCACAGGGTGGCGACATTTGACAAGTTCATGCTAATTTATTGGGTCCCTGCAGCTCAATGTACGGTGGCTCACGTATCAATGCAACCTAAATCAGTTGCAGAACCATGGTTAATATGTGGCATAAGCAATAAATATGATTTTTTATTATATTTTTACAGTGAAAATGTAATAAATATATAATAAAATATAAAATACTCTGAGTTTCACAGTTACAACTAAGCAAGCTCAGCAAAATATTAGGAACAATCAACTTGTAAGATGTAGAATGATTAACATAATATGTCATTTCATTTTGGAAAAAAGGCCCAGAATAAAGATTTTTGGTGTGTTTGATTAAATAAAAAACATTTATTTCTTTACTTTTTTAAAAATATATATATATTTATTAATGTACAATACAACACTTATTATTATTCTATTCTATTCTATTCTATTCTATTCTATTTAAAATAAATAAAACCACGATTTTAAGACAATTTGTGTATTTACTCAGGTTATTGTCTAATGTTACAATTAGTTTGATTTCTAAATAATTGAAATGGGACAACAACAACAAAAACAAGAACACTAAAATTTCAGCAGTTTGGTTCACGCATCTTTCAGTCTTCTCACGACTGTTAAATTTACGAGGAGCACTTGAAGGCAACACACTTCACGCTGTTGCCACGTTATACGTGACGTAGCTGGAGGCGTGGATCGGTGGGAGGCGTCATAGCTAAGCGTTGTAAGACAGGAACCACACAGCCGCTGATATTAATGCTCTTAACGTCAACGAAAGTCTGTGAGAGAGGTGAGAGTTTGTTTGTTTTTATTTTTCTTCTGTAATATTTAAACCAAGATGTTATTTTCGCCTGCAGTCGATGGATTAGCAGCTAATATAAATGTGCTCGGCAGCACCCGTGTCCTATCATTCGCATGTCTGTGCTGTTGTTAAAGCAAGTTGATAAATGACGGTTAAGAAATTAGTACAGTGAATGTACATAATAGAGCTTTAAAAAGGCAGTCCTGCTTGTATTTAGTTTCTTTGCTATGTCTCGTACGAGGCATCCTTCCTGTGTGTTTGTAAAGCCTCAACTTGACATTGAGACAGAGCCTTACTCCAAGAAACGTCAAATGTTAAAAGTTTTAGGAGTCAAGTCATATGTATTGGCATTATGATTTCAGTTAACAAATAAAAGATCTAAATCTGCATGGATCATTGCAACATCATCCCCCCCAGCATCATATTTCCATTCGTCTCTAGTAAAGGGAGTATTTCCTTCTCAAAAAAAGCTGCCTATTGTGGGTGTGGGCTCAGACGAACAATGGCAATCATTTAAGTAATTGTTTCACTTGAAAAATTAATTGCTGGATGTTGAGCTGTCGCCAGTTCTGTCAGTTCATCTTATTGTAACTTAGCCTCTATTTTGTTTCCTTCTTAAAACCTCAGTTAGACTTGGAGTTAAATGGATTTAGATCTCCTCTTGAAATACAATTTAGTCCAGTGGTTGCCTGATTGGAAGTCACAATAACAACAACAACTCAAATACATGTTCTTATTGTTTTTTGTTTTGGCAGAGTTCATCCAAATCATTACTGATCATGGACCCAAACACCAGTGGACTTGTGCAGAAGTTGGCCGAGGCGGGCCAGTCTCACCTCCTCCAGTTCTGGAAGGAGCTGAGCACCAAAGAGCAGCAGGAACTTTTCCAGGATCTTCAGGGGATGGACTTCCTGGAGATCAACGGATTCTTCAAGAGCTCCATGGAGACGTCCAGCAGCACCAAACACGAGAAGATGGACGGGCGCATGGAGCCGGTGCCCCGGGAGGTGCTCGGGAGTGTGACGAGGGACAGGGAGAGTCTGAAAGACTGGGAGGCCAAAGGTGAGCTCAGTCAGGAGTTTCGTAGGACTATCTCCCGCCCCTCCTCCTAAGGTGTATCGTTGACTCTTTATTGTTCAATAGGCAGTAAGGAAGCAGGAAAAGGTTTTATTACTTTTATTACTGTTTCTTGTCTTTGTTACGATGTAGTAGCAAAATCAAAGATTATTGTAGCACTTTATGCTACCAGATAAGAGGCTGAAATCCAGTTTCTTTTAGGTCATTGCCCAGTCATTCAGGGAACCAATTTACTGGTATAACTCTGGGAAGCTTAATGAGATTAAAGCATCACAGGGCAGCCCAGATGAACTTAGATGGACGTGGGTTGGTGCTTTTTCTGATTTCTTACTTGAGAAAAGTTCAGAGAACCCACGTCCAGATTTCACACAAGAAACAATTCCAGTGCATCTATTTGCCAAAGCCCTCCCCGAGCAGCAGGAAAACCAGCCAGTTACTCACCGTATGCCGTTACAGACTCAACTTCGCCCCAGTCTTGCTTGTGAGTGGTTTTTCAAAATGTGAGTAATTGGGTTCTTAGTGTGACTGCGCAATTCCTGCGTTGCCGAGGCGATATGATCACCTAATGAATCACTTGGATTTATTTCTTTTATTTCCGTGGCCAATAATAACAGGAGATGTGATCGGGCAGAAAACATCTGGTTCTGATTTGAGGCTGACGTCACTGGGTTTGCCTCTCTTGACCCTTATTCATGAAGTCATCTCACCATGTTGTGACCACATTTGTGTGTGCAGGGTGTGGTGTGTGTGTATGTGTTTGTGCAGGACTCATCATATGTTGGGAGAGCAGTCAAAGTCTAGCTGACCCTCCCAATATGTGGTGTAAAACTTCTCCCTTGGCACCAGCCGCTAGAAATATCGTTGACCGTTTTGTCACGTAGCTGGTAGTAAACTCGAGATAAACCTGCTGTGTCGGGTCAAATGCGCTTTTGTTTCCTTTTTTTCTAAATACATTTGAAAGTTTCTGTGTAGGAGTTCAATGTTCACATCCTGCCTGTGACGTCACATCTTCAGAGTTTATTTACAACTGATGGTTAATGGTAAACTTTATGGATGTTTAGTTAAGTTTATCATGATTTATGTAAGATTTCCCTGCAAAGACAATTCAATTACTCTGAAGGCATCCAAGAAGATTAGAGAGTTGGAATGGAAGAGATCATAAATGAACCAAGGCTGTGCAAGAGTATTTACACCTCTCCACACTTTGTCATATTACAACTACAAGTTTCAATGCATCTTATTAAGATTTAGAGTGATTAACCAAAAGAGTTGTGGACATTTGTGAAGTGGAAATAAAAGGATAAACCACTTAAAAAAAAAAAAAAAAAAAAGTTTGGTAATATGCATATGAAGAGTGAGACTAGCATTTTTATTTTTGCCTTCGTTACTGTGACACGCCTTATTAAAATCTAGTGGATCCAGCTGTTTTCAGTATAAATCCTGCTGCTCTGTGAAGGCTTCAGATGTTTATTTGAAAACATTTAAGAACAAACTGCATCATGAAGACCAAGGAAAACAGCAGATGGGTCAGAGGTCAACCTGGGCAAACATTTAAGGCAGTTAGGTTCTAAAACAGTTTTCAAAGCTTTAAGCATCTCATGAGCTGAAAATGGAAATAATCGCAAAATCTGGTCTAATGGAGGTGTTCCAAGAAAAAAAAAAAATGAACGATATATTTTCATTAACATCGCGATCGTCCGTTATTAGTCCAATTGAGAATATTTGACAACATTTAGACGTCGATGCTTACGGAGATAAATTTAATATTCCCAGTTGATCTCCATCTAATCTCACTCAGCTTGAGCTTGCAAAGAAGAATGGTCAAACATTTTTAGTCAAGACTCTTTGGCTCTTTTCATGCAAAGACTCAAACTGTTGTGCTCTGGTTCCCCCTCAGGTCTGGACTGCATCGGTCAGAGTAAAGTGGCTGTCTTACTGCTGGCGGGGGGTCAGGGAACCAGACTTGGGTTCTCTCACCCTAAAGGCATGTACGACGTCGGGCTGCCATCCCACAAAACTCTCTTTCAGATCCAAGCGGAGCGCATTTTGAAGCTGCAGCAGCTGGCGAAGCAAAAGACAACAGTCAATTGCTGTGTTCCCTGGTGAGACTCTGGCTCTAAGACACGTTTTTTTCTTTTCTTATCCTAAGATAAATAGACAGACTAAGTCTAGCAAACAGCCACCTGTCCTTTTTGTAAATGAGTCCCAGTTATGTTTGCGTGATGAATAACTGGGTCAGATCACTGTAGGCGCTGAAGGAAACTCGATCAAGGAAGCTGGAATAGGATTATGTCCCTGGACAGCAGATCTAAGGGTAGTTCACTGTCTGAAAAGGGAAAATGGTAATAGAAAGAGGTTAGTGTTAGGTCTCACTCGTTATTAATTTTAAATTTTTGAAATCTGATATTTGTCATTCGCTTTTGTAAAGGGGAAAAAAAGCTTCTTGCATTGCTTTCTAATGTGCAGTGTCTTCAGTTCATGTTCAAAAATCATGGCTTCTCTCCGCCCTCTTTATTTTTCTCAACGTACCTGCCAGTGTAACCCAAATAACCGAGTCTTATCTTCTTTCTGTGCTGCCTTCAGGTACATCATGACCAGCGGCAGGACGATGGAGTCCACCAAGAACTTCTTCTCAGAGCATAAATACTTTGGTTTAGACAAGGACAATGTAATCTTCTTCCAGCAGGGCATGCTGCCAGCAATGGACTACAATGGGAAGATCATCCTGGAGAGCCAGGGGAAGCTTTCCATGGCTCCTGGTAGGTCCAAATGTTAATTGGTGACTACAAGGTTAATCGATCTGACTGGACGGGCGTTTTTGCTTATGAGCATTTTCTTCAAAGCCATTTTGTGTGGTTGCGTTTCAGATGGAAACGGGGGTCTTTACAGAGCTCTTGGGAACCAGGGAATCCTGGACGACATGCAGCGGAGGGGAGTCGAGTTCATTCATGTGTATTGCGTCGACAACATCCTGGTCAAAGTGGCCGATCCCACCTTCATTGGGTTTTGTGTGCAGAAGGGAGCGGACTGCGGAGCTAAGGTCGGTCAAAGAGTTTCAGAAGTAGAAATATGCAAGCCATGATGTGGGTTTTTATTCATAGACTTTTACAGGGCCCTGCATGAATGATTTATAAAACATGAGACTTAACGCCTGCCTTTTAAAAGTATTGAAATGTACATTATAAACTTTATAGGTTTCACTGCAGTATGTTATAGAGCTGAGTTCATGCGTGTAAAATCTGCAGCCGAACAAAGCCCAAGGTCCTCTCACTGGCTAGAGTTTCTTTCACAAATCCCACAGCTAATTATCTGCCTTGTTTTGTAGTTCCAGATTATTTTGTCTCGTGTTCATATACCAGTGAAATCATTAAATAACAGAATGCTGAAGAGCTCGTTTGTACACCTCAAACAATGAACAAGCCTTTCTTTGACAAATCAGAAATTACATGTGTTCAACATTGGAGATACAGAAGCAAATATGAAACTTTCTC
Organism: Poecilia mexicana; assembly: GCF_051168715.1. NCBI lineage: Eukaryota > Metazoa > Chordata > Actinopteri > Cyprinodontiformes > Poeciliidae > Poecilia > Poecilia mexicana. The sequence continues at coordinate 7,577,786 of NW_028263373.1, read as the reverse complement.
GTCAGAATTGGTGGATGTGTTGCAGAGACGTTCAGGACTTAAAATATGAATGCTTATGCTCCATTACTTATTTGTGGAGAAAGAAGCATCTCCGTATCGCATGGTTTATTGAAAGCAAACTTACTTCAGCTGACGCAGCAGCGAGCCTGTTTTCTTCCTCCTCTCATAAAGTGTCTTTATTTCGTATTCATGAGACAAGAACGTGTCTGACGTACAACACAAGAACTCAAGGATAATTAATGACCTCTCAGTGCTGCTAATAACCTGTGTTGGACGTGACGAGAGGGCAAAGTATGTCAGCAGTCGAGTCTGCTCCATTCCGATCCGTCTGTCCAGTTTTTCCAGTCGGTGCCAACAAGGACACATGCTCTTCATATCTTTCCAAGGAACAATGTGTAATTAAAGGTGTGGTGCGGTGTGCTCGCTGCACCTTCAGTAATTCACCACCGGGTGGAGCAGCTGACCTCGTTTTTCTTTTGAATTTCTTTCAGCTTTTCAGGAAACTTTTTCCTTCTCTCTGTCATTGAGATTACGTGAGGTATATAACTTTTTTTTTCTGAGTGTTAAAGGAACAGTTATTAAGAGGAATGGCACATCCCAATAAAATAAAACCTTTTTTTATACTGAAAAGGCATAAAAGGAAGACGAGCATTACCAGAGAATCACAAATGGTCTGCTGTGCTAGACGGTGGGTATTTGTGGTTACCCACAAATTGACCTTTTGTTTCAGGCCATCCCCTCCTAAGTGTTTGTTGCTGAAAAGCTCAACCCTAGACCAAAGTGCCTCGTTCTTGTTGAGTTCTGCAACTTCTGCATGTTTACAGTCGTCCTGGAGCACGGTTTGGTGCAGATTTCTTTTTTTATTATTATTTTATCTCACTCTCTATCTGTCCTCAAGTTGCTTGATATCCAGGATGGATTTTCCAAAAGTTATGGTTTGCGAGATCTTACCACTGCATTCAAAGATCCGTACGAAACCGTAAAAAAATGCAACTTAAATGCAACACCAACACCGTATTAAACCTAAATAGATAAATTAATCAAAAAAAGTAGTAAGGCGTTTGTCTAGTTTGGCCTGGTGACCTGTCCAGGGTGACCCCGCCTCTCGCCCGTTGACTGCTGGACAGAGGCACCGTCACCCCAGTACCACCAGTATTATAAACGTGTAAGAAAATGGATGGATGGATGGATGAAGTAGAAAGGCATCTATGAGCTGTCACTTTACAGATTTCAAAGGAAAACTTGATGGCGATCAATGATGTACGGAGAAACAAACACTGAACGTAACTTTGAGGTTTTTAGAGACAAGCCGACTTATTGCTATGTGAAGAAATGGACATTGGCGGAGCAGAGGCTTGGGTAATACCACATGATGAATGTAGTTAATAACGATGACAGCATGGTGACCACATCAAAACTCAATGTCAACATCACTTCCTTTGTTCTGTATCTTATGACTGCTTTTGTTTCCACTGTTTCCACATCAGTTTATGCTCGTCATTTATTGTGAAAGGCATCGAGAGTTTGGCTGAGCCGTCAGGCAGACTCTTTCTAGACTTGGAGTTACGTCTTAGTTGCAATCATCAGGATGATCGGGTAAAATGTTAAAATGCATCTGAAGATGCAGCTGAGCTTCAGATGGTGATCTGCTGAATGTGGTGCAGCAGAGATGGAAGAGCTGCATCAAGCCAGAGTCTCTCCCATCGTAAATTACTGGGAGCCTCTAATGTTTTATGGTTTTATGTGGCTTTTCAAACCCCCGGCCCCCGTTCAACAACCCCCTCATCATAACTAGACTCTGTCATTAGCAACCAACTTTAGGGTGAAGGGAGGTCTGTCTTCATTTAGAGCAGATGGAGCTAAAAAAGGTGAACTGCGCTGATTATTTGAGCTAAGTTTAACAAATAGGCCCGCCGCTGTCACTTTCTGAATCTTTTCACACCTATTTTACTGCAAAATCACAAAATCCTACCAGATTTTTTTCTGTATTTTCTAGCACACTTATCTTGGTACACTTTAAATACGACCAAACTAATTTATAAGTAACTTTTCAGCGAGATATAAGAGCTTGTTTTAAGTCAGTAATTCTTGAATGTTGACGAAAACAATTAATTCCACTGACAGATTCTCACAACATTGGAAACATGTTTTGGTACAAGTGAAATAATTAGCCAGTGGAGCTGGTACTTTATATTGAAATTCAGGAATTACTAACTTAAGACAAGCTCTTATATCTTACTGAAACGTTAATTGTAAATTAGTTTGGTCATATTTAAAGTGTACTAAGACATCTACTAGAAACTAGCAAAACTACTTGATAAGATGTTGTTTGCAGTGCTCAACCACAAGATATTCTATTTTCTGGATGGTTTATTAAGTATTCATACTATTTGAACTCCTTCACGATTTGTTACAACCACAAACTTCAGTGCATTCTATTGGGATTCAATGGAAAACTGCTTCATCTGCCCCCAAAAGGAAATTAAATGTTGCTGTAACTCATATCTTCAAAGAGTTGACATGAATGGTGATGCTGTGGGCAGGAAGGAAATCTGGTAGCGGTCAGTCTGTCACCATGAGTGAACTAGAAGCATGTAGTGGAGCAGCTCAAAGTAATTCACAATCGTAAAGAGAAAGAGAAATATGAAACGTGTTTTTTTTTTTTTCATGCATCCGTTTGCTGCAGATACAAGCACAAGTGTGTTGGCCGATCTTTCTACCAGCTTTACACATCTGGAGCCTGGAAGTTTTATATTTTCTTCGCAAAATAGTTCAGACTCAGTCGGACGGGATGGAGAACACGTGTGAACGTGAAAGTCTTCCCACAGATTCTCAACTGTATGTAGAGGTCTGTGCTTTGACTTGACCATTCTAACACATTTTTTTTTTTGATCCAAACCACCCCAATGCAACTCTGGCTGCAGGTTTGGGGTTGATGTCACGCTGGACGTTGAACCTCCTCCACTCCAGCTTCAAGTCTTCTGCAGCTTCTCGTTGACGGGTTGCGTGGATTCCAGGGTTTGTTCGCACATATAAATATCTACCGCCACTTTCAGGTGGTGGAGAAAACCAATCCGACCGAGGCCGTGGGCGTAGTCTGTAAGGTGGACGGGCGTTACCAGGTGGTGGAGTACAGCGAGATCACCCTGGCGACGGCTGAGAAGCGCAGCTCGGACGGCCGCCTGATGTTCAACGCAGGAAACGTGGCCAACCACTTCTTCAGCTTCTCTTTCCTGCGAGACGTCGTGCAGTAAGATTCCTCCTGTTCGACCCGAACGTCTTTAACGTGCTCCGCCAAGAATGACATCTGAATGCAGAATCTTTTATGAATTACCAGGAAATATGAGCCCCAGCTGCAGCACCACGTTGCCCAGAAGAAGATCCCGTTTGTGGACGTTCAGGGTCACATCATCACTCCGGAGAAACCGAACGGGATTAAAATGGAAAAGTTTGTCTTCGACATCTTCCAGTTTGCAAAGTGAGTAGCAGCCGAGTTTCTTCAGATGGTGACTAATGTGTGCTCTAGTTGAGAGGTGCCTATGTCACCTATGGGTCTCCTAGACAAAGTTTTAACTCTCCTCCTGCATGCAGGAACCATCCCCCTCTTTTTTTTTTCCTTTCCAGTCCCCAACCATATCCCTCACCCTGAGCCGTGACATTTCTCCAAAGTCTGATCCAGCAGGCCAAGTCTGCCAAACTCTTTGAAGGAGGAGGACGAAGGTTTACGAGCTGTTTGCTCGTTCCTCCTCTTTCAAAACGTTTCATGACATCAGCTCTGAGTCATCCGACTGCTAATCAAAATTTACATTTAATTACAGTAATGGCAGCGGTGATTGACTGACGGGGAATGAGCAGCAGACAAATGCTCTGCGTTTCAAAATAAAAACAGATGAGGAACGATTGCGTCGCCGCTCTGAGGATGGTTTCGGAGTCGGGCCCGGACTGGCACTCTGACAGTTTTAGTAGAATCCAGATGCGTCGGTTCTCCTCGCTGCCACATTTCTAAAAATGCCTGGTGAAAATGCCTCAGATCCTCACAGCATGAAGTGTAGCTACGTCCTGTGTCCTTTTCTGTTGTGTTTTAGTGCAGTGAGCCTATGATGCCCACATGTCTTCATGAAATGATCTGGAAACATTCGAGATTTGGATGTTTATTGCAAGATGTTGTTCGTGAAAGCCTGTCGGTCATAAGTACTGGGTTAAACAGGAAAAACTCAAAACTAATTTTGAAGCGTATGATCGAGGAAATCATGACTTGAGCTTCTAAAACATCCTTTCATGCACATTTTTCACTCTACGTTCTGCTTGTAGCACTTTTTTTGCACACATCCGCATTTGTTTTTCGGGTCTCGGTCTTTGACGGCAAACAAAACTTTCTGCATCAAACTGACCAAATGCTTTGATCCTCACTGTTGCACAATGCTACGGTGCCTCGTAAACGACAATTTTTTATCATTCTGTTACATTACAGCCACAAACGCCAACGTATTTTAGAAATAGAAACATGAAATATGAAATGTTTGACATTTCTAGCATTGGTATTCACCCGCTTTTTTTTTTCCTGACACCTCTAAATGAATCCCCCTGTTATTAACTCTTACTTAAAATCATCCATTTTAGGGAAGAGAGTTGGCATGTTTGCTATTTGTTCTCAGTATATATGATCAGAGTTGGTGGGCAGATGAAAGAAAACCTGTTAGAAAAAAATCTTGAGACTGGGGCAGAGATTTATCCTCCAGCAGGACAAGTAAACATCCAGTCAGAGATTCAGTTGGTTGGTTTTAGGAAGAAGGGTTACAAACTCGGCTATTCATGCGTAAGCCAATACAGCAGATCGACACCCTTTCAAGAACAATGCAGACAAATCAAAAACATCTTGAAATGGAAAATGTTGGGTACAATGCCAAGTATGGCTTTATTATTGGCTTTATTGCCCATGATATTAGCTTTTTATTTACTCTTCTAGTAAACAGGACCACAAACACTGTGAGTTTTACTCAAAAGAACATTTGGTGCATTCATTCATTAAAATTGGATAAATATAGCGAGGATTTTGCAAGAGTGACCCAAATCCCCATGCTTGTTGTTGAGTATGGATGAAACATTTTTATACCAAGAAAGTCAAAAACATTTCCCCCCGAAAACATATAGGACGTCATATCTATATCTTTCAATAAGGTAAACATGCAAGATGCATGTTTTGTCTTTATATTGCAGATGCCATATTGGCAAAAAATCTGCCAGATTTGTTGTTTCATTTATATTTTCTTGGCTTCATTTATGTTTTAGAAAGTAAAATTGAATCACTTTTTATTTTTTTAAATTAAAAACAAAACCCAAATTTTGTTGCCCAAAAGCTCTTTCAATGTATTTTTTTTGTTTTTTTTGGTCTGCGTGACAAAAACTTCAGACTTTGGACGAGATCAAAGCATGTTCCTCTATTAGAGGAACGGCCCAGTGAAAGTACAGACTTAATTTAAAATGGGAATCTGTGGTTAGCCTTAAAAGTTGCTGTTCGCAGATGCTCTCCATCCAGTTTGACTGAGCTTGAGCCATCTTTCCAAAGAAAATGGCCAAAACGTTCTGTATTTAAGTGCGGAAAGCTGGTAGAGAAATGCAACAAAGATCTATAGTCCACAAAGTAATGGCTCGGATGATGTGCTCATGCTAAAAAGCTCGGAAAGCACCAGTCTGTCTCTTTGCATTTCACAATTATGAAGTAAATTGGTTATTTTGTTGTTTGCGGCTTAATTATTAGCCCCAAACAAGGAACACTTGTGCAAACCATCGATTTCTTATAAATGAGCAAATGAACATTCATACCAGCAGTACCTAAAACATAATAACCGACTCCAATCATCTAGTGGTACAACAGATGAAATATCCTTCAACTATTCCCAAGAGGTAGTTGCAAAAAACACAAAAAAACTTGATAATTTTCATCCCTTGGGTTCAGAGCTGCTGAATAAAAGTCCTCCGGGTCTTTTCCGGCTGCGCCCTGCTGCTTCCCTGTTGTGCTTGCACGCTGAAGTGACGCCGTGTTCTCCCACAAAAGGACGTTCGTGGTGTACGAGGTTCTGCGGGAGGACGAGTTCTCCCCGCTGAAGAACGCGGACGCCCAAGACGGGAAGGACACGCCCACCACAGCCCGACACGCCCTCATGTCCCTGCACCACCGCTGGGTCCTGAACGCCGGGGGCCACTTCATCGACGAGAACGGCAGACGCATGCCCGCCATACCCAGGTAAGCAGCAGCCGCGGAGCATGGAGCATCACAGCGTGGCACGAACACCAAAGCGGGCTCTTCCTGGTCGTTCCCGCTTTCCCGACACGCCAACTCTGCGCACTGGCCTGGATGTGTTTTGTGTGTTTAGACATCTTGTTGTTTTTAGCTTCACACTCTCTCCCCCTTCCCCTTCTCTCATGCTCGGTGTTGCACCTGCGTGTCCCGTACAATGTTTCCAGAGACGGAGCAGCGGGCAGTGTCACAGATGATGGCAACAGAAAGTAACTATTCCCCTGCTGTCCTGAGTGCATGGTGACGGGATTTTGGCTTCTTTTATCCTCCTCATCTCGCTCAGATGTTAACGCTTTTGATTCTTTATATCAACTTCCTTCATTTCCACTGATGAGTAGCTTTATTCTTTTGTATTTTTATCTTTGTTCCTTGCAGAGGTACTTGTACCTCTTGGACATTGTTTTTATTTTTTACATATTGTTAAACTACAAAAATGTATTTTATTGTGATTCTTTTTTTATTTCTTGCACAAAGTAGCTCATGATTGTGAAGTGTAAACAGTGCTTAGTTTCTAAAATACGAGTACTGAGAATATTTAGTATTTTTATTCAGACCCCTTTAACATTATGCCCCTAAATAAAATACTAGGTAACTTTAAAGAGTCAACAAGGCCTTAGGTGTTTGTTGGGGAACAATTTGGAGAACAGATGTACATTTATGTCTCCAACATGTGCAAACCAAGCAGTTGTGCCGCCTAAAGAAATCCTGCAGCTATAATTCCTAGAAAAGGTAGCTATATATGTATATATGCTAATTGCATATATACTCAACTCTTTTGGGATTTAGATTTACAATGAAAATTCTAACACAATTCATAATTTTCATTCCACTTCACAGTCATGTGCTACTTTATGTTGATCCATCACAAAAAAAACAAAAAAATCCCAATAAAATACATTGAGGATTGAGGCTGGATTATTTAGCACATTAAAACAAAAAGGTTTAAGAGGTGTGAATACTTTAAGGGACCATATCAGTTGTTATGAAGGATTTACTTTAGATTTGTAGCGGCTGGTATTCTGTCATATTGATCTGATGGCAGATAATTTATCCTCTGAAGGCCTGCGCTGAGACCCTTGCGTGCGTAAAGGACGTATGCACCTGTTGCATGCTGGGTAATGGGAACCACTCCTCCTGTCTGTCAAACCTGAACCTGCTGATTTGTTTATAAGATCATTACATGCTTGTCTGTTTTCTGCTTGTTTTAACTTCACTGGCTTGCTCAGACATATAGAGCCTAAAAAGGTTTTCAACCCCTTTGATTGTTTTCCCCTCTTTATTGCTTCTACAAATCAGTCCTGATCAACAAAGTCTGCCTTATTTGAGAAACAAAATTAGAAAAAAACTATATGACGTCAATGCAGTTGTTTATTTTAAATATTTTATTTTCTAGGTTTTTTTTTTCCCTAATCTTATCAAAAAAAGACATATTTTGTCAATCTTGACTCATCTGTAGAAGCAATAAAGAGGATAAAAACATCCAAAGAGTTGAATGCTTTTTATAGGCAGTGTGAAAACACAAGCATGTGCCTCTTTGACATTCATTGGTGTCACGAATGTGTTTAAGGCTCCTAATGCTTCTCTTTTAGTCATTCACCTTCTCTTGCAGCTCAACCTCTGACTCTCCAGATGTGGGGATCTGTGATTGTTGTCTGGAATAATTACCCTGAAGCGGGCATGATGAGTGAGGGTTTGTGTGAAGTGCCCCCAGTATTTCAGAAGCACTGGGTGGAGACATTGCCAGGCACTCATCTGTTTGCTTCTGGAGGATGTGTGTTACGGGTCAGAGGACTAATCACTGGTTGCGATGAACGTCTGATTATCTACCTTTGATCACTAATCACAAGCCTTAGTAAAAGCCCAGCTGTTTTTCAGGATTTACTGCCGCTTCTCTAAGCTACCGTCCCTCTTGTCTTTCACGAGACGGTCTCTCATTCCGCTTCTGTTTTTCTCCTTCCTCTGAAAACGCTTCTTTCTCCGACGCAGCCTCAAGGACGGAACCGACCTTCCGATCAAATGCGAGATCTCTCCGCTGGTCTCCTACGCAGGAGAGGTGAGGCCAGGAGAGTTTAACAGAAAATCCAGGTGTTGTCCCAAAATCTCTCCTCGACAATGTTTTCCACTTTTTTTTCTTTCTTTTTTTTTTTTTTAAAGGGTCTCGAGAAGTTGGTGAAGGGACGAGAGTTACAGGCGACACTGATGATCGACGAGCACGGCGTCCACGAGCTGGTGAAGAACGGCGTTTAATCCAACCAAGGAGAGACACGGGAGAACAACCCAAAGATCACCTCGTGCTTTTTGTTTTCCTGAGTTTGTTTGGAGAAACTGTGATGCCATCGTCGTGCAATAACAATCGAGTCTCCCTGAAAGGTTCTTGAAACTGTCTAAAGTGAATGAGGCTAATGAAGTACGCAGTCTTTTCTCTGTTTGTATGCTGACGCCATACTTTACCTTTCTTTCATAGAGCACTTGAACACATTGTGAAATTATGAATGAAATCCTTGTTGTCTGGACGATGCATTCGGCAAGTGCATCTATTTATTTTGCTTATGAGACTTATTTTTATACGTCCTGATGAATGCTGTTTAGATGGACTTTACCATCTATTTTAACTTGTGATTTTTGTACAAGAATAGGCTGAGATGAAGTAATCGGTATGTCATGAGGATACATGGATCGGGATGTGGGGGGGTATTTATAATATCTGCTTCTTTTGGTTGTGTAATCATTAAAGATTAGATGGATACAATGGCTTCTATCTTTTACTAAATGCACTTTCTACGTGGAAACCAAGTTGTTTTGTCAATACCTCTTTATAAACTTTCAATTTGCACATTGGAATATGCATTTCATGTTATGACCGCGGAGTGTTTTCATTGCATCATAGTTCCTATAGTCACTAATCAATATCTAGAGTTTGTCTGATTTTCAAGATCTACTGGAGGAAGTAATGCAGATACTACAGTGCCTTTAAAAGGTATTCACACCCAGGGAGGTTTTACCCTTTTTATTGCTTTTGCAAATCAGTCACAATCAACAAATCCCAAAGTGAAAAAGGTTTTCTGCAAAATAATTAAAAGAAAACATTTAACTTAAGTGATTGCATAAACATTCAAGTCCTTCAAAGTTGCTGAGCTAAGTCAACAAAGGTCCAGCCAGTTGGTGCTTGTAGGCTCACGGTGAATGGACGAATGGCAATTCAATCACATACGTACATCAAGCAGTGTGCTCTATCAAATAAAACCCAGTAGATTTCATTGCATAGAGTTATTAGCTTGCAACATTCACTCCCTACGAGAAGCTAGCGACAACAGCTAATCACTTCTGTCATTTTTCCTAGCGTGGAAGAAAATAAATGACTCTTCCTTACAAACCAGTCAGTTGTCTCTCAAATAACGCTCTGAGTAGTTAGTTCAACTTCCCAAGTCGCATTTTCTTTCAAGTATTGTAAATATATAAAAATTCCACAATTAGGGCAATTTTTCACAAATAATTTGTCCCCTTTAAATGTAAGATGAATTTCAGTTTTAAATTTGAAGTGATGTTAAATATTTTAGAATTACTCTGTTGCTGCTCAGGGTGTATTTCAAAGTAGCTTAGCTTTTTAAAAACAATGTTTAGGTAAGGTAAGGTAATTTTATTTATATAGCACATTTTCAGCAACAAGGCAGTTTAACAATATTTATCTTGGTACGTGGGAATCCGGGTGCTCTAGAGCTACTTACAGCTGCTTCAATAAAAACCAACTAAGTTTAATATTTAGCTTTTTGAAAAATGTTTAACTTCAGCTTTTACCTTTGAATGAGTTGATAATCCTTAGTTGTCAGGGAATTGACGGTAAAATTATGACATTTTCAACCAGCCCCATTTCTGCAACTGGTGAAAATCTCTACATAAGAGGGCAATAAAATCAAATCCTTCTGCTTTTATAAATCCTTGTCTCCGGAGTTACTCTACCACAGGCTAGAATGACGTTGTCATCATAAAACAACTTTGCAAGTCAAGATTACCAGAATATTGTAAAAGAAAAAAACAACAAAAAAACAACTTTTCCACATCAGATAGTTAAGGTTTGTCTAAATCTATCCGGACAAAACAGCTGCAGAAGTTGTAAAATATCAATAAGGGACTCCTGCCTGATGCGTTGACTCACATCTTTCTCTTTCTGCATTTGTCGAACTGAGACCCATGCCTGGACTCAGTCCTGTTTCTACGCAAGGCAGTGAATGAAGTGATTAAAGCGCACACGTTACTTTCTATTAAAGTTGCTTCAGTCTCTGCTTGTCAAAAGAAAGCCTCTTTTCAGGTGGACGAAAGCTTTCTGATTGAGACTTGGATTCAGACTTAATTGAAACCATATGTGTGGATTTCTGGGACTTTGGCACATTCCCAGGAATCCACAGAATGTGAGGGTTTTTTCCTCCTTCTCTCTCTGCCTCACTCCCTCTCTCTCCCTCCTCTGGTTCTTTTCTTTCTTTTTTTTTCCCACAGAGCAGAGGCGTCTTACATCAGCCGAGTGAGTCCTGCTGAAGGCAGCTGACAACTGGACGACGGAGGACCGAAACATTCAGCCGCCACGCTCCTACTGGAATAAACTAAACCAATCTTTGAGCAAATGGTCTGAAGACAAAGAAAGACAAAAGTAAGTGGTCTCAATTTCTTGGTTTTAATTTTTGTAAGTTTTGCCGTTTTCTCCTCCGCTTGAACCTTCACATTTTGTATCAGCCTCACTGAAGCCTCCATGACAACTTTAAGATTTGATTGATCCATTTTTTTTAGTCTGGGACAGCTAATGCGTCTGAACCTTTTCAGTAAACGAGAAAGCGATGCAGAAACTCATCTACTCCAGATGCTTTCCACAGAAGCCGTTGCATACGGTTTCACTTTGTTATGGTTGTCACAAATGTGATTTATGCTCATTCCTGCTCTCAGTTTTTCTCTTATTTGACTAAAGAAAAAAAATGTTCTCACGGCTGCAGGCCTCATCAAATCCTAATTTATTTCTTTACTCTGAAAACACATTAAAGTTTCTTTCTTTTGTGAACAACAAGGACATCGACGACAAACCCTCCAGAGAACTAATATAAAATTCTTTGTGTTTCAAATAAAATCTCAAAGTCTCAAGCCTGGAAATATTTGTGCTGCTTTATTGTGGCTTAAATGTGTGTGGGTTGTTTTTTTTTTTTTTGTTTTGTTTTTTTTTTGTTAAATTTAGTTAAACACTTTCAACAATAGCTCCATAGAATCTCATAAAGATTCCCTGTGGTCTGCTGAAGCTCTTTGCTCATGTCTTTGTGTTGGCTGGTGCGCTGTGGGTCTTACACGCGGCAGGTATGCGGGTATCCTCCTGTGGTATGTGGCTAAAAGACGTCCAAACAGAGGACTCTTTTGCTGCCCGGAGTCCTGGATTTGCATGAGCTCACGGCTTTGACATCTGACCCGCGTCGCTCGGTGAGCTGCAGAGTCAACAGCAGACCCCGGAGAGATGGCTCTGATCAATGGAAATATTGTTGCAGGAAGGTCGAGCTGAAGAGTTTGTCCTGCTGCCTGCCTGCGTGCGTCCGACTCCGTAGGGAAGCGCAGTGGATGCAGAAGTTAGTCCAATCTGACCAGCAGTTGGCAGAAAATTAAAAGCATCCTGCTTTTAACTGTTTAAAAGTGATCCCCTCCCCCCGTTGATTTATCTATCACAGATAACACTTCTAGACTTTTTTTTCCCGCCTGATCACCGAGAGCCATTCTAGCACACGAATACATGTCGATCTGAAAACATTATGTTGTAGCTCTGCCAAACCTCTGGCTCTGTCACATGCCATTCTGCAGCTTGTGGAGGTTTTCCTACTATGACCAGCCTCTCTGTCTCTGTGTCTTGAAGAAGCACATCCCTACAGCACGATGGTGGCCTGACTATTGCCTTTATGTGAAATTTCTCTCGAAAAACATTGTCGCTTCCAGCACGGCCCGGGCTTTCTCCCCTTCACTTGGATTGTCTCCGGTTGACTTTTGACTGGGCCAAACAGGGAACAGAAGGAGAAGTTGTGAACGATGATTTGATTTATTTTTTTTTGTTGCGCTGTTTTGGAATTGTAGTTCATCTGTAGTTTTAGCTCCAACAAAGGAGGAAGTGAAGGAATCTGTTCAGTCCGTGTTGGCCACGATTACAAATATTAGATTAACTTTGGGATCGGCGCTTCTCCCAGGGATGCGTTGCATCAAACTGGCGCATTACATACATCACAGACAAATGTTAGCAATTGGGTAAAATTTAAAACACAGTCCGAGCCTCTAGGAATCTTCTCAACGGCCTGATCAATATTCTTTGTTTCATCAACAGATTTAATTTAAGGATTTAACCACAAATTAATCCCAGAATGTCTTTATCTGTCGAAACTAGTTATTTAAGCCTTTCTGATTCGTGCAGCTTTGTTCTCATTTACCCTTGTTAATATTCAACTCTTTCTTCTCGATGACAGATAAAATAAAAAGGTTTTTGGTGAAAGCTGAGTTAAAAGACTCTTGTTCATGACAGATAGGTGAATGTACCCAGAAACCACACCGATGGGTTGAATTTAAAGGAACAATCTTTTTTTTGATGGTGTTATCGTGATGTGTCTGTTATTTTAACCAGCCATCCCATCCCTCCACGGCCTGGTGGCTGACTGACATCCTCTCATGTAAGCCTTAATCACGCACAGCAAAGGCTGCAATTTCAGCCCCACATTCAAAACGCTGCACCACAGCTCGGCTGTAACTCAACACAGACGTCTGTCTGATTGAGAGCATTCTCAAATCAATCCTTCTGGGAGCAGAGAGCCAGCTGCTCTCTGGCTTGTAATTTGGTATAAATAGTGACATTTTCAAAAAAAACATCGAGCCTAAAATACTGCAGTGTTTTTGTTTGCACTTTAACCTTATTTGGCCCGTACTGTAATCACACTCATCAGCGACGTTGAGATGGATAGGGTTACATGTTGCCTGAAGGGTGTTTTGTAATTATTCCAGGTTTGAGTTTGGTGAGTTTTGTTTAACCTCCGTCCAGAGATTCAGCTCAGGTTGCACAAGATGTTTGATTCCCTGCTGTAATCAGTTCCCTCATGTTACAGGTTTAATCTGTGCACACAAATGACCGTAAGACTAAATATATGAAAAAGGACGTTGTAATCTAAGTCATCCATAACTCACACTAGTTACCGACTGTGTCTACGTCTGTTTGTACATGTGGCCTTTGTGTTTCATTCTCCCTGTCCTGTTTACACGTGGCACTGTGTTTCTGTTTGTCTGTTTGATTCTTGTTGCCTGGCTCCACCTTACTCCACCTTACTGTCTCTCAGTTTGTCTTCCTTTGATTATGGGCTGTCAGCAGTCGTTTGAAGAGAACAATTTTTACAGCGAGCAGCCACAAGAAATTCGATCTTAGGTTGTGATTGAATGGATTTATCGGGGATATTCACCGCCGGATCAATTTACTAGATGTGCTTTACTTGTATCGAGTTGGACTTGCTTAAACCATAAGAGGTGCCTCGGTTCTCTGTTACACAGTTCGAACAAGGTGTTGGAAGATCTGCGGTGGCAGCTGAAAGATTTGATGGCTGCACTTCCACAACGTGAGTCTCCAGTACACCCCAAAGTGTTGTTTCGAGAAGTGGTGACTGTGGAAGTCAATGGAGCGAAGTTCAAGAAACCAGTTTGGGATCATTTGTGACATGGTGCGTTACCCTGCTGGAGTTAGTCTTAAGAAGATGGACACATTGTGTTGGGATGTTGAAATGATGGGCACTACGGGTCTCAAAATGAGCAGAAAGAAAAAAACATCCCCCTCATCACCACCAACTTGAACTACTGATACGATGAAATTCTCATCGTCTTAATGTTGCAGCCGATATTCAGGCATTTCCATCCTCACGGCACGGCTCACTGGATATTTTCTTTTTTTCTTTGTAAACCTGAAAGAGTTTGTGCTTGGAAATTTTTAGTCCTGTTCTCCTTTACATTGAAGACCTATTTACAATGCTACAGAAAACGCATATGTTCTGTGACATACATTATCGCATGTGAACCAATGCCCTGTTCACAAGTAACGAAGAAGTTAACTTTTGATGGAGAAAAGAAAAATATACAATGAAACAAAACTTATATTGATGAAGCATTAAGTATCTTCCTTCACAGATAGAAAGCTAACAAAGTAGCCAATATGGCTCCTTGATCAGCATTTTCCGTCCACTAGACAGCATCTGTGGTCTCTATGGTGACCAACTGCTATATCAGCCAATAGGAGGCGGTATGGCCACCTCTTGGGCTTTGGGCTTGAGGCTTTATGTCAGGTATTCACATCACTATCTGGGTACATCTTTATCCTATCGAGTGGATTGAAACGTGTTACCTGCCAGAACATCTCGTACACCCAGCTTGGATTGAGACAGGTTGTGATGACGGAAAAACTGAAACTGAAGCTGTTGCTTACATTCAAGTTTTCATCCTACCAGTGTACCTGCAGTTGTAAATAATCTATCCTGTCTTCCTTAGATTATTTCATATTAGCAACAAAAAGCAGTGGAATAGTTGTTTCCTGCCTCACCGGCAGATGACTCCTCCACATTTCATCCATTAATATCCATTCAACATTACTCTCCTTTGTTAGATAAAAAAAAATATTGCATCATAGAGCGTACAGCTTAAAAATTAACATCAAATAAAGGGTGAACATACATACATTCTTTGATATTTAATAAGCAGCTTTAGATGATCTAAAAAGCAAAGATTTTGAAAATGAAAGAAAATCATCACTGCTAAATAGAGAAGATACAATAGCATATATGCAAAAAAAACCCCGGGAATGTTTCTAAAACTGTCAACTATGTCAACAACAGATGTGACTCTTCAGAGTGTGTCCTTACACACCAGGGTAGTCTTAGCAGAATGATGTAAAAATGGGGGGAAAAATGGAAAAATTAAGCAAAGTGCAGCAGAGAGAAGTCTATCTTAACAGAAGAGATGGAAAAAAAAGGGGGTTTTCTTGGCATCGGTTTGTGTTTTTCTCAATCTGAAAGTGTAACTGTAAAATGTTTGAGCCTGGAAATTCCATCAAAATGAATCTCCAGAGAAAGATTTCAGCCTCCTCTCCTTACATAACAAACACAAGCTCCGTCTTTGCACGGTTCTGACGCTGAACACTTTGAGTCTTTGTGAGATTAATTTGCTGGGTTTTACAGGATTGAGATTGGCTTTTCCGGGCATTTTTACAGGTGAGCTGAGCTGGCGGGTGTACAGTTTCTCGTTTTCTGTCTCCCTCAAGTCTTCTGAATATCAGCTGGCAGCCTTCAGCGCCCGCCTGTGCTCTGGCTTAAGCGGCTAACGTCCTCAGGCAACCCGACGTCTTCAAAATAAATCTTGAAACAAAAGACACGCTATAAAAATCAAATTTGAAAAACTCAGAGAGGGTAAATAAAAAGGCCTGACAGACACTGATTTTTGCCATGAGACCCCATTGCGCCGCCCAGAGAGTGTAACTTAAATTTAACTAACGTTGTGTTTACATGGCTCCACCTGGGTCTGATTGGGAAATGTGGTTCATATTTCATCCTTTTCCCGTAAAAATGAAACGTGTGATGCTTTATTGCAGCCTTAAGGTAGGACTGAGAGGATTTAATAGGAAGCACATGTGAGGGGTTTCGGTGCAGAGTGCACAAGCAGACTGCATAACAACGACGACACTGACAGTCCACAGTAAAACTCATGGGCAGAAACGTGTGCTCTGAATTATCAGGCTTCCTAAACAGGTATAAAAATAGGTGAATGGGTGGTGTTGTTTATAGGAATCGTTAAAAAAAAAAAAACCTTACAGGAAACACACACTTAAAAACCAGAAGTTTACATGTGGCCCTCTTTTCCTCCCCTTAAGCGTTAACTGCCATTTGGGTGAACCACATATTACCTATGAAAGCGTTTCACGGGGTATTTCGCAACATTTGAGTGAACGTGAACCACAGCCTCGGGGCGTGTGTGACGGTAACACCTCAAACGTACCGCCTCCTTGTGTGGCGTCATTAAAGGAGTCAAAAGAGACCGACGCAGATATTACGAAGAGAAACGTGGACCTCCACAAGCCTCGTCATCAAGATTCAAGCTCCATCTGTTCAAGCAATGACATGGTATAAACCTTATGGGAATATCCAGCCAGCACAGCTTTCTGGGAAGAGTTTCAGTGGATCAACCTCAGGACAAAAAGCAAAAAAAAAAGAAAGAAAAAGAAAAACCCAATGTTGAATGAAGCAGGTTAGTGTTAGTCATTGTCCGTGCTGTAATGACACAGACTGAAAGGCCACTCGGTTAGGAAGAAGCCGTTACTTCAAAAGCAACATGAAAGAGACATCTGTCTGTTTCCAGACTGAAAATCAGAGGCAAATATCTTCATTTTTCAGGAGACATTTACTTTGGTCACAGGAGGTTAAATTTACTGTTTTTGGCCAAAAATAACTGCTGTTACATTTGTAGGAAAAAGGAGAAACACCATACCTTATTGTATTATTTTAGTATTGTATTATTTTAGTATTGTGTTATTTTAGTGTTGTGTTATTTTAGGCAGTGATATGTATGTACTTTGGCTTCAAGTGTTAATGGGTTTCATTCCCGGAGAGAAAATCAACATTAATTGAGAGCAATGGTTATACAGATACGAGGGAAACTAGTCCAGAATCCAATATTTTATGCCTAATTTGGAAATTAGACTATCCTGTTGCCGTTTGGATTTGGTGCAAATTTTCCAACTATGTGCAATTTAATGGATTAACATAAATTCTAATTCTCTGTTGTAATCTCTCCTCTTTTTGCTCGTCTCCCGGTATCTGCTGACCCATACCAGTTCGTGGTGGACTGATGGTCGACTTCACACTCTGCTCTCTCAGCCTCTGTAATTTCTTCTCCCTGCAAAGCCTCATGTAAAACCCCTGAATATGTTTGCGTGTGCATGCGAAGAAGAAGAAAGAAAAAGAAAAGACAGAGGCAGGGAGTAGAGCTAAGTAAACCTGTGTGTTTACTTTGCAGGCTTTCCCAGGCTGCAGGACCTGGCTAGTGCGCCGCTTCTGCTCTCCATCACTCCTGAGAAAGTCATTTTTATCTGTACAGGCATCGCAGTAACACGGCTTTGATGAACGCTCTGTATTAAAACTCCAGACTGAGCTCTCTGCGAATGCATTGACTGTGCTTACAGCGGAGCTCCGGGGAAGTTGGTGTGAGCTCTGATACTGGGGTCCGGACAGTGATTCCAGCAAGCAGTCCAAATGTGAAACCTCATCAAATTTGGATGAGTCCAACATGAAGGTACACAGTGTGCATGCTTATTCCCTGCTTTCTGCAGGCCTGTGGGCAAGTGAGGGGAGTTTCTGTCTTTCACCACTTCCTGAACGTGTCTGCAGGGACCTGATGTTTTTAGAGAACAGAACTCCCCCTCTCTCCACTCCCCACATCAACCCACAGAAATTCACATTTGATAGTATCTGCATTTATAGAAACATCTCTGATAGACTCTTCACATGTCCGTTCTTCCTGGCGTTCATAATAATCTGCTAGAGATCGGAGTCCGATGGAAGCGCTCCATGAGAAATGGTCAGTGTTGATGCTGCTGTGATTCGATACTGTAGCCCAGGATATCTTAGAATGCATCTGCGCACAGATGTTATTCTAAGGTGGGAAGCTGATGCATCAAGGATTGTGGTGAATGTGAAAGGGCGTGCAGCAGCTCCCGCTGGCTCCACATTTACAAACATCAGCCGGAGGGAGGACGCTTTTGTCCTCATTTCTGATCTTTGCTGAGAACACGGTGGCTTCCGCAATCCCACAGTCGTCTTGTTTCACTGCGTATGCTCCACGCTTCGTGTACATACGTCACCTTGCAAGCGTAATAACAGACCCTGGGCTTTTTACACTTTTGCTACTTGTAAATACAGTGAACTTGTGTGTAATTTAATCTTGAAACTCTGGTATTCGTTTTGAAGCGGCTCTTTTCTCAGAATCACTGTCGTATTTTGTGTTTCTCTTTAGTTATTAAAGTGACAAATCCCAGAAATAAGCAAAACATTTTTCCACTTTTCCCACATAATACAGAGTTGTAACTCAGGATACAAATGACATTTGGGCCTTTGTGAAAGCACGTGTTTTTACACCCCAAACTTGTACGTGTAGCAAAAGAGAGAAAAGGTAGGAAATTTTGGTAACACTTTATTGAAGGGATGTGCACAAGACTGACATGATGCTGTCATAAACAGGAGGGAGTCTTCATGAATGTTTATGACACTTTTAATGCAAAGTTGCTCTGAAAGTTGCATTAAAAGTCCATTACAAGTGTCAGCTTTTCTTTAACTTTGCTTTGCTTTAGGTATGCCCACTATCTAATGGTTACAGTAATTGAAGCAGTAATATTTTTTGACAGATCCAGTTGGTCTCCTCACTGCAAAGATGACAATGCATAAAGCCAGAGCTCCTTTTTGAGGTCCTGCAGGAACAAAATCTAAAACTCAACCAGTGTTCTTTTTGAACAAACGTTTTGCAAGCACACACACACACACACACACACACACCGGTGAAGTAATGTTCTTTTCCATCTCTTTTATTGTTCCATCCGGTCTTCCTCTGTTATGTAAAGATTTAGCCTTTTTTATTTATCTTTTTACAGGGACTCTTAAATGAGTGTTT
The DNA here is from genome assembly GCF_051168715.1 of Poecilia mexicana. Taxonomy (NCBI): domain Eukaryota; kingdom Metazoa; phylum Chordata; class Actinopteri; order Cyprinodontiformes; family Poeciliidae; genus Poecilia; species Poecilia mexicana. The sequence continues at coordinate 7,558,801 of NW_028263373.1, read as the reverse complement.
AATAAAAAAATGATCCCCAGAACAAACTGAAATTTGTCTGACATAGTATATGACATTAAGGGGGATGGGGGGTATGTTTTGGTTGCTTTACTCTCATTCTGCTCCGGTTTATTTGTCTGGCCCTGTTCTGAAAGCTCCTAAAGGTGTCAGTGGTTTATTATCTCATATGTGACCCAGAGGGAGAGGTGTGTATGAGCAGCAGCCTTGAAAAACAATAGATGAGAGTTTAAAACATTCCAGCAGTATTTGCCATCACTAGAGGAAAAAAGGGCTGAAATGATCCTAGCAATACGTTTGGAAGGTCCAGTGAGGACAGAAGAGGTCATAACAAAATATTCTTTTTCTCATAATTTGTTGTCCGAGTGAAATTTTTAAAGCGCCACCTTCAATAAATGAATGTGTTCGATCTGTGTTACTCCCGTTGCAGCTTCACTTCCAATCACACCATTTCTCTGAGTTTAAGCTCTCTGAGTTTTCCAGTCATATTAATATCCTCTCTGGCAGCTATGGGGGTCAGCTATCAAGCACACTGTTCCTGGAAGGAGATATTATTTCCATTATTAAACCATTTATTTCAGCAAAAAATCACTTCTCTGAAATGTTCTGTGGTCTGCTGAGGCGCTTTAGGTCGGAAGAACTCGGGATCTATGAAGTTTATATGCAAATATGAGAACGGCCTCCATTGCAGCTCTCGTACTTCTAAGCACCTCTCAACATCTTTCTAGTTATCTACAACACATAACAAAATGTCATATGACAAACAGAAGATGATCAATGGAACTACCGCTACGTTTCAATAAGATCGATCTTGTAACAGACAAAATATTTTTACGAGGTTTAGAGTTTTTTTCCCTCCACAGAACTTTTGTACTTTTCCACATTTTGTCACAACACTACCACAATCCACAGAGTTTAATGGGATTTTATGTAGACAAAAACTACTTAGCATATAATTGTTAAGTGGAAGGAAAAAACGAGTTATGGTTTCCAAAAAAAAAAAAAAAAAAAAAAGAATAAACTTGCTTTAATGTTCAGCCATTTTACTTTGACACTGCTGAATAAAATCCAGCGCAATTATCTTACTAAAATTGTCGTCAGTAATAATCTGATTCCTCTGTTAAGGCTACGAAGCAAATATCACTGAATAAACAAAGTTGTTTATCACAAATTTTGAAAATTTCATTAAGCACTGATCAGTTCATCTGGAAAATGTGTAAACTATTCAGTCCAAAAGAGCGCGGCATGACAGCAAACCTACAAAGATACGGCCTTCCACCTCAACTGGCAGGAAGCAGTCGGGATAAGCATGGTTACTCTGGAGGAACTGCAGAGATCCACAGCTCAGGTTGGATTAATCTGGGTGTAAACTCCACAAATCTGACAACATGTTGGCAGGAGCCAGGGAAGGAGTAGCGCCTACGAGAAGGAAGATGCTCTGCTCAGAAAAGATGTACATTTTCCTGTGCTCAACAACCTCCCACTGAAACATGGTGGTGGCAGCGTCATGCTGTGAGCAGCTGTTCAAAGTTGACAGGAAGATTGATGGAGATTATTGTAGAGCAACAACTGGAAGAAAATCTTTAAAGTTTTAAGGACCTCAGCTCCGTTTGGATCTCCACCGCTGAACACACAATCAGAGCTTGAATGCTGACAAAAGTTCAGGCAGTGACATTGACGTGTCAGAGTGGTGCAGTCAAAGTCCCGACTGAAATTCACGTGTAGCTCAGTGGCAAAGCGTGAATGCTGACGGTGACGGACGCTCTGTCTGACTGACCTTCGGATATTTTTCAGAGAAGAACGGACGACACGTGCAAAGCAGGCAGAGAAAACGTCCTAAACTTACAACAGCTGTAAACGAAGAGAACTGTTTTCCTTTAATCTATTGACTCAGGCTGCCGAAAACAGGCGCACCAAACTTTTCCGATATTTATTCACATAAAACTTTATACTGAAAACCAGTTTTTATGCCTCACGTTTTTCTCACTTCACAAATCCTAATGAAACACATTGGGGTTTGCGGTTGTAACGTCACAAGCTTTGGTCAGAAGGGTGTGAACACTTTTGCGAAGGCCCGGCTTTTGCAAGTGAAAAGCGCATAAAGTCCCGTTTGACTCAGAAGCGAGCTATGAATAAGTTTTTCCTGCGGCTCCATCAACCTGTTTACTGATCTCGTGTTGCTGCAGCGGAGAACAGATGTGCTGGAGCAGCTGTTATCTTCATACTGAGAGCACAGCTGGGACATGGAGATGCTGCATCACAACACATGGGAGGCAGGAAATCCATCTCAGTACAACACTGGCACAAACAAATGATATTCCAAGACCAGAACATATTTGTAAGGAGACGTTGCGGATCCCAGAGCAGACCTCGTCGGATTCGTCATTATTTTCCCTGTTTTTTTTTCTGGATCAGAATTTCCAGAGATGCTTGTCATGTTATTGTCATCTGAGGTTTTCACTGTGTTTTTGGATATATCGTTTAGGACATTCTTAAAATGATGGGAAAACAACCACATGTACTAGTTTCAAAGTCAGGGAAGTTGTCGCCTTATTTATAGCGATGCCAAAGTGACTACATGAGGCCTTGGACTCAAAAAGTCACTTGAGATGCTTGTGTGTGAGTATGAACACACCTGTATGTGCACCGCTGAGTCTTAAAAGGAGCAAGTGGGAAAGGGAAATTTTAAACTTTGGGCGATCGGTAATGAATGTTGAAGCAGAGGCAGGTCTCTCCAGACCCCATGTGCAACACAGGCTGTTTTTAACGTGTAATGAACATGATAAACGTTTGACTTCCAAATGCAAAAACATCAGCTGCTTGTGTTTCATCATCACTGAAAACAGAGGAATTTGGCTTGGTAGAGGTTTCTTAGTGGTAAATACTTGGGATGAGAGGTGGCAGGAAAAGGCAGTGAAACAGCAAAACAATTTTGTGGAAAGTGGCAATAATGGAGTTAAGTCAGAAATGTTGCAAAATCGAGCAAGTTTGAGATAAGAATTCAAAAACTTAGAGATCTTAACTGAGTCCAAGAGCTGAGACGTTTCTTCTTGTGTTGACCAAGAGATTCTTCCAGATTATAAATGTTCCTTGCATGAATGATAGAAACCCTTTTTTGACCCTCAATATTCATTAATTAATATAAGGACCTGTTCAATACCATTGTTCAGTTCTGGTTTAAGCTTTATTTTAGATTAGAAACAACTTTGGGTGCTCATCCTCCACAAAGCTTCCCGAAAATCTAAAAACAAAAAGCATGACTAACAGTTTTCTTTTTTGAGCTGCTAATGCCACCCTCCAAGTCATGCCACCCTGTGTTGTCAGCCATAACAAAAAAGTGCCAGTAGTCTGAAGATGAGTCAGCCAGAAAGTCTGCAGAAAACAGCAGTGCACATGGAGACTCATCCACATGTATCCATTTATGTTCTCACGTTAAAAAATTGTGCATAAATTGCAGCTAAACTAGCAAACAGACAAACGAGATTATGTCTCATTCCCAGTTTATTTGTCTGCTCAGAAATATCTATTGGAGTTGTTTTTCTACAATACTGAAAGTGAAAAAGTTGTTTGTGAGGCTCCAGCGGATGTCGGCTTTTACGTAAAAGACTCGCATCACGAATGAAACGCGGACACAAACCGGTTGTAACTGGTTTCCGAGCTGCTGGACCGAGTGGTCAGTCGGAGGTGGCTTCTTGGCTCCGTGTCTGTCCGGCTGAAGTCATGTCTGTGATTTAAGGCCTCGGCGTCTCCTCCTCCTTCCCTCTTTCATTCATCCAGGCGTCCTTTACTTTCTCAGCTCGGGTTCATATTTGAATATCAAGAAGCTAACTCACAACTGAGCACGCGGAGCTGTTTCGTCTCATGTGGTTGACGGCGCGACGTCACTGCAGTTTTGGGTTTAATCGTTTTTTGTTTTTTTTTCCCTCATTGGATAATAAACTGGTTGGTTAATGGAAATTCCACTGTTTGCTGGTAATTACTGCGTTTTTTGTTACTGGTTGTAAAAAAGCATTATTCTATTTAGGTTCCCATGTATTCTAAACGAAAGTCTTGTTCCCATGAATACCAAAAAGTAAACACAAATGGGTGGGATTTTTTTTTTTTTTTGCTTAAGTGGTTAAGTAACGCTGGAAAATCCATCGGACATGTCTGACCTGCTGTTTTCATCTTTTCCTCTAGGTTGTGGACGTCTGTCTGTTTTCGTGTGTTCACGATGATGAGGCACCTGTCGGACGCTCTCTTCCTCCCGCTCATCGTCATCCAGCTGCTGGGAACCGTCACATCGCAGGTCAACCCAGGTTTGTGCCGCCACAGGAAGCCGTCGGAATTGGACTCGGCATTTGAGTCACGCAGGAAGCTCGGATTTGGCGCAGGTTGTGCTTCGTAAGAGTCCTGCGGTCCTGCGTCTCGCTGGCTTTGACTCCTCTGATCCGAGGACGTTCACCTTCCTTCCAGCTCTTTCGAGCATCTGCGGTTGTGGTTTTCTTGGAATCAAGTGAAATATAGATCAATGTTTTTTAACAAGTAAATTGAGTGGGAAAGACGGAGATGGAATTAAATTGAAACCGAAATGAGTTTTTAGTTATAGCTGACAAAATGGAAGAACAGGAGATATTTGCCAGTGAAAACCTCGAGCTGGCAACACAGAGCCTCTCTCATTAGGGTGAGATTCCTTTACTGTTGAAAAAAAATAATATGAGACACATACACAGATCTGAACTGCAACACATGGCTCCGGAAAAGTGAGATGATACAGTGATCTGCAAAATTATTCATAGCTGTTGAGGGGTTTTGTTTTGTTTTTTGTTTTTTTCTTCACAATTTTTGTGGTTTTACGCGACACGTCATTTTCCGTTTCTCTAACAAATGAAAATCTGAATGTATTTATATTAAGCCCTCCTGAGTCGGGAATTTGTTGACTCAGCTTTTGCGGAGTGACTCTACAAGTTCTGCAACAACTACAAACCAATGCGACTCTCTGAGAGATGGCTAAAGCTCAGTCAGACTGGATGTGCTGAGTCTTTAAAAAATCAGTTCTCAGGTCTTGTGGCAGATTATCAATCAGATTTCAGGATGGACTTTGACTGGGACATTGTGCTGAACTCTTCCACTGCAGCCCTCAGTGAATGTTTTAGGGTTTTCTTTCTGCTGGAAGGTGAACCTCCTCCTCAGTCTCAGCTCTTTTGCAGTCTTTCCCTTAACTCCATTCATATTTTCATCAACCCTGACCAGCCGCACCACGGCATGCTGACGCCACCACCATATTTACAGTGGGGTTGGTGACTTCAGTGTATAGTTGCATATTAGTTTTCAGTGGCATTTTCCTTTGACTTTCCTTCATCACATAAACCCCGATGAAGAGTGTGCACTAATGCGAAAACAAAAAGTGCCTTGAGGCACGAATACTTTGCTGAATCCCTCTCTCGTCGCCATAGTCACAGAGGAGACACATAAAAATTAGCCCATTGCCTTTGCCAGCTAACTCCACCTCACTTTTACTTGTAAAGATTTGGCTTTTTACACCCCCACCATTTTAATAGCCAAAACTAAAAGCATTAAAAAAGGGTTGTTTTGAACAAAAGCAATTCTTGACGATAAGATACTCTTTGTGTAGATAGCCACTGGTTTATCTTGGATTCAATCTTTGTGCCCAATCCAAGATGGAAGCACAATTAACAAGATGTAGGGGAAAAAAAGAGAAACAGTGCCTGTCCAACGCTGGGACAATTCGATTAGCGAGCCTTTTGGCTAGCAGCCTGATATCCCGTAAATATCATTCATGTTCAGACATCTCTGCATCATAGACAGTTATTACAGCATACACTTAATTCTTTGATGAGAACGGTTACACTACTAATATAATTTTGCTTAGAAAAAGCTCTGACTACAGTGTTTTTATTTTTTAAAAAAATATTGTGTTTTGTTTCATAAAAAAAAACTGTTGCCATTTGTTCACACAAAAACTTTGTAGTCCTGACTCGCATGAGGAATATTATTGTTTTCATTGAAACTCCACCAATTGATAGCAGCTGCTTAGTTTGCTTTGCCTTGGCGTGACTTTGGTATAAATGTAAAAAACAACAACAAAAAAATGGTAGGATAGTCAAGTTGACGCTAAGCTGAGCATGCTACCGCTAATTCTTCTGCCTGTATCTCCATCCCTCTATATGTAAATGTTTCTGACCTATTTGGCAAAGTGTGAACCGTAGTCTTGTTTGACTCTGGTGAACCCTCTTACTTTCACTCTCTTTGTTTTTGTATGTTGTTGCGTGTGTGTGTGTGTGTGTGTGTGTGTGTGTGTGTGTGCGTGTGCGTGTGTGTGTGCTACTACGCCTGCTTGCATGGATTTGCCCTCATGCACATGCATGCTGTGGATCCAGCTATCCCACTGGAGTCTGTGGCTAATGCATACCAGACATTCTGACAGCAGGAAAGTCCATTGAAATTCACTGTCTTTCTTCCACAGTGTTTATGTGTCTCTTTTGTTAGTGTTTCTGCACAGGAGTGTCCGGTGCGTGATTCCCCGTGTTTGACCACTCATAAGTCATGGAAAGGACTGTTTGCGCATCTAATTGTGGTCACGGTTCAACGAGGTTCGCCACTCGAGCAATGTTTCGCGTGCAATGTCCCACCCAAGTCTGCATCCACGCTTTTAAAAAAAACAACAACAAAAAAAACAACATCTCTCCCCCTGTGGGTCTCAACCTGCTCTGATATATTGACGCACCTATAATTCTCTTGAATGCTTCGGTTCTGCTGCATTGAGAAGACGGTCATTTTTCCACAGTCTGGAAATATTCATGGCTGAATTTAGCAGAGCCGAGTTGTTGAGTGATGCCAACTTTCCCCTATTTAAAATTCCCTAGCAATGGAGTTATACCATCCCTGTCTTTCCCATTTTGCTTGTGAGTGGGCGAACTTTATTTCGCTGTGGAGAGAGGCAGGCTCCAAGGCAGGCCCCGTCCCAGCAACCAAATATTAAGCAATGGCTTTACAGACTAGGCCTCTTGAGGGGAGGGCGCTTAGAGAGCATGCTGACTGAATGCCTACATTTACTGGCTGATTCTGATCCCAGCTAATATTGGATTTTTGTTTTTTCTTTTTTAGATATCGTATTATCTTTTATTGCTTTATAAATGGGACCAAAGTCACGTTCTGTCCTCTGCTGAGTTGAGGAGACTCAGCTTAATTTTCCTGATTTATCTTCATAATCTGCTTGCCGCAAGAGGACATATCCGGGTCTGCTTGCGCTTTATTATATTAATTTAAAATACGTTTTTCTTTTTTTTCTTCTTTTTTTTTTACTTTTGCAACAGTGTGGGACAGAGTGTACCTCAGATGATATACTTGCTAGAAGACAGTTGTGCTTCACTAAATTAATCAAATCTATTCAGAAATATTGTTTCCATGTGGGGAAATTGTGTCGTGACAGGGCTTTTACTGTGAAAGAGACGTGGCATTTATCACCCTTAATAAGTTTTGATGTTTAGCCACGAATCAGAAGAAGAAGCAAAATGCTATTTATCTTTATACTGCTGCCACCTTTGGTCAAAATCTGTTTGAAGAAAAACGATTATGGACACAAATCATGGCAACATGACACGTTACGCGTTTGGCTACACGTCACTTTGCCCCTTTTCCAATTTCTACCCCCGTCCCTCACCTCTTATAGTTTTTCCCCTTTTATTTGTAGCTTTTCCTTTCAGTTGTTGCATTGTTATAATTAATGAAATTAAAAAGTGGAAAATGTGCAAAGCTCCCCTTTCATTTGGCAGGGGGGGATGTCATGTATTTTCCAGGCACTTTTGTAGCAATATTATCTCGCAATCAAGTATGCTCCCCTCGTTTGTTGTAAAAATTATATATAAATCAAGCATAACTCAAAGGAGACTTGACTTTCTCATTTATTTGAAATTTATCCACAACACAAGGCGTACACTTTTCCACCTGAGAGGATATTTTTAGCTGGTGGTTGAGTAAACCCACGTATGTGTGCTTGCCTCCAACCAGGCACTCTCTGATGCCCCCACAACTCGCCCCCAGAGTCACCTCTGAGCGGGCCGGGTAGGTAAATAAACACAGCGAAAACCAACATTTGGAGGAGCGGTCATATATCCTGCACAACATCCTGAAAACCACCTCCCTCTGCCTTTGACTTACTATGGGATGTGGTGGCCATGGCGACCGATGACGGGTTTTATGGACAGTCGTGGGCAAACAAATTTGAGTGTCGCAGCTTTAATGTGAGCCGAGAGGGAAATTAACTGAAAGGTCCTGGTAGTCGAATCAGATAATTAGTGGATCAGCCAGTGTGGCAGCATTTTATAAATGCAGACGTTCTGGCAGTTTGTTGATGCCAAGACGGAAAGACATCAGCAGTGACTAAGAGGTTTTTCAGTGAAGTGGTTGGAAATAGCGTTTTTATTGCCACAGCTATAAGCCATGTTTTTTTTTTTTTTTTTTTTTTTTTTTTCATGGCTGGCTCCAACTGTATTCTTTTTGCAATGCCTTGCAAAAAAAAAAAAAGTTGCTTCTTGAAATTTTTCACATTTTGTCATCCTAATAGAACACTCTAATGTTTTCTCTTAGATTTTATGTGACAGGCCAAGACAAAGCAGGAAGGATGCACAGTTTTTAAGAATTACATATATGTTAATAAAACATTACTAGTCATTCAGAAGTGCCTAAATGCTTGTTCTCACCAAGCTCCTCCTTAAATTTGCAGTTTCCAGTCGAGGCTCCTCCTCACAGAGCTCGACTCCTCCACTCAGCTCCTCCAGACTAGCGGCAGCAGCAGTGAGCAGTCACCTGTTGGATCTGAATATCTACTGAGCTCATCATAGGAACTACTTTTCACTTCAAAGCTCCTGAAAACGGTTTTAACGGCATCATGGACAAACGTGGTGATGACGCTCTGAAGGTTGGAAAGAGCACAAGAGCACTTCTTAAAGAGACGGAGGCCAATTTCAAGGTGTTAAATTGCGAAATCAAATTTCTTTTAAGTCATGTTTGATATATATACAGGATTTTTATAACAAACAGAGGTGACATGGTCACTTGATGGTGCTATAAAATGACATTATGTGCCTGGAAAATACATAATGCCGCCCCTTTAATTAAAATCAAGTGCATCCAACTGTCTTCAAAAGTCATCAACATAGTAAACAGCACAGAATACAGCTGTTGTTTGAAGGTCTTGTTACAGCAGGCATGTAAGTGATTAACTTGCCAAGAAATTTAAATCAAGATTTGGACATAAAACAACATCGTCCATCTCAAGGTGCCCTATTCAAACTATTATCTGAAAATGTAACTATTGTAAATCTACCTGGATTCTATCCTCACCTAAACTATCAGAGTGTGCAACAGGAACATCCGTCAGAGAAACCGGCAAGAGGCACATGGTAACTCTGGAGGAGCTGTGCAGAGTCACCACTTGAGTAAGATAATGAGATAATGCTCATGTACAGATCCAGTTGCAGCAGAAAGCTAACACTTCACATCAGCCAGAACACACCACTCCCATTGTAAAACATGGTGGGTGGCAGGATTGCGGTGCCGAGATGGTTTTGTTTAACGGGGACAGGGAAGTTGATGGGAAGCTAGCTGAGGCTCAGTGCAGAATAGTCCTGGAAGAAAACCTAATACAGGCAGCAAATTACCCATGACTGGGTTAGAGGTTCACTTTACAGCCAGAGTTTGATTGATTCTGTTTATAAATATTTATGCCTTTATTAATCTGTAGAAGTAAAGAAAGCAAAACTAGGGTGGGTTATATATATGTATATATAAAAAAACACAACGGCTGGAGTATTCGGTCATCAGTCCAAACTGTGTTTCCACAAAGTAAAACTGTAAGCAAATATTTGGAGGAGGTCAAGAAGAGAGGAAGAGATGATTATAGGGTGAGATTAAGAAAAAAAAACAAGAAAAGGAGAGAGCTGGAGAAACAGAAAAGGTCTTGAACCTCAAGTTCTGCTGTTGCTGGCATCTTCTCAAAGGCTTACTGTAACACATGGGGCCAGGCAAACAGGGCCACACTCCCTTTCACCGCCACATGCAGCTCAGCTGTAGACGTCAGCCCAGGCCAATCACAGCTATGTGAACCAAGACTTCCCAAAGGCCCTTTCATCTAAAACATCAAGTTTCACTCTGCAGAGCTCACACCCTCTGAATTTCAACTCCTGAATGAGGCTCTTTTGCTATTCAGCCCGACGACATTTGCATTCACCGTTGACCATGTTTGTCTCACTTAGCCGGTACTTTAGAGAGTCCTAATCAGTGGAGGATTAGGTAAAATCACAACTTTCGTTTCAGACTTACTAAGAGACCACACAGGAGGGCAAGAGACAGAAAAATGGAGGATGAGGGGGTGGGATGGCATGCAGGAAATGGGGGGGGAATATTGCTCCTATTGACCACAGAGCAAAGCCACAAGGTAGCTGCACCGGTCTTGTTCACCCAGCACACTTACTTTCCCGCTAACTTCATGTGTCTGAGTGCTGGGGTTTATGTAAAGTTTATTATGAGAGCTCAGAGTTTGGCTCGACCCCTTCGTCCAGCGTTACCCAATCTGTGTTGGTGGTTTTTATGTGCACGCAAACTTGGATGGAGTGAATGTTTGAGTTAAACTTCAAAAATGTCCCTGCAAACTATTAATCAGAGCAGTGCAAAAGGAGAAATGTCAGGGAAATAATAACTGATCATATCAGGTGTGGAAAAGCTGCTGTCGTCACGCGTCCATTGACTTGTTTTGAGGGTGACAGATAAGGGGTTAAACACTGATCATCTTACGTGTTTTTATTAGCAGTCTGTCTGACTTTCCACAGCGGTGACCCTTGCGTTGATGCATATTTTTGATGTTCCAGGTGTGTGTCGGTACGCTCTGGGGATGTCGAGTGGGCAGATATCGGATGAGGACATCTCTGCCTCCAGTCAGTGGTCTGAATCTACCGCTGCCAGATACGGCAGGTACATCTTACACACACACACACACACACACACACACACACACACACACACACACACACACACACACACACACACACACACACACACACACACACACACACACACAAGCTCAGACACGTGTTTCTTAGCATGATAACGAATGCAACTTGTCCAGCAAGGTGCCTGTGCCTGACTATGAGACGTAAACCACAAACCGGGGTACCGGTTCTGCTCACAGATGTGGTATTAGGAGAGCACGCGTGGGGGGATGTGTGCTAGAGCTGCATGCCATAGAACTTGGGTGGCCTTCACTAAGTATTGGGATCTTGATGTCGTACACTTTCCGCCTCAACTCTGGGTTGAATTTCTGCCTTGGTACCCTTCTCCCTTCTCAGCCCCTTCCCCTAAATTAGCATTTGAACGATTTACGACGCAGCCTTTCACCAGAACGTCTTTTTTACAACCGGCTTTAAGAGCTCAAATCCTCCACTCCACCCACTTTTACATTTCTTTCCACGTTTCCTCTTCATCCTGCCGTTTTTTTCCCCCCTCTACATCCTCCGTTCATTGGCTCCCTCTTCTTCCCACGTTTTCAAATCGCTTGTCTTTACCTCCAAGGTTGGACGGTGAGGAGGGAGACGGCGCGTGGTGTCCGGAGATAACTGGTGAGCCAGACCACCTGAAGGAGTTCCTCCAGATTGACTTGCGTTCGCTCCACTTCATCACCCTTGTGGGCACCCAGGGCCGTCACGCTGGAGGAATGGGCAACGAGTTTGCCCAGATGTACAAGATTAAGTACAGTCGTGATGGCAGTCGCTGGATCTCATGGAGGAACAGGCAGGGGAAACAGGTAACTCCACCTGCTGGCGAGAAATCGAAGATGATATGATATGAGTTGACCCTTCTAACTAGTAGTTAGGCGAGCTGCACTGACTTTATGACTTTAAGTAAGGTAACCCTGGACTTTGACTGGACCACATGGATAGGGTTGTGTTTATGGTTGTTGCCCTGCTGGACAAGGAAAATTTGCCAAGATTTTCTGTCTGTCAGGTTTCCTCATGGAATGCCCTGAATTTAGCTCGATGCACCTTTTCTCTGCTGAAGCATCCTCACAGTATGATGGTGCCACCACCACATTTCACCTTGACACATAGCATTTTGGGTTTAATCGGGGGATTAAATAGCACAAAGAGTGACTACTTGAGGCAACCAGTCTTTAATGGATTTTACTGTAGGGTTTCAGAGTAACAAGGGAGCAGGATGGAAGAAGGGTAAAAATAGATCAAAGTCTCACTTTTGAGTTTCTTTTTTTATTTTAAAAGTGTGACATTCAGCTCATCAGAACTTTGAACATGTTTGTGCTGGCCCGTGAGATGGATTTTCATTAATCTAGGCCGAAAGTTGTGATTTTTTTCCAAAAATATTTAATGGTGATGTACTCACATTTTGCACATTTTTGTGCTTCCATTTGGATTTCTACTGCTGCTAAAAACAACCCAAGCACTTAAAAAATCTGCCCAGCTAGTTTTTGGCAATAAGTTAATTTTTTTGGTGTCTGAAAAATTACCCGTTTCCAAAACGAATGTAATGTCACAAATCAGCAGGCACGGCCCCTCACCTAGCAACCCCAGCAAAGCCCGGCCCATCGCCTAGCAAACCCAGTGGCGTTCAGCCCGTCACCTAGCAACCCAAGCGGAGCTCCAGCCCATTCGGTCAGCTGGTCTTACTGCTGTATGTGCTGTACAATGGCTGCTGGAAAAGACAAGTGGTTTGTTGATGACTCCAAAAATCACTTGCTGCACTCTTGTTGGTTGTGCAGGAGGTCTGCGTCTCAAAGATGTACGGTTGCGTAATTGCGCATCTGTTTGCAGCCATTTTCACATGCGAGTGTAAATGTTGACGTGGCCAGCAGCAGCTTATTTGAATTTAAAGTGATAAGAGGCCCTCAAACGTCTGATTCTGAAAGGAGCTCAAAGTAGACAGAAGTGAGGAGACGAAAATCTCGTTATCTAAGAATGATTTTGTGCAAAAAATAAAAAATAATAATAATGTAATGAACATGTTTTGTGTAGCCCATAGGCCCTTCCTAACCTGTTTAAGGAAGTATTATAGGTCACCTTCAAGAGGTGGTTAAACTTTTGCTAGGCATTAGTCAATAAGTGACTTATTATTGAGCTTTATTATTTTATGCTTTATTATTGGGATAATATTCTTACAAAAACAATATAGTGACGATCAGATATCAGTTAGTCTGATCTTGATGTCATAAAATGTTTGCTTCGTCTGCAGGTGATTGAGGGCAACAGGAACACGTACGACATCGCACTCCGGGACATGCAGCCACCCATCATCGCTCGTCTGGTCCGCTTCATGCCCGTCATAGACCACTCCATGAACGTCTGCATGAGAGTGGAGCTCTACGGCTGCGAGTGGCTCGGTGAGTTTGAGTTCAAGCACAGAGAGAAACACATTAGGATGCATTTCAAGAAGCGCAACCTCTTAAGGATGATCGTAAAACAGCGAAAGCAACACTAACCTTTGAGCCTCTTGCGAAATGGAGGAACAGCTGATTTCCAGTTACCATTGCATAACAACGCGCTGCGTAAACTCTAATCCAGTAGAGAAGATAAGGATATTATGATAATATAGCACTGACTTTATGGAATGTAACGTCTGTCCCCAAGCTATAAATTCATACTTACTGATGTCCCGTTAAGTCTGGTTTCTGTTGTGCAAAGAAGAAAAGCTGCGTTTGATGAAAGAGGTGACAATGTTCATTTCACGCTTTCTTTCCCTAAACCGGGCCCACATTCTTTGATAAATGAAACTCCGCAGGCTGCAAACAAGTTGTCAGTCTGTGGAAAGGACTTTGTTTAAGCTGTTTAAGCCATTTTCCGTTCTCTTTTCCCACGTAGCATAAATATTTTCCATCTCCTTGTTCTGTTTTCTGTTGCTTTGGTAAGTTTTGTTTGAAATTCTCAAAATTGCCTTTTTTTTTTTTCATACATCCTACCTGCATCTTGGTGCATTTGTTACCATGGTGACCTTAAACTGTAGAGTTTAAAACAAACTTTGTGGCTTTCTGAACAATGTCAATAAAATCCCCACAACTGAAGGGCAAGTTGTCATTTCTTCCCAGATGGCCTGGTTTCGTACAACGCTCCTGCAGGACAACAGATGAACCTTCCTGCTTATCCTGTTTACCTCAACGACTCGGTCTACGATGGAGCCGTCATCTACAGGTGAAAAGTGCTTTTCCTCCTCATCTTTTGCTTCCTGCGCTAGTTTGATGTAGCTCTCATCACTAATAATCGCTGCTTTTCCTCCTCACCATGTTAATTCGCGTTGCCATGGTAAAAACAAAGAAACAGAGCGTTGTGACCGAGTGGGTTGGGGTGTTTTATTGTTAGGCAAAACCTCCCGGGAATAACTGAGTCAACAGGACCGAATAACTTTAAGACCCAGAATGGACCAATCAGGGCTTTTGTTATGTTTGGATTACAGGGTGAATAATGTCCCCCGTGACACTGAAACACTCTGTTACAGAAACAGTGGAGGAGGAAAGCAGCAAAAATGAGGAATAATAGAAAATCTGACAAATACCTGGAACAGAATGGGTTTTGTTTGGTAATGCTGCCACCTAGTGTTCGGAATGAATTACAGTTTATATATGAGCCAATTTGTTGAAGCGCTGATGAAATCAAACAAGATTAAAGTTGCATTAGGTAACTTTTTATGAAAATGCTTCTTTTATATTTGTTTTGGTCTTTACAAGCATGTAAAAATCATTTTCATAAAAAGTGCAGCTTTAGAACAAGAATATTAATTAACATAAAATATTATGCATGGGAGACCATTCAGTGCGGTGAAAAAAGTATTTATCCCCTTTGTAGATTTCTTTATTATATTTTTATTTTCATTTTTTTCGGTCACATTTATGCTTCAGATCGCCAAACAAATTTTAATAGCAGACAAACTTAGTCAACACAAAATGCAGATTTAAAATAAAACTTTATGTATTGAGTTTTCAAAAGTTATCCAAACCATGTCTCTTTTTCACTAAGTGAAAAAGAGACAACCTTTCTTGTATTATTGAATTAAATGTAATTAGGAACATTTCTTGATTAGTAGAAATTAACTCTACTTCAAACAGAACCCGTCTGACAGCATGAAGAAGGCTAAAAGTATCAGGCCTTGACCACAGATGGATATGTCTCCCGTCACTGCGGTTCAGCTTCCTGGTGGTGAAAACCACAGATGCTGTGCTTTTCTAAAAAATAAAACAACAAAAGTTTACTGTTTTGTTTGTGTAACCATGGTGAACAGAATCATGACTGGTTTTGTGATTAGCAACTGTGTAAATAACAAACAGGGACGTTTCATTAAAGGACTTAACAAGGAGTTTAATATAATCTTCAAAAGACTGACAATGCGTCTGACAGGAGTTCATTGGCTCCAGTCAGATTTCATCCCTTTTTACAGATTTGCTTCTGTGTTTCTCAGTATGACAGAGGGCTTAGGCCAGCTGACCGACGGCGTTTGTGGAGAAGACGATTTCACTCTCAGCCACGTCCACAACGGATGGCCCGGGTACGACTACGTAGGCTGGAACAACGACAGCTTCCCCGGTGGATCCGTCGAAATCATGTTTGAGTTTGACCGCATACGAAACTTCACCTCCATGAAGGTGAGAATACCGAGCCGACGCGGCAGCGGCGGCGTTACAGTCCTTGGCGTCGTTCTCCGTCATCACAGAGAATTACCCCTGTGTGCGCAGGTCCACTGCAACAACATGTTCTCCCGGCACGTCAAGGCCTTCCAGCAGGTGGTCTGCCACTTCCGCTCCGACTCCGACTGGGAGACGACGCCGCTCGCCTTCAGCCCCGTGGAGGACGAGAAGAATCCCAGCGCCCGCTTCATCACCGTCAAGCTGGCCAACCACATGGCCAGCGCCATCAAGTGCCAGTTCTACTTTGCTGACGCTTGGATGCTGTTCAGCGAGATCACCTTCCAGTCAGGTACTTGGTGCGGAGCTGATTTGGTGCTGGAGGGAAGTTGTTGAGACAAGTTTTCAGCCTAAATAACGATTGGTGAAACTTTTTCAGATACAGCCATGTACAACACAACACCGCCTTCCACACCTAAGCCAGGTGAGGAACTACGTCTCACATACGCATGCAATGCTTGGTTAATAAAATGTGAGCAACAGTTTCAGTAATTTCTTTCAATTGGTTCCTGCTAAAATTGGAAATAGTGTTTGTATAAAAAGTTTTTTTTTAATCTATGTTATCTTTATTATTTGTGATATATTCAGCTAGAGAAATTTAAACTTTTTTGTGTGTTTTTTTCCTTTGATCACAAAAAAGAAAATTTATAATGAGTGGGACACTCCATGAAATATGCTTCGTTAAGAGATTTTCAGCTATCCATATCTAATCTCTTTTTTTTATTTGATGAAAACTTAACCGTGTATTACTCATTAAACAGAATGAACTAAAATATTTTTCTAGCTAGGAAAAAGTGAGGACATTGTGCACTAAAAAGTAATGGCATCCTCTTTGGTTGAAATAACTTCAGTCAGAAACACAACAAGCTAAATATCTAAGGTTCTAACAAGTTAAACCTTCAAAGTGTTGGGTTTTAATCTTCAATATTTGCAACTAATGTCACACATCTGTATGTTTTATTTAGTGGTTTTAAGTTTAGTAGATCTGGCGATGTCTTAATTTAATCCTTTCAAAAATTACAACTTTTATTTTAATTTATAGAAAAAAACAACATGATATATATATAGATTTTGTTTATTTATATGATTTGAACACCTCAACACTGTGAAATTTATACTAAATGTTAATATGTCAGGTTATGTCTCCAATGGCATTAGCGGTTATGGAGAAACCAAATACAGGCAAGGGGAGGCAGAACAGAAATGAAGCAAAAATAAAACTGTTTAATAGTAAAAGGGAGCTTTAAAAAAATAAAATTAAAGTCCACAAATCGGAAAAGGCTAAAGATAGTTAAAGTAATCAAATCCCAGAGCACAGATGGTGTGTAGACTCTACAGACGTCCAGACTTCAAATGACCTTCAGATTATCGCATTGCCACTGTAAAGTGTGCGTCCCCTTAAAAACACTCCTAAAACCTGTGGAAAACCTTTCCAGAAGAACTAAAGCTGGTACGTCTGGAAACTGTGGGCTGCCTTGTGTTTCTAAACTCCATGGATTGAGAATGGGACGTCACCAAATATGTTTGGTGAAACAGTATGGCTCCATGTCAGTTTTGACCTTTTTCACAAAAAATAAATAAATAAATACCAGGTTTGTTATGATGCAGGCCAAGCGATATCTCAGCTGGTTAAAAACATAAACGATGTAATGTCTGTTTGATGCTCACACACTTGTGTCTGTTTTTTAAAATTCTCATGCAACCGGGAAGCGCGTGAAACTAAAGTCTCTTTTTAAAATCTTTAAAAGGCACCTCTCCTCCTCCCTCACCAGAAGATGACCCAACCCATAAAGTAGATGACAGCAACACTCGCATTCTGATTGGCTGTTTGGTGGCCATCATATTCATCCTTGTTGCCATCATTGTCATAATTTTGTGGAGACAGGTGTGGCAGAAGATGCTGGAGAAGGTGAACGCCTCCCTTTCTTTTTCTTTTTATATATCGACACAACTAACAAACGGTCTCCCTCTCGGAGACGGTCAGATCTGCTCCCTGACACGCATGCTTTATTCCAGGCCTCTCGTCGGATCCTGGACGACGAACTGACTGCTAGCTTGTCGATACAGAGCGAGACGTTCAGCTACAATCACACCAGCAACCGGCCGGGCACAGCCGGCGAACAGGAGCCTAACTCCACCTACGAGCGCATCTTCCCTCTGGGTCCAGACTACCAGGAGCCGTCGCGCCTCATATGTAAGCTGCCGGAGTTTCCACAGAGCTCAGAGGAGCCTGGTAAGCCAGCAAATCTGCTCACACACACATGGATATTAACACACAGTGCTTTTTTTTTTTTTTTTTTTAAATGTGTTTGCTCAGTAACTTGCTAATTGCAAATTGGAAGTAAAAGCAAGCAGTTTTCATTCTTTTTTGCAAATGAAAATGCTAAAAGTATGGCATACATTTCTGTTCAGCCAGTTAAAAGTAATTATAACCACAATTCACTGGGTCTCTCTACCACTTTTGCAATACCAATCACTGAGATTTTGTCAACTGTATTTAAGTTTGGACTTTGACTGGGTCGTTCTCACAGGCTAATCTTCTTTCAATTGATTATTTCCATTGTAGCTATGGTTTATTTATAGGCTCATCATCTCTCCAGGCCGGGTCTTTTGTAGCCTCTCACATGGTTTCTTCCAGCCCTATTTTTAGCTCCATCTGTAATACCATAAATTCTGAGCAGCTTCCCCGTCCCTGCTGAAAAGAAACATCCCCACAGCATGATGCCGCAGTGGAAGAAGGTCAACTTCGTCCACATGTTTGCTGTCTCCCCTGTATGACTTGTAGGAAACAGGACTTCTTCTTGTGCCTCTCTTATCCTCTCTTTCATAAAAGGCAAATTTTGCTTCCTAACTTAACCCTGCTTTAAGCAACACTGACCTGTCTGTTGTGTTTCTTGGTCTTTATGATGCTATTTGTCCACTAAACACTCTTTGAAAAAAAACACGGAGACCTTTATATTAAACTGAGATGAAACCCCACATAGCAGTACTGTATTTATCAATGAATTGACTTGTAAGACAAATGGTTGCAGGGGATTTTATTTTAACCATATGTAACTTTGATCAAAAATATGCTTAACATACTTGTTAAGCATATTTTTCTCCTGGCTCTGATTGGCTCTTTCTAGTTAGCACAGAGAGAAGGCAGAAGAGCTTGTTTTTTTTATGTGAAATATGTAAATAAAAAATCATTATTTTTCATAAAAGTTACATACTGCAGCTTCAATGGCGCTGGACAAAAATGTACACCACACTTTTCAGATTTTAAGATGTAATATATGTATGCAAAATACTTCAATCATACTTCACAAAAAAAATGTGTGATGTGTTTGTTACATTCCAATCAAATACATTAAAGTTTGTGGTTATAACGCGAAAAGGTTCAAATATTTTCCCATGAGAAAACAGCGTCCGTCCTGTTGAGGTTTCAGCTGCTGTGTCTCACGATGTGTTGCAGCTTCGGCCGCCGCTGCAGCTTCAAAGTCCACAACTCAAACTGTGGTGCAGGACGGCGCCCCCCACTACGCAGAGGCAGACATCGTCAACTTGCAAGGCGTCACCGGAGGCAACACGTATGCCATCCCCGCGGTGACGATGGACCTGTTGTCCGGGAAGGACGTCATCGTGGAGGAGTTCCCGCGAAAGCTGCTCACATTTAAGGAGAAGCTGGGAGAGGGCCAGTTTGGAGAGGTGCGAGTTCTCTACTTTCCTTCACTTAGAAAACAAAAGCACGAGCAAATGTTAAACCCCTTAATTGTTTTGTTGGTTTTTTTTTTAAAACCCTTTGCTGGTTCAGGTGCATCTTTGTGAAGCAGAGGGAATGCAGGAGTTTATAAATGAAGACTACTTGCTTGACGTCCCAGAGGGCCAGCCGGTGCTAGTGGCTGTGAAGATGCTCCGTTCAGATGCCAACAAGAATGCGAGGTGCGCTGCCGTCGTTGCAGGAGCTGGAAATATAACGACAAAAAAAAAGCAAGCATGAGGTTACGATTCACCTGATTCATATGAAAAATAAACTTAAGCAACTTGCGGGAACTTTTTCTGTGTGGACAGGAATGACTTCCTGAAAGAGATAAAGATCATGTCGCGTCTGAAGGACCCCAACATCATTCGCCTGCTGGCCGTGTGCATCTACAGCGACCCGCTCTGCATGATCACAGAGTACATGGAAAATGGAGACCTCAACCAGTTCCTGTCCCGCCACGAACCCGAGGGACAACTCGCTCTCCTCAGCAACGCACCTACTGTCAGGTCAGCCAGCGACCGTCGCATTTCACTTGCAGTTTTGTCTTCCCACCACATGGTGACGTCTCTCGTCTCCCCTTCAGCTTTGGTGATCTGTGCTACATGGCCACCCAGATAGCCTCGGGGATGAAGTACCTCTCCTCCCTGAACTTTGTCCATCGAGACTTGGCCACACGGAACTGCTTGGTGGGAAAAAACTACACGATAAAGATAGCTGACTTCGGCATGAGCAGAAACTTGTACAGCGGCGACTACTACCGCATCCAGGGCAGAGCGGTGCTGCCCATACGCTGGATGTCATGGGAGAGCATCCTGCTGGTGAGGGCCGCACAAGTTCTCAGTTTCACTGCTTGAGTGGAAGAAATTTTGCTACTGGTCAAATATTACTCCTGTAAAAGTAAAAATAGCTCTGTCAAGTTACTATCTAAATTGTAGTATTGTCGTATGTGCTTTAAGTATTTAAAAATGTGAATATTTTGACACTAGAGCTTAGTGGTATTCTTGACAGATCCCAGATCATCAATAATAATGCAGGAGTCTTACATTTTTCTAGCTTTTTTGGATGCTCAAAGACACTTAGCAGTTTTATGTATTATTCATTCACGTCATAAGGCAACACCACTAGGACAAAAAGGGTCCTTCTTCTTCTCGCGACAGGTTTAAAGCTGCACATTGCCACCCACCACGTAGGGGTGCTCTGTGTAAATTTACTGCGTGTCAGAGTAACAAAATAGATACTACACAACAAGACCGACATGAAGAAGTAACACGATGGAAATGTAATGATGCAAAAAAAAAAAAATCTGCAGAAAAATGTAGTGGAGTGAAAGTATTAAGTTTTCCACAAAAGTTCTTCTCAAGTAAAGTACAAGTTCTCAAAAGCTGTACTTAAGTGCTGTACTCAAGTAAATCCGCTTTGCTACTGCCCACCGCTTACAACGCAGCGTGTCTGTTTGCGCAGGGTAAGTTCACCACGGCGAGTGACGTCTGGGCCTACGCCGTGACACTGTGGGAGATCCTGAACTTCTGCAAGGAGCAGCCGTACTCCCAGCTCACCGACGAGCAGGTGATAGAAAACACAGGGGAGTTTTTCAGGGACCAGAAGCGGCAGGTGAGGGCGACTAAACGGTTTTAATTTCACGAGTGGGATAAAATAATTTGGCGATGTATTTCATGTCTCGCCCTTGGATCTCGCAGATCTACTTGCCTCAACCTGTGCTGTGTCCGGACTCGCTCTACAAGATCATGCTGAACTGCTGGAGGAGGAACGCCAAGGAGCGGCCCTCCTTCCAGGAATTACACAGAGCCCTGTTGGATTTACAGCCTTAAGCCTGCGTAGTGTTCAAGACACTTTAGAGTCTGCGCGCATCTCTGGAGACAAGGGATGCCGCAGACACAGTCCAGGTTTAAGCTACGCTCCTATTCAACAGAGAGACGGGATGGGAGGCCACCTGCTGGCTCCAAGCTACATTTTCGGGGACTGAATACTCTCTCTAAAGGTTGATCTGTATTCCAGTTAATGCAAAAGTTTTATTTTTATGAAGCATAAATTTAGACAAAGTACTTTATCACAGTTTGAAAAGAGAGGCACGACCTGTCGGGTGGGTGTGGAGGAAACCAACATTTAAATGTAGCAAGAGACATCTGGCACTTTCAAAACTAAACACTAAAAGTAGGGACGCTTGTGTCTGGACATTTCTTTCTTTGTTGCAGAATTGTTCTTGGCAAAAAATAAATAAATAAAAAATCTCATACCTGTTTATGTCCCCTACAGTGGTGCCACATTTGAAAGGAAAATGCTTTTATGGCCAAAGTCACCAAACTAACCACATCGTCCAATTTAAGACATGACAAGGACGTGCCAGGATGCGTCAGTGGCAACATGTCTTGTTTTTTTCAAACCTCCATTCTCCAATCCAATGATAACAAAATATACTGAAGAGAAGATTTAACTTGTTTTTTTTTGTTTGTTTGTTTTTGTCTTTTACAAAGTTCAATCCCACAAATTCATAATTCTTACAAATGTGGCCCCCATTTGAGGTGAAATAAACAGGCGTTGGAGTAAAATAAGATTTGCAGCCAATGTTCCAGCATTTTTACAAGAAAGCAACAATCGACCAGACGTGAATTTCCTTACTGTTTCTGTTTGGTTTATGTGTAAATGCAATGTGTAATAAGTGGTTTATCTATCCCATGTTACAGTGTTGTTTGAAATACTGCTTTCTTTGTCTTTTCTTTTGGAAGACTGCTTGAATGTAGAAAGGGAAAGTGCAGAGCCAACGGTTACTTTCATATTTGATTATATTTTAATAGTTTCATCGTGTTCAGAAAACTTTATAAGTAAAAATAACAATGAGTGCATTTTTTTTTCACCTCCCTGCCATTTTCCTGAAGTAGTTTTTTACAAGTGTACATGACTGTGTATTTCCGATAGACATGTTTAAATTTCATGTATCGTTTTTTTTTTTTGTATCAGTATTTATATATTGACTTGTGTTTATGACTTGTTTATAGATGTGCATAAGAGTAATGCGCTCAAACCAGAGCGTCACATTTGGTTTATTGCAGCATTTCTTCTTCTTTGATTTGTGTATGTTTTCTTTCTGTTGCAAAATCTTTAGGGACATCCTTTTGTCTGCCGCTGAATATGCTTTGAAGAAATCCCGTTGGAACTTCGTGCCGGGTCGTTGCCACGTGCCGTGTGTTGATTCAAAGCGTGTGTGTGTGTGTGTGTGTGTGTGTGTGTGCAGCAGGTGTGATTAGAGAGACGTTGGTACGTGTTTTCTGCAGGGATCCTAGGCAGTCAGGAAAAGAGCAAAGTTTGATCTAAGTATTTTCCAGAGGAAAGGCATGAAAAGGAAAACTCCTTGGGACATCCATCCATTCTTTTTACAAACACAGAAAAGGGTCACAAGTGGAGAAAGGTAGGAAAATATCATGAAAGATTTACAATAACTCTAGTTCTAGATGTCTATAGCTCTTTCTTGTTAATGAAGCAGAAAAAAATTGGAGTTTCACCATAACAATTAATTTTCTTGGATGGTTGGAAAGGGTACGGTCGATGAAGATCAATTTTAAATGCATTAGTGTAGAGCTCATCTTTTACTGGTGCGTCTGGACTTCATGCTGCATTTGTCTCATTGTTTTTCTCTACTTGTTCTTGCTTTATGTTTTTAACTTTAAACACAAGCCCCAGTCGTCTCACCCGGACCGTGAAAGACAAATGCGTTTCTTTTTCTGCTTAGCAGGGTAAAAAGATAAAAGATATCGAGCTCAGGTTCAAATTGATACACGTTTATGAGTTTCATTGCATTCTTTCTCCTTTCAATATTGTTACAAGTGCAAATAAAAACTATGCAAAAACATCTGAATAAAGTACTAGTTTCTTTCATTTTTAGGATATTGTCTGAAAATGGTTGCATTTCTGCAAAATTTTGTCACAGAAATATATATATATAAAGAGAGAGAGAGAGAGAGAGATGTAAACAAAAGTTAGACCTTGATGGCGACAACCCAAATAAAAGTCCTAACATGTATTCTTTCTCATGGTCAAGACTCTTTGTTTTGCTCCTGTGATCCAATTTTTCAGTGTCTGGAGTGGGCGGGACCTTTGTGGCTGGGCTGAGGCGTAATAAGATCTTATTGGCTGGAGTGCTGCCACAGGATCCAATCAGAACGTGGGGGGTGGAGTTAAACTGTGACTCCACAGAAGAGGAAACCAGTTCCTGAACCAGACACGCAACCTTTTCCCTCCAGTTCTCCTGTCGCGCTACAGGTTTTGGCTTTACCAAGATGAAAAAGGTGGTTTTGGTGACTGGAGCGAACAGGTAACAACCCAGTTTATATCCTCTATTATGAGAAGCCCCGTACTTGACGATACCAATTAAAAGTTCAATCATTTCAGGCAGAATAATGAATTGTTTCATTAAAGATTGATTATATCAGCTGTGTTGTCATTTTTAGTTAGATGTATACTGATCTTGTTTTTTGTGGCCACTTTCTTTTCTTCTTTTAACCCTTCTGTTATGTTGTTGCGGGTCAAATTGACCCGTTTTAAAGTTTAAAAATGTTTTAAAAATAGTTGGAAGTATTTTTTTTTTTTTTTGCATAAAACCTTTTTCTATTTGTCTTAATAGGTGAACTCTACATATAAATTGAAAATTTATTCATTTTACACATTTGTAACCCCCCCCCGCCCCCGCGTCTACTTGTTACATTGCTACTGTTCGGGTCAATTTGAAAAAAAAAATTAATCACTTTCAAGGAAATTATTGTTATTTTTGTGTCTAGATTTTTTTCAGTGGACATAAAAAAAAATGTAAATTCCATTTTTATGTCCAAATGAGTAATTGAATAAGTTATCATCATTAATCCTTAATTTCTGAGAGATAAAAAACATCATTGCACAAATATTGATTGAAATGGTTAGTATTGGAGTTAATAATCAGATACAAAAATGTTTTAGAGGATTTTTTTGGTTTCTGACACGATAGCATGACTAAACACTCCCCGGGTCAAATTGACCCACGGACATTATTGCTGTACCTCAGAAACGAACATAACAGGAGGGTTAAGTGTTATAACAGCTTTAAAATATGTCTTTCTTGCGTTCTTGCTGTGAAAGGTCATAATTTTTATAAATCAGGAGCAGAGGAGACGTCACACTGTGTGTGAGAGAGAGTGGTCAGTGTGAAACAGGGTTTTGCTACATTTAGCATATTTGCAATATTTGCATTAAATATTGTTCTCTGTATTTCTAACAAAATTATAATATCTTCCCTTAGATTTGGGGTTTCCACAATCCTACCAACATGTCAAAATCCTACATGTCCCACAAGCAGACTGAGGTTTACAGCCCAAAAAGATTAAGCAACACAACCTTGCTTTAGTATATTTAGTCTTCATGGTATCTCCTGAATCACTCAAGATCCATTTCACACTTCGGTGTTTTAATACACAAAAAAAATCCAGGCATGAAACCACCAAAACTGCAGCAGTACGATATGATGGAGCAAAATGACCAGCACCTCCTGGTCTGGTTGTGTTGTGGTAGCCTGAATGCACAGAAGTTGCTGTTATATAAAACACTTTGAGAAAAAAAACAAAAAAACATCTTCCTATGCCATATGTGCTTCCTCTGGCTTCTTTTTTAAACACCCCACTGATCGTGGAAATAGATCACCTTGAGTTTTCTTCACTCAGTAACAAGCACAGGTGTGGTGCTTTCACTTATCGGGAAAATCTTGGATATAAGTTTGTATGACAAGTTGAAAATTTCATATGTGAGCGTGTTATTATTATGTTATTATATCCTAATTGTATAGTTGTAATATCAAAACGGTCTAACGGTTCCCCTGCAGCGGCATCGGCCTGGCGCTGTGCGAGCGTCTCCTCTCACACGATACGGAGGGCCTGCATCTCTGCTTGGCCTGCAGGAACGTGCAGCGAGCTCAGGCGGCGCGCGCTGCCCTGCTCGCCTCTCACCCTGCAGCCCAGGTGGACCTGCTGCAGATGGACACCAGCAGCGTCTCCTCTGTTCTCAGAGCGGCACAGGAAGTCAAAGTCAGGTGGGAGGATGGACTTTTATTTTTTTTTCCTGCTTAAAGCATTTTCAAAAAAAAATTGCAGCACACTTCAGTTTACGTCTGAACCTCAGAAAAGTACTTCAGGATTACTTTTTTTTTTTTTTTAATTATTATTATTATTTTGTCGTTTTCAGGTACAAATGGCTGGACTACCTCTACCTAAATGCCGGCATCATGCCAAACCCAGAATTTGACGCAAAGGCCTTTTTTAGAGGCCTCTTCTCCAGGTAAATAACTGATTTCAGTCACTCCAGACTTCAAAGTTCGTATATTTGTAAGTAAGGATGTGTAAAAAAAACAAAACAAAATAAATTAATTAAATTCAATTAATAAAATATTAATGTGTATCAAGGCCTTTTACGGAACAAATTTATCTTTCAAAATTAATTAATAAAAAAAATAACTGGTTGTTTTCAAGGCTTTCATCTCATTCATTTTGTCAAATTTGTGCTCACAGTAAGGCGATCACTATGTTTGCCACCGGTGAGGGGATTCTGACTCAGAAAGACGGTGTCACTCCTGACGGCTTGCAGCAAGTTTTTGCCACCAACCTCTTTGGTCACTTCCTTCTCGTAAGTCGCTGCTGCAGGGTGTTTTGACTCCTAAATGATAAAAAAAAAAAAAAATGGTTTGCTTTCAGCAAGTCTCTGGTTTTCTGCAGGCAGCCTGTGTGTCCTTGATGGAAACAAGCAAGGCTGACACCGAATCCATTTGTCACTTAGCAACTGTCCTCATTAAAAATTAACAGCACATTGAGAGCCTAAGGTCACGGCAGACATTATTCAGCTCAATTTGCTTCTGCAGGGAAATTTATGATTGTATTAAGTTGCCATCAATGAGTGAGTTTTGCGAGGTTCATGGTTGGATGTCAAGGAGTCACTGGTGCTATTGGTGCAGTGTAAGATCTGTTTTTTACCCTTTAAGGCTGAACTGATCAAAGACAAAGCTGAAATCAGAGTTTTTCGGGATGATTCTAATTTACGGTTTTCTTTGATCGTTTTTAGCGATTGCTAGTTTTAATAGCTAACAGTGTTCTTTGATGGAGGTAGCTTTTTTTTATTTTATTTCTGTGCATGCACTAAAGCATGTATCCCTAATATTTATCCAGTGTTTATCAAACTCAGAAAAGTGCAACTTCATGCTTTTGGTTCATAAAAATAAATTTCAGTTCCTAGTTTGGATAGAAATAACACGATCCTGAAGTTTTGGGGATGCGCATCCAGAGCTGACTCTTTTGTTTTGACCCAGATTAGGGAACTGGAGCCGGTTCTGTGCCAAGAAGGACGAACCTCGCAGCTGGTTTGGACCTCCTCCAGTAACGCTAACCGTTCCGCCTTCAGTCTCGAAGACATTCAGCACCGGAGAGGAACTCAGCCTTACAGCTCCTCCAAATACGCCACAGACCTGCTCAGCCTGTCTCTCAATCAGCACTACAACAAGCAGGTTGGAAAAAAAAAAAAAAAAACGAAACACGCATTTAATATCACTTAACGCTAAAACAAAATTAATCAATGCGGGTCTTTGCTTTAGGGTTTGTACTCCTCTGTCGTCTGTCCTGGATTTGTGATGACAAACCTGACCTTTGGCATTCTCCCGTCGTTTCCGGCCTTTCTGTGGACGCTGCTCATGCCTGTCTTTTGGCTGGTGGGTTCAGCTTCATGAAACGTGACGACGACACGAAAAACGGCCATGATTTTTTTTTTTTTTTTTTTTTTTTAATTCTGTAATGACAAACATTTCCTTCTCCTGCCAACAGATCAGGGTGTTCACCAACACTTTTACCCTGACACCTTATAATGGATCTGAAGCTTTGGTGGGTAAAACAAAAATGTTATCACTTAAAAAAAAAAAACAGCTCTGCGCAAATTCACGTTCTGATTTCTACCCTTCTTGGCAGCTTTGGCTATTTAGGCAAAAGCCTGAATCTCTGGACCCTTATGCTAAATACCACAGCTTAACATCAGGGCTCGGAAACAACTACACCCAGCCACACAAGGTGCAGCAAGTAACTGTAGATGTATTTTTTGTTTGTTTTTTTTAAAAATGTGAATTATGTTAAAAACAGCTAAATGTTATGTGGTGTTTTCCCATTTGCAGATGGACATTACTTTTGAGACATCAGAGTCATTATACAGCAAATTACTTCAACTTGAAAGTGACATGAGGAAGAAAGTGGCAGAAACACAACCTGCAGGCCCCTCGCTGAAGACCTGAAGGACCTGAATGATAGCATCTTCTTTCCTTCAGTGTGGAATTTTTTTTTTATTTTTCCCAACCAGCAGCTTGCAGGAAAATTCACACCCACTGAACTTATCTGCCTTTTCTATGTAACCTCAAACTTTAATGTATATTTTATTAGGATTTTATACAAAAGCGTTAGATAATTGTGAAGTGGATGGGAAAGGATCTATGGTTATCGAAACAATTCAGAAATGTGGCTAACAATTCTATTTAGCCACTCTAGGTTGATAACTTTGCTGCAATTTGCTCCTGCCTGCAGGTATTTTTTTGGGGGTACGTCTGTGCTTCCATTTTTACTCACTCTGTTTTGTAAAATAGCTCAACCTCAGGCATATATTCAAGAAAAATCATCTAGTTGGTCATAAATTGAATGAAAATTATTCATCCCAAAACATTTTAGTGTAGCTTTTGCTGTATATCAAGCAGGAAGGTGGGGCGTTGTCCAGCTGGCAGGTGAACTTCCAGCTCTCTCTTGCGTCTAAAAGGTTTTCCTTATATCCAAATTCTCCAGTCAACTTTGGACTCTAAATACTTAGGACATGGCTTCAAGAGGCAATGGCTTGTACTGGATTTTATTTAGGGGCAGAAGAGTAAACTGAGGTGAATGCTAATACCTGCCAT
This sequence comes from Poecilia mexicana, assembly GCF_051168715.1. Classification (NCBI taxonomy): domain Eukaryota; kingdom Metazoa; phylum Chordata; class Actinopteri; order Cyprinodontiformes; family Poeciliidae; genus Poecilia; species Poecilia mexicana. The sequence continues at coordinate 7,530,436 of NW_028263373.1, read as the reverse complement.
CCTGTTAATACCATGAATCATCCCCACTTTACAATGTTAGTCTAAATCCCAACATTAAAGTTTTGTGGTTCGAAATTGACCAAATGTGAAAATGCTCACGGGTTATGAATAACTACTTCAGCAAGGCACTGCATGAAGTTGATTAATTCCCCTTCATTTAGAAACGTGTGTGTGGGACTTTGCAGCAGAATGGATTTTAAGTGTTTTCAAATAAGAAGCTCTATTCTATTTCATTCTGGGTCAGGTGTGATGTAGCAGCAAGGTCATGCATTTTCTGTTAACTGTTGGAGGGGGAAAGAAAAGGTGCAATGCATCTACTTAAATATGGAGCAAATTATAAGAAAACAATAACATAAGAATATTACCGATTTTCTAAGATGTTGGCGTCCAGTCATCACATTGCAATCCAGGAGGGACTGTTTGTAATCTGGTTATCAATCCCCAAATTATCCAGACAAAACGCAGCGCTGTCCGACAGCAGACTTTCATCGTCATCATCATCGTCATCATCATCATCATCATCTTCCCAGAAGTTGACATATGTGCTCTGTGTGAGCGTCTCCGCGGTGTACGGCGGCGCGGCCACTTGCAGAAGCCCGGTGGCGCACCTGACGTCCCGCTGTGGAGAACCTGGTGCGCACATCCAGCGGCGCTCTCTCGGCTCCCCGGCTTGGTTTCCAGCGGCGCACTCTTCCTCCTCCGCTTCGCTCACTTTGGGGTTGCAAAAAGCCCACACCATTCCGCAGAAGTAGACGAAAAATGTGCCCATGACCATGACCATGAGCGCATAGGACTCTATCATGGCTTTAGTAACTGGAGACGTCATTTTTCTTCATGGAGAGCAGGAGCATTGATTGTGCTCAGAAGCGGCTGAGCGGGTCATCATCATCATCATCATCATCGTGATCATGAATAAAGGGGGCCGGGCCTTATAAACAAGAGAAAATCTGCTTTCAAAGTAAACTATTACAAGTAACGCTTCTTTTTATTATTATTGTAATGTAGAAACTGAGGGAAAACATAAATAAAATATTACTGAATAGGCCCACCAATTTTTTGAAGTGAATACTTTTGTTCAGTGAAGAAATATTCGCAGGGTTGTAAATCCTCTTACTTCATTGTATGACTTTATGTGACATGGAGGCCAGTTTCACACAGCCACTGATCAATACTGGAAAGACAAGAGAACATCCCATTCAAGTGTCGATCTTAAAATGGAGACATGGGGAAGCTGCCTCCTTCATGTTGATCAAACCTACAATCAGAGTAATAATTAAAAAGTTTCAAATTGTCTTCACAACAGGGAAAGGTGGTCATAATGGAGGTTTCTATAGAGAAGAGCAGAAAAGATGGACATATTTTGTTACTGCTTGTTTGCATAAAGGGAACCAGTTGTTTGAAAGAAATGCAAGAAAGGTATTTTCTGTCATACCATCACAAATTTAAACGTGTGGAGTTTGTTCATCTGAGACTTTGACTAGAACCTTGTGCTTTGGTCAGATGAAACTATAAGATTTAACTTTTTGACCACAAACACTCCAGATGGTTTTACTGTACAGTGAGAACTTGGGATGCTGTGGGCCTGGTAGGTCATCACTGGGTCCTTTAGTCGAATTATTAACCAAACATACGGGCAAAATCAACAAAATTTACTCACTAGACCACCTTACCAGATCTTAATCCAGTAGAAAAGCTTGACCTCTTTTTTTCAATGTATTCTGTGACCTTATCAAAGGAGATAAGGTTACAGAAAACATATTTGGAGAAAACATATTTGAAAAATGGGGTACAAACAGTTGTAGTCCTTGTGGTGTTGTTAAAATAATAATAATAATAATAATAATAATAATAATAATAATTTCTAAATGTGGAACCTTGGATTTTCATTCTTTTTCCCCTGTAAATTTTTGCTGTTGTGTGAGATAAAGTTTCAAAAATAAATAAATGACTGAATATTTTGACAAATTTTTATGATGGGGGGAAAACGTGTAGTAAAGTCTATTAAAAAAAACCTGGAGTTTAATTAATCTATGCACAAGACAGTCAAGTGATTGTAAAAAAAAGTGTGCATTTCTTAAAGTGTGGAAAATGTTTTGTTGAGCTTCTTTAATTGCTCCAGATGCACTTCACTGGCATGCTGCATAAGCCTAAGATTTTCTCTCAACGGAACTCTCCAATTATGTGTTTCAATCACATAAATGTGTTTTTGAACCAATTAAATTTTTTCCTCAAAACTCAATTGAGAGTAAACATATTCTATAAAATAAGCAAAGTAAAGCTCCTATCCACACCAATAAAAAAATGTGATGACAGTGAAGAAATACACATTTCTGCAAGTAAAAAAGTTAGTGATTCTGTAACTGCCAAATATAAACGTGCACAGCTGTAGATTAAAAATTACTGCCAAAAGCAAGGGCGTAGCCAAACAAGAGTGAAATCATTTTAACTTGCAGCACAGTTTAAACATCTAGATATTAGTGTGTAGACGTGTTTCTGGGGTAATTTCTTGTGAACGTAATAAATAATTAGGCCCAACTAATTTCCTGTCCTTTTAAAAAACAAATTAACCCCTAATATTAAGATATTTCTTCCTCTGTGGTCTTCAATTATATTAAAGAACTAGCAGGTCATCTTGCTAATGTAAGTTTTAAAATTGACAAACTGCGGAGTAAAGCACTCCTGACAACTAAATAGTTTTTCCTAAAAGTCAAAACAACAACAGAGTGCAGACAGGGGCGACCATGCTTTCCTTTGCAAAGCGATTCAAAGAATTTGCATTGTGGGTAATTGAGTTTTTCTTTCATCTACTCCCTAGCTGCTATCATGGCTACGGGTTTCCACGGAAACTACACAACCCACCCGCGCAAAACCCCGAGGTCCCGGATGTCTACCGTGCCGGAAGAGAAGAAGGTCCTTTCCCAGCCATCTTGTGGCTTCATCTAGCGAAGTGCTCGCACCAAGCCTCGTAGAATCGGAGGAAAATCCTGCTGAAGGGGCGCCATCATGCCCGGACAAATGCAAGAAGGTTTTGGCTGTGCCATAACCAATCGGTTCGACCAGTTATTTGACGACGAGTCGGATCCGTTCGAGCTGCTGAAGCAAGCCGAAGTTAAGAAGAAGAAGGAGGCTGCAGCTCCTGGTGCCGCCAAGACTGCCGCGCAGGCTGCCAAGCAGCCCAAGAAGGAGTCCCAAAAAGACAGAAAGACCCCGCTGACTGATAAGAAGGAGGAAACCCAGGCTCCAGTTCCACTTAAGAAAGATGGTAATATTTAATGCACGTTTTGGGCTCCAATTAGTCAAAAGAGCAGCCTAGAAATTTAAGCTAACAGGCTAAGTTGCTCGGTTACCAGCTAGCCGTTATAACTGGGCTCAGTGACATGAGGTCGGCTTAACTCGTTATTTTAGTGCCTTAAGATGAGTGACATTTGCAGGAACAACGACTTTTACCCAAACTTAATTTACGACTGGAGACTCGAGGTTGCTGCGATACAAAGATAAACAGTTTGCGGCCCAGCTAGTTTTAGCTTTACACCCCCTAAAAGGCCTGGTTGAACAGAGAGCCTAACTAACAGCATGCTTCAGTTAAATCGTTAGCTCTGCTCAGGGGCCACTCGAAGCCAAACTACTTGTTGCTGCATACATCGGGAATCATTTAAAAATCGAACTATTATTGGTTAAAGGGAAAAAATAATCTCCGGAACATGTGAGAGGACGGTAACACGTGTAGAGAAGATAGGTGTGAGCTTCAGTTTGGGTTTTTGTTTTGGCGGATTTCTCTGCTGACATGCGGAGCTGTCCGCTCCGGCGGAGCTGAACCTCGTGGTTGTAGGGCGTGTTAAGGCACAACCTCCACACTCTTACTTCCTACTGGCGCACAATAAACACTCCGCACGCGGTCGATTTGCAACAAATCGCATACTCTACACGATTAATCGTTTTTGTATCAGCCGGTTTTTGCCCTGCGCTCAAAGTAAGTCGTGACTTTTAGGTGAAAAGGCGCTGGCTGCAAAGCGTAGATTGAATCAGATTAGAATTTTTTTTATGCGTAATTGAGGTTTCATCACATCGAGCTGACAAGTAGGATCATATTTATCTGCCTGAGAGAGAGGATGAGACAGGTGCATTGATGGTGGTTCCACCAGCTGCTGCTGCTGCGGTGTAGTGGAGCGGATCTATTTCTGGATCAGGCGATTTAGTCAATGGGAGGGACTTGTGTTACACTGGGCTGGTGGCTCTGACTCAAGTAGGGGAAAAAAAAAACTGGGTCACCAGTAATCCCAGTAGATCTGGCAAGGTAACTTTATCACAAATTGAAAGCAAATTATGAAACTCACATTAGGGCTGAGAAATAACCTGTCAGAGAAATCCTGAATCACTAACTTGCCAACAACCCCACCCACCCCCACGTTAATTGCAATTATTTGCTCCACTTGTGCAGAACAATGTTTCTTTTTCTTGTCTCCTGACTCAACGTTTGGTGTGGATACAGCGATGCTGCAGGTCATCTAATCACTTTTTTTTTTAATTATTATTTCAATTCCTAGGTGCTGGCATGAGGAGAATGGGCAGAAAACCAGAGGGCGAAGGCTCCAGACCTCAGGGCGGACAGGGAGACGGACGGCCACCCGCAGACAGACGGCCCGTGGACAGGCGGCCGCCCCGCCGCTTCGAGCGGCCTGCC